>NC_140947.1:30199843-30622343 GCF_014529385.1 Adiantum capillus-veneris
TCGAGGACGGATAGATTTTTTTATATTTGTGGTACGAGGATTTCACATTAGCTGCTTTTGAGGATAGATGCTAGGTCTCAAAGTACCCTGCAATTTTTTTTTTTTTTTTTTTTGGAGCTACCTGCACAATTTTGGTTGCTAGACATGTTGAGGCATATGGGTTTTATTTTTGGTACTCCATTCATGTGCTCAGTACAGACCCAGACATCTATGCCATCTATAACGATGGCTACCACCTCTTCCATAGAGTTTTTAGATGACAACAGAGACAAACTGGTCTTTGGAAGGGTCGACCTTCATGGCCACAATAGACAAAATAGAGTTCTATAGTGGCAAGACCTTGTGTGATAGCATGATAGCGATAAGAAGGTCAGAGTCAGCAGTAGAGCAGAGTGCTCGACAGCATCATAGTGTTGATCAGACACATAGAAAGAGAAAGAGTGAGGCAGGTAGTAAGGGGCATACACAACCTATCCTTGTTTATAGATGGATATTGATATAAAGGTTGGATGAGGTAAAGTAGCCGCCACACAGACCTCTTTAGGAGGGGTTACTAGATCATGACTGAGGCGATGTCTAGAGCAGTATAAGAGGCATCCTAGAATCAGGCTGAGGTGTTGCAAGATAGGCAAGCTCAATAGCCTTTGGATTCTTTGGAGATCCAATGGCATGTGTCTCTTATAGCAGGCGTTGTCACAAGACGGGCACCACGTGCCAACGGAAAAGAACAGACTGAACAAACTTTTAGCACTTCAATAACAATTGAACTGAAAGAGAGAGAGAGCACAGGCGACACGGAGTGGCGGAATTTCACCCGAGAGAGTACTGGCCCCAAACCTTGGCGTCCCTTTCGGTATTTCTTTATATTACTTGAACTTGGTACAATGCCAGTACTCACGCTCTGCACCTTCACCCATAAGTGTGTTAGAGAATGAGCCCTTTGCACATATCTAAAGGCCCTTGGCCTATGAAGAGCAGGTACATGAAAAGCTTCAAACTCAGAAACATCTGGTCCAAAAAGCGTGAGCCCAAAAAGTTGCCAGTGCGTTTTGCAGAAATCCGTACAGCCTGCCACGTCATCAATGTTAACGCGTTTGCTCGTACAACTGCCACGTCATCAGCAATTTCGCAAGGAACTGAGTGTGTGAGTGGTCTTGCTCTATTTCAATGCCTCTATGTCACCTGGGTCCCATCGGATGGGGTCCCATAAGTTGAGTAAGGTGTCTCGTTGTTGAGGCGTCAAACGAGGCCTTTGAGGTTGGGTTTCATGAGACTCGCGAGAATTTGTTCGGTGTTGCCGAGAGTTCTAGTTAGTGGCCAAATGTTCTTTGTGGTAAACTCCAGCTTTCCCTTTATTAGTTTGTAGCCCACCGCGGCATGGGCCATAAGTTCTTGCTTGGTGGAGACTTGCTTGGGGAGAAAATATTCCTGCAATGGTGATGGTAGTCCAATGGTGTATCGCTCGCATTGGGCCTCCAAGGGAACGAACCTAAAGGACACCCGAAGGTACACGTCGAGAAACCTTTGGTTATAGTCGTCCATGGTTTCGGTGGCAAGCATTTTCAAGTTGCCCCCCTCTGCCAAAATCCGGACTTCAAAGAGAAGGCATATAACTGCGTGCAAGGACTTTCTTGAAAGCTTGCCAGGTCCTTGGAGCATGCGGTTGTGTCGCGATTGAACTCCACCACTACATCACATTATCTTTAAGAAATCTTGTTGCTCGAGAAATCTTGGATTCTTCTGTATTTCCCAAAGCATAGATGTTGTTGAATTGTTGAAGGGACTGCAATGCTTTGTTTTGATCTTTCACCTTGGAAAAAGTGAAAAATTTGATTGTTGTGCCGCCATCCTTGAAACCTTTCGGTTGGTTAGGTGCGTATCTCGGGTACGGATAATAAGGGTATCTATATGGGCTCCAACCATTGTAGCCTGGTGGTGGGGGAGGTGGGGGCAACGACGGTGGCAAGAGGCGGTTGCACAGGGTCAGGGTCAGGGTCAGATGGCTGCATCATATTACTGATGACTCTCCCAATTGGAACAAATGATTGGGAAGGTTGCCGGTTGGAAGCTCTCATACTTTCTAGTGTTGGAGGAGGAGGTATTACCTGGGGCATCAGAGGGAGTAACATGTAATTCAAAATCTTTTGAAAACTTTGCAGCATCGAAAGATTTTGGTGAGGATACCGCGTAAGAATGTCGCGAAGCTCGTCGAGGAGAAACTGCGAGTAGGAATCCATGAATTCCATGTTTTGGGTTCTTTATGGCTTATGCCCTGTAAGACAGAGCGGTGTAGATGGGAGCGCGCCCGATGCGCGATGAAGTAAGCGTGGGAGTCGCTAATAAGTCCGGGGTCTAGGCACGAAGATTCTTCAAATAAAATTCGAGTAGACTTTGGAACCGTCGATTTGCTTTGTCTACTCTTTGGTGGGACTCGTATGCTTTCAGAAAAGCACACGCCTGAAGCTCTGATACCACTGTCACGAGACGGACACCACGTGCCAACGAAAAAGATTAGACTGAACAGACTTTAGCACTTCAATAACAACTGTACTGAAAGAGAGAGAGAAGAGAGCACACGTGACACAGAGTGGCGGAATTTCACCCGAGAGAGTACTGGCCCCAAACCTTGGCGCCCCTTTCTGTATTTTGTTATATTACTTGAACTTGGTACAATGTCGGTACTCACGCTCTGCACCTTCAACCAGAAGTGTGTTAGAGAATGAACCCTCTGTACATATTTAAAGGCCCTTGGCCTATGAAAAGTAGTTACATGAAAAGCTTCAAACTCAAAAACATTTGGTCCAAAAGCGTAAAAAGCTTCCAACGCGTTCTGCAAAAATCCGTACAGCGTACCATGTCATCGACATAAAACGCGTGCGTTTGTACAACTGCCACATCATCAACAATTTCGCAAGGAATTGAGTGTGTGAGTGGTCTTGCTTTATTTTAATGCCTTTATGTCACTCGGGCCCCATCGAATGGGGTCCCATAAGTTGGTGGGAACTCTTCTTAAAAAATAGGCCACTCGGCAAGACTTGTAAGTTGGTAAAACTTCTTCTGCTGCTTTTACTTCTCCACTTAGGGTTTAGGCTCCTTGGCCATGATATGCAGGTTGGCTTCGTTCTTCAGTGGCTTGACACGTCAATAGTCTGTGACAGGCGCTATTGGGGGTGAGCATGAGAATGAGTCTCCTCGGTTATTCAACAAGTTGTGCAGCATTGACATAGATTTTTCTTGCCTAGTTCTTTGCGAGTGGTTCATTGAGCATGAATAAACCCCCTAAATATGCAAATTCGAGTGTGGCTCTTAGAATAGGTTGTTCCAAGTGGTCATGCCTATAGCCTTGCTAATGGGCGGTAAAACTCTTACTTTCATCTAGAAGTATGTCGTCTAAATTTCCCTGCACTTGATGGCACAAAGAAACTTCACAAATAAACATGCAACTGGAATTCACCACTTCAAAACAATCCACGACTTGGTGCTAGATGCTTTCAAGTAGACAATGACACCCTGTTGGCCCCAATGATTGGCGCCCTTTGCGGTATTTCTTTATTCTTATTGAATTGCTGTAATCTTCTACAAGCTGTCCCACTTTTATTGGGTTGAAATTTCCCTACTCTAGCCCAATTTTAGTAGCATAACGGTCGCAGAATTCATCATGGATAAGAAACAAAGTAAACGGTGATTTACCATGTATTTCAAATCACTTTTATGAACTTGGTGAGAACTTTCAGCACGCCGAATTTTCTGCTTTTGGCCTCTAAATTGCACCAAAGCATCTTCTTGATGATTCCCTAGCTTCCCCAAAGCTTTTGGGACATATATGCATCAAAATTGACCAAAACATTAAACCTGTGTAAAATTACAGCAAGCTGAAATTCCCTGTTTTGTGCTCCGATCATAGTTACCCGAAAGAGGAATGGGGAGCGGGAGGGTCCGAAACGGGACGGAAACGGGGAGGAGGAGGGGGGACCGGAACGGGAACATGGCTGGAATGTTTGACTAAAGTAAGGCTTGAATTTCCTCCATTCAGCTTAGTCCCAAATCAACTCCTAAACAACCCCTATTACCATATACACGTGGTAGCGATGTGTGTGAACACACTAGGACTACCGGGGCATTTTTCCCCTCTTTAGGAGGTTTTCCCCCCGTGCATTGTATATACGCCCATCACTCTTGGGCTATCCATCTTTCCATTGCACACTAAGTAATACACTCTCTGTTGTGTGCCTTGAGCTTCCTTCGTCTTCTCCAAGCTGTGTGCTTTTCCCTGCAACCCTAATTCCAACAATTGGTATCAGAGCAGGTCACGTCCTCTTGGGCTTAGTCGCCAGAACATATCGGCTCGTTTTCTCAGATTTCAACTAGCTTTGGCGAGCGTAAGCAGGTCGACAAAAAATTTGGGAGATCGTAGAGCTCGGTCTACTCAGAATTTCATTTCGAGCTCATTTCGACCTCCGTTTCCACTACAGCCAGGTCTGCACAGGCAATTTCGTCATTTAATGCAGAATTTTTGTCAGTGCCAATTACTGCATATCAGGTTCATACAGTCTACTGCGGGTTGTGCAATATAGCACGTGCTGGTCTCACTCAGTTTCTCCTCATTTCGATCAGTTTTCACATCAGGTGCATGCATTTTCCATGGTTGACAATAACATAGATTTATTCAAGATGTTTGTTGCTAAGAACAGATTGGATGGGGACAATTACCCTATGTGGGCTTACAGGATGCAACATGTACTTGTATCAAAGGGAGCTTGGAACATTGTGCAGGGCATTAATGTACGTCCTGGTAATGTGGATGCAGGCGATGTTGAGGATGCTCCAGGTTTTGCTGCCAGGGTTGCTGCTGTCAGAGCTGTTTTGCCTATGGCTGAGCAGGCTCGTTGGGATGTAAGAGATGCGCAGGCTCATGCATCGATTGCATTGTCTGTGAAGCGCACTATCACTCCTCATATCCGTTTGGCAAAATCTGCAAAACAGGCTTGGGATATTCTAACAGGTCTTTATGCAAGCCGCAATGAGGCTAAAATTGCTTTGCTGCGTAAAGAGTTGGAATCGAAGATTATGCACGAGGAAGATGAAATGGACGTTTTCCTTGCTGGTGTCAATGATGTTAATGAGCAACTAATTTCTGCAGGAGAAAACTAATTTCTGCAGGAGAAGTCATTTCTGACAGTTCACTTGTGCAGATTGTTCTTGATGCTTTGGCAGATTCTTACTAGACTTTTGCTAGTACTTGGAGACTTATGACCCAAGGAAATCTTGAAGTTGTCAAGTTTGATGCATTATGCACATTGTTGTTGCAAGAGTCACTTTCCAGAAAAAACAGGACTAGGCAGTGTGCAGTTGAACAGGCTTTTATTGTAGCTCAAAGAAAAGGTGGGAACAACAATGTAACCCCATTTTATGGTTCTGCTGTGAGTGGCAAAACTTTTGTTCCTAATGCTTCTGCTGGCAGCAATTCATGTGGCAATTCTGGTGGTAAGGGCAAAAAGAAGATGCGTTGCTATTATTGTAAAGCTAATGATCTCTTGATAAAGCAGTGTCGGAAAATGAAGGCAAAAGAGGCTAAGAAGAAAGAGGTTAGATCCACTATAGGGTCCAATACAAGTGCAGCGATTGTAGAGTCTTCTGTCAAAGGAGATTGTGATAGTGATGTTGATGCGGAATGGGCATTTAGTGCAGAGTGTACTTATGATCCTATTGTCCATGATGCATGTATGTCAGTTGTTGCAGATTCACATGTGGTATTTTGAAAGTGGTGCTACAAAGCACATTACCTCACATCGTGATTTGTTTACCTCTATTGAGTTTGTCCCTCATGGGAATACGGTGACTTGTGTCAACAATGCCTCTTATCCTGTTCAAGGAGTTGGAAAGATTGTGCTTATTGTGCTTACAATGATCTCAGTTTTGGTGATGAAATTGTTGCATCTGGCCTGTTGTGTCATGGGCTGTATAAGCTCACTTAGTATGACAAGTATGGACAAAATTTTGTAAATGCAGTTGCAGATTCAAGGGCTGTTTCAGATGCAAAACTGTGGTATGCATGTTTTGGGCATCTGAATTTTGCCAGTTTGCTGCGCTTGCAAAAATCTGATATGATTGCTTCTTTGCCGCCTCTTGAAGCACGTGTTAAACATGTTTGTGAAGGCTGTATTTTGGGTAAAATGGATGGATAAGTTCGTGCTACATGCAGATTGCAACTTGTGCATAATGATGTTTGTGGGCCTATGAAAACTTAGTCCTTGGGAAATTACTTGTACTTCGTGACTATCATTGATGACTACTCTAGGCATGCATGGATATATCTCTTGCTATGGCTGAAAATGTCTTGAAATGTACTATGGGCACCCTCCGTTCCGATCAAGGGGAGGAGTATATGTCTCATGAATTTAATGCATTTCTGGCTAGTCGTGGGATAAAACATCAATGTACAATGCCGTATATGCCTCAGCAAAGCTGAGAGGAAAAATAGGTATCTTACAGAAATGGCACAATGTATGGTCAAGAGTTGAGCATTACCACATTCATTTTGGCTTGAGGCTGTCATGTATGTCACTTATGTACTCAACATGTGTCGTACGAAAGCGTTGTAGTCTACGACTCCATATGAAGCATGGCATGATAGAAAGCTATCTATTGAGCACATGCGTGTTTTGGGCTGTTTGGCTTATGGTTTAGTGCCACAAGCGTAGTGCAAAAAATTGGATGCTAAGGCTGTCGAATGTATTTTTGTTGGTTATAGTGCTGAAAGCAAAGGTTACAGGTTGTACCATCCGCAAACAAAGCGTATTTTGGTCTCACGTGATGTGGTGTCTGTGGAAGATTCTGTTCAGCCTTTCGTGTCATGTACTAGAGATAGTAATGTAAGCTCACAGGACATTTATGACTGTTTATTACCTCTTTTCAGTGGTGGAAGTTTGAATGTGAATTCAAATGAGTCAAATGTACAGCCTATGGGGGTTTCTGAAAATGTTACAGATCAGCCTAATACCGATGCAGATGTACATGATGTACTTGATGGGAGGCAAGGGCTGAAAATGAGCAAGCTAGAGGTATGCCAAAATGGCTGGTGCACACTTTGTGTGACAGTAAATTGGATGCACCTTTGTCTAGTCGTACTCGTTCAGGTTCTCGCCATGCCTCTTATGCATCAGATTGTTATGCTTTGGCTGTGTCTAGCTTATCTGATATAGAGGAACCTCTATCGTTTGATGAAGCACAGAATTCAGAAAATTGGATGGCTGCCATGCAATTAGAATATGATGCACTTATAGAAAATGACATATGGACTTTATGTGATTTGCCTCCTGGCAAAAAGACCATTGGTACAAAGTGGGTTTACAAGTTGAAACGCAAGTCGGATGGTGAGGTTGATTGCCATAAGGCTCGACTTTTTGCAAAAGGCTATTTAGCAGAAAGGCATAGATTATGAAGCAACTTTTGCTCCCACTTGTTGTATGACTACTGTTCGTTTTCTATATGCATTGGCAGCTCATTTTGATTGGGATGTACATCAATCCGATATTGTTATTGCTTTTTTGAATGGTACATTTTTGAGTAAGTCTATGTAACGTAGCCTCGCGGTTTTGTCAAGAAAGGACAAGAGGACAAAGTGTGCAGATGTAAGAAGGCTTTGTATGGGTTGAAGCAATCTCCCTGTGCTTGGTATGAGAAAGCTGACACTCATTTGGTCAAACGAGGCTTTCGTAACAATCCAACAGAAAGCACATTGTATGTCAAGCGTGAGGGCGATGTACTTCTCATTGTTGTTCTTTATGTGGATGATTTGTTAATCATTGGTCCCAATGAGGCACATATTGTTGAATTTAAGGTTGATTTGAATGCTACTTTCAAGATGAAAGATTTGGGACTGTTGCATCATTACTTGGGCATACAGTTTAAGCAGTGTGATGGTGGTATTGCCTTGTGTCAGAAAAGTTACATAGAGACATTGCTTTGTAAGTTTGGACTTGAGGATTGCAAATCTATTGCCACTCCCATGGAAACAGGTTTGAAGTTGAGTCTACATGCTTGTAGTTCGTCCCAGAGCCAATCTCAAATGGTAAGAGCAAGAAGGAGAGAGGCCCCCTATCCTCCCTACGACGGTCACTCAAGTCAGAGATCAAACTGTGACATCCACCCTGGCTGTGTCCTTGGTGTGGTCGTATCACAAAGTAATAGGGTGGGTGAAACGAATGCGGAGAAAGGATCTCCTGGCTACATGGACCGCCTACAGATACGCATCGGACAAACCAGCCGACCATAGCCACCATCCGGCAGCTCCCCCGTGTTGGGGCCAGCGTCCGAGGACGTAGGCGTGCACCTGTAAGACCGAGCGTCCCATACCACCCGACCTCACCTTGCGTACTCCTAGCCTCGCGGGCTCACCATTGGCACTCTGCCAGTGGGGGTCGATAACTGCAAATGAGGCCTCGGCCTCCCTTTTATAATAACTAGTACGGCCGGCCGCCTTCGGTGGCCTCTCTCTCTCTCCCTCTCTCCCTCTTTATTGCGTGCAATTGGGCTTTTTTTTTCTTTTTGGACTTTAGCCTTCCGGTCACAGATTGCGATTCGTGTAAAGGGAAGCCCTTTGGCCATATTATGTTAGTAGATGGCCGGCCACACTGGCCGGGTTCACACTACGTCCGCCCGGACACTGGACGCCCATCTCGACGGCATCTGGGGTAGATCTCATCTTCTGTGAGCGGGTGTAACAGACTTGGACACTCCAAGTTAAGAATCAACCGCGACAGCACCAAATAACCACTTCAAAACAAGTCACAGATCACAATAGATGTACACTGGTCCGGCGGAGTTCCGTGCCTAGAGATATTGGCCCCAAAGACTGGCGCCCCTTTCGGTATTTCTTTTTATATTAATAAGATCAGAGTACAAGAGAGTGGCTAGGGTTTCACTCTCAGACTCTGCGTCCAGATGCTCTGAGAAGTGAGACCCTCACCACTAATTTAAAGGTTTAAAGGTTACAAGGGATGCCCAAAAGGAGAGCCCCAAAAGCTTCAAAGCAAAAGCAGATTCTCTCTCTCTCTCTCTCAATGAGAGTCAGTAAAAAGCAAGTTCTCTTTTTCTCTCTCTTTCTCCCAAATCATAGCAAAAAGCTGAGATTTGCGTCGCTCAAAAATATCCTTTTTTTTTTTTGACCTCCGCAATTTTCGAAAATTAGGGTTTGTGGCAGAAATTAGGGTTTGTAGGTTTTTTTAAAGGGTTTTTGGCAGAAATTAGGGTTTTCGCTGTCCGCTACGTCATCACTTTGTGACATACCCCCCTCTTGAAAGCATTGTAATTGACCGCGATTACGCCTGCAAAACCGACAAAAGCCATAAACCGTCTTAGCAGACACTGACGGTTAGTACCTACGTACTTGGGACACACATCTAGCACATATACCAAATCGATAGTCACATCTCAGGACATCACCAGACATCACATGACATTCAACATTCATTTGGATCTTAGACCATGATTTATCGGCAATGTAGCTAGCAATCACATCTAGGTCCAATCGGGACCTCATCGATGTCTGATTGACTAACCCCTATTGCAACCTTGTCTATTCGAGATCAAGTAGACCAAAATGCTGCAGTCATTTCGTCTATCAGTTCGTGCACTCACAAGAAGTCAAGAACAAATCAGTATCATTATCAGGAATTCCATTTCATAAAGTCATCCAGCAGAATACTGTCAGCTCTCAGTATCCCTGAAGCTCAAAGAGACATCAATGACTTTAGTATCCAAATCAAGGCATCTGTTGACAAAGGAGCGGAGTAACTCCCCTCTTGTGCATCCCACTGCACCAGATCTTCGGCCAAGCTGAATTTCTGGGTTCCGTTTGGAGTAGACTATGCTAAACCAAAACATCGAGGTAAAGTTTCACAATCCGAGGAGTATCTGCTAGGTCCTCCTCCTCCATCCACTTCGCATCAAATGCAGGAAAGTTCTTGAACTCAACCAAGAACCGCCTTCGGACTTTACCTTTTTTCGTATCGTTATGTGCCAAAATCTGTTCAGGAACAAGGATCTCTTGCTTTTCTTCCACTTCGGGTTGCTCATCAGGCTCCCCATCATCAGGCACATCACCCTTAACAGGTTTCAAGAGACTCACATGCAATGCATTGTGAATCCTCCAAGTATCTGGCAGTTTCAATCGGGAGACATCATTTATCTTGTTAGTGATCTGGAAAGGTCCGTAGTATCGCATACTAAGCTTTGGAGAAAGCCTCTCCTTTCCCTTTTTCTTTCGTAGGCGTGCCTTCTCAAAACGTAAGAGCACCCAATCATCCTCCTTCAATTTCAAGTCGTGACGATGGCGATGAGCTGCCTTTTTCTGTCGTTCTTGAGACTCTGCAAAGTCTCGCGAACCTTGGCAAAACCCGTATCCAAATCTCGCGAATATTCATCCGCTTCAAATATCTAATCTTTCGTGCTCAGGAAGGATGGAACCTTCGCAGCACTTTCAACAATCTCACATGGCGTCTTCCCCGTTGAAGAGTGTATCTTGTTATTGTAGGCAAATTCCACCAAAGGTAAGTTCTTTTCCCATCGAGTCTTCTGGTCCGAGATACAAGACTTCAATAAATCTAAAACCACTGAATTGGCAATCTCAGATTGCCCGTCAGTCTGCAAGTGGAACGCTGACGAGAACTGCAACCGCGTGTCAATGTTCTCCCAAATTGCCTTCCAAAACAAACTCATAAATCTAGGGTCTCTGTCGGAGACAATCGTCTCATACGTGCCATGTAATCGAAAAATCATCGTGATCATTCTGTGTAATCGGGAGATCAAAAATGAAATCCATTTCAATACTTTCCCATGGGCGGGTGGGTATGGGTAAAAGGGTGTACCAATCTCTGTGTTTTATGCCTGTCAAACTTGACCTTCTGGCATACTGCGCACAACTCTTCCACGTCCTTTTTGAGTCACGGCCAAAAGAAGTATCTCTCTATCCCTTTCATGGTCGTAGCAATGCCACGGTGACCCGTAAAAGGTGGACAGTGGCATTCAATCATAACCTTATCCCTCAACGGCTGTGTAACGCACAACATAGTCTTTCTCATCAAGTAGCCTTTCCGAAGGGAGTATCCCGCTACTGTCTCCCCATCCCGTATCCGTGTGAAAATATCTGCAAAATCTGTATCTGTGGCATACTGATCGACCATATCCTCGAAGCTCCTATGATGTATCGCGGAAATAGCCAGAACCAACGGTTTCTGAGACAAAGCATCTGCCACCACATTCTTCTGTCCCTGCACATGGACAATCTGGAAGTGGAACTGTGACAAGAGGTTCGCCCACCGCATCTGCTTTTCCGAAAGCTGCTTCTGTGACAAGAAGTAGCGCAAACTCTGATGGTCTGTAAAGACAGTAAAATCCGCTCCGAGTAGGTAATGCCGCCACTGAGTAAGAGCATGGATAACCGCCAAAAGCTCTTTCTCATAGATCTGTGCTGTCATCTCCGGCCTAGAGAACAAACGGCTCTCATAAGCTATGACATGGCCTTCTTGCATCAAGACCGCACCCAGACTACGACCACAAGCATCACAATACACTTCAAATGACTTCTGCAAGTCCGGCAAAGTCAAAATAGGTCCCGTAGTCAATTTCTCTTTCAATGTCTGAAAGGCAGTCACCTCTGTGGGTCCCCACGAAAAAGGTACTCCTTTCTGTGTCAAGGTATGCAAAGGGGAAGCAAGTTGCAACCTCTACAAACTTTCGTATGAACCGCCTGTAGTACGAACACAGTCCTAAGAAGCTTCTAACTTCATGGACATTCCTCAAATCGGGCCAATCACGGATAGTCTCTATCTTGGTCGGGTCCATTTGCACTCCTGCTGCTGACACAATGTGTCTCAAAAAGTGTATCTCTGGTAGGAAAAATTCACTTTTCTTTGCATTAATCACTAACGTGTGATCTCGTAATGCGTGAAAGAATTGAAGCAGATGATCTCTGTGTTTTGCCTCATTCTTGGAGAAAACAATGTTGTCGTCAAAGAGAGTGCCAACAAATAGCCTGTACTCTTGAAAAATCCTGTCCATCATCCGGTTAAATGTCGCAGGAGCATTGGTTAAGCCGAAAGGCATCACCAAAAACTCAAGTAACCCAAAAGTCGTCCGAAAAGCTGTCTTGTAGACATCTCTCGGCGCTATCCTGATCTGATGATATCCACTCTTCAAGTCAATCCTGCTAAAGCACGAGGATCCCTGTAACCTGTCGAGTATATCATCGATCGTAGGAATTGGAAATCTGTTCTTGATGGTGATTTCGTTGAGAGTGCTATAATCGATGCACATTCTCCAAGATCCGTCTTTCTTCAAAATAACAACACTGGAGAGCAATACGGTGAAGTACTAGGCTGGACAAGACTCTTTTCCAAGAGGTCTTTCACTTGGTTCATAATCTCTCATTTTGTGCTCGGCTCACACGGTAGGGTGGCCGGTTCGGTGACGTGCTTCCAGGTATCAGATCAATGGTATGATCTTCAGGCCCTCTGAAAAGCAATTGGCATGAGTGTGGAGAAAAATCTTGGCGTTCTTTAGATCAGGTCAAAACATATTCAATCTTTCTCCATCGTTCAGTTCTCTTCCAAAAGAATGAGTAAGAAATTGAAGTTCATCAAGTACAATCTCTAAGCCCTTCATTTATCAAAGTCGCTTTCTCGGCCCGGTAGTCAACCACGGTGTAGTTCTTGTGGTACCAAGGGATCCTGAGTAGAACGTCACTCGCGTGCCCTGAACACCCCTGTCGTTGCAAACAAAGTTTGCCAATGCTCGGTGTAATGGCAACATCCCATCCGGGTGCCAGTCGAACTACCTCCGCCTGTGGCGTCAGTCTGTCGGGCGTAATTCCAAATCGAGCCGCCAATTCCAAGTGAAAAGAAGCTGGCCTTGGCTCCTTCAAAAGAGCTTCCCGATCCTTCACTTTGCCCCAAAAGCGGCAAAGTTTGTACTTTCATTCATTAGATTCGGTGCAGGTCCCACGCCATGTGGTACCAGTTCTGCTTTTCTATCTGCCTTTTCTGCCACATTCCTCAGCTACTCTTGAACTCTCAGGCCTGTCGTCGTCTTTATCATTCTGTTCTTTTTGTGCCTTTTTAGGGCACTTTGCGGAGATATGTCCATGTTCCCCGCATCCAAAGCACTTCCCCTCTCTTATGAAGCGAGCTCTCTCCTCAGGAGTAAGCTTGGCTCGTTCATCCTTTTTCTCTGGGTTGCTCTTTTTCTTTCTACTTTCATTCCCAGAAGTCTATTCGGCTCGTTGTGTCATGGCCTCATCTGTGGGGTAGGTCAAACTGCCAGAGTGAATGGCAAAGCCTCGCTTCGCATGACTCATCAACTCCTGAATAGAAGCTGACTTCTGTTCCAAGTAGTGATCTCGGATCTCTGTAGGTAGACCCAAGGTAAACCGCTCAATCTGTTCTCTGAACGAGATCTTCTTGAATGAAGAGGCGGGTAGAAAAGAGCTCCAGAATCTTTCACAATAAGCATTGATTGTATCTTTCTTGGTTATCCGAAGATGGTTCCAAGCAGCTCGTATATCTCGTTCATATTCTTGCATCAACCAAGAAGAAATAAAAAGCTTTTTAATCTTCAGCCATTTAACTGGCGCACTCTTGTTTAAAAGAAGCGTGGACCACCAAGTACGAGCATTCCCCTTAAGGTAAGAGTTAGCTCTCCAAATCTTGGAGTGCTCTGAATAGCGTCCTCCCGCGAAAGCAATGTCAAACTGATGTATAAAAGACAAAGCCTTCGAAGCATCTGAGTATCCTGAGAAAGTATCAAACTTGATCGAGTGGCCACCTTCCTTAAACTCTCGGACTTTCTTGCTTTTATCTTCAAGAAAGTCATACTGGTTGGCTTTGTAAAAATTCTTCTTGTTCGCATAAAAGTTTCCGTCATCGGAATCTGAGCTGTCTGTAGACGAGTCCTCAGTAGAACTGTCAGTCTCTGGGCGAGATTTAGCCTTCTTTGCCTTTCTCTTGCCCTTTCTGAAGCGTTGCTTCTTGCTTCGCTTTTTACCTTTTCTGTCTTCTTCGCTCGAATCCGAGGAGCTAGAAGAACTGTCAAAAGAAGAAGAAGAAGAAGAACTCGGTACTCCTTCAAATCGAACACGCTTCTTCTGTTTCTTTGCCTTGTCAAAAGTCGACTGGCGACCCAAATATCCCAGGAACTCAGTGCCTTTCTTTTGCTTTTTGCTGTGCTTTTTGTCTTTCTTTTGCATGTCGAAAAGCTGAGCAATCCGTGCATCAACCACGCTCTCCAGTTCCTTCTCCATATATTTCTTGGAGGCAGAAGGTTTCTTGAGAGCTGGTTTCGGGAGTGGTGTTGTGGTTCTCTGTCACTCCGTCTGTACCTCTTCCAAAGAGGTCTGGTTCATATATTTTGCCATCTTCGGGTCCTTGGCAAAATTGAGCATCATCTTTGTTGCATCATCAATCAATTTTCGACGCTTCATCTCTTGCTGCTCCGTTGGAATAGGCCTAGGCGGGCCATACTCCGTGCCTGAATCTTCATTGTGATCCCTGCCCGCATCTCCAGATGCAGAGGGAGTCGACTGATCATTGCCTGAAGCCATAGGTGCCGCGGAAAACAAAAATTTGGGGATCGGATTTCCCGTAGAAGAGAAATCGGCCGTGCTTTGATAACACTGTAACAGACTTGGACACTCCAAGTCAAGAATCAACCGCGACAGCACCAAATAACCACTTCAAAACAAGTCACAGATCACAATAGATGTACACTGGCCCGACGGAGTTCCGTGCCTAGAGATATTGGCCCCAAAGACTGGCGCCCCTTTCGATATTTCTTTTTATATTAATCAGATCAAAGTAAAAGAGAGTGGCTAGGGTTTCACTCTCAGACTTTGCGTCCAGATGCTCTGAGAAGTGAGGCTCTCACCACTAATTTAAAGGTTATAAGGGATGCCCAAAAGCAGAGCCCCGAAAGCTTCAAAGCAAAAGTAGATTCTCTCTCTCTCTCTCTCTCTCTCTCTCAATGAGAGTCAGTAAAAAGCAAGTTCTCTTTTTCTCTCTCTTTCTCCCAAATCATAGCAAAAAGCTGAGATTTGCGTTGCTAAAAAATATCCTTTTTTTTTTAAAAACCTCCGCGATTTCCGGAAATTAGGGTTTGTGGCAGAAATTAGGGTTTGCAGGTTTTCTTAAAGGGTTTCTGGCAGAAATTAGGGTTTTTGCTGTCCGCCACGTCATCACTTTGTGACAGCGAGAGATAACATGCTTCCCCCCTTAAGAACCATTGATGTCCTCATCAATGAAGCGGGGATATTGAGCCTTCAAAGCTCTAACGGGTTCCCAAGTAGCAAACCTTTCAGATTGACCCTTCCATTTAATTAAGTACTCGTCATAAGCCTTTTGACGCGAATGACGGGTACGATGATCTAAAACTGCCTCTGGTTCTCGAGGAATATACTCAGTTTGCATATCTTGCCGTACATTTTCCTCGATAGGCACAACAACGTCGGCTTCGCCCAATTTCACTTTAAGGCGGTTGACATGAAACACTGGATGTACACTAACATCCGAAGGAAGAGCCAGTTTGTAGGCAACTTGGCCAATTTTCTTTGTGATCAAGAACGGACCACAATATCTAGCTGAAAGCTTATAATGCTTTCCCGTTCGCATAGTCTTGGAATCCTTGTGTATCTTCAGATAGACCCATTGTCCCACATCTAGAGTCCTTGGAGACCTCTTTTGATTAGCATAAGTAGTAACTCGGTCACGAGCCGTTCTTATACTATCCTTAGCCAATTCGAGCATTTCCTGCATGTCATACAGGAAATCACGAGCTTGGCGTTCCTTGACTTTCTCTAAGCCAATAGCAATCGAGGATTTAGGCTTGAATCCATACATCAGCATGAATGGGCTAAATCCAATAGCAGAATGCTTGCTACTATTATAGGCAAACTCCAGCTGTGGAAGATACCTTTCCCAGTCAGACTGCCTATGAGAGACATAGGCTCTCAGCATGTCCTCTAACGTCTGATTCATCCTCTCAGTTTGTCCGTTGGACTCAGGATGTTCAGAAGACGTCATACTCAACTTTGTCTGAAGATGCGGAAACACATCTCGCCAAAATCGGCCAGTGAACTTAGTATCTCGATCACTGACGATATCCTTTGGCAGACCATACAGCTTATAAAGCTGATCGACAAATAAAACCGCCAACTCATGGCTTTTTACTGTCGACTTCGATGGTATAAACTGTAAGGTGCACCGGAATGAATGTTGTATTTTCTCGAGATTAGTGATCTATATTTGCTCAAGGTTCCTTTTAGTTCTTAGGGAAGGAGAGAGCCTTCCGTCTTTATGGAGAGTGCTACGATCACGAACAAAGTGAGTGGATATTGTGCGTGCAAGTGTATGAGACTGAGAGAAAGAGAGAAGAGAGATACGACACCCGAGAGTTTGTAAAACCCTCCTCCGAAGGCCCCACTCTCGTCGGCGAGAGTGGTTTACTTTTGATTGCACAAAGGTGTACAATGCGTATGCAATGGACTGATGCAACTTGGACTATGCCGCCGCCGCCGACGGTGGTGACGACGACGACTTGATGGCTGAAATCTGGGATCTTCTAATCGCTCGATTTCATGGCTGTTTCGGTGGCTGAAAATGACTGTTTACTGCTGTCCTTATGGCTAAAAATGAATGGTTTCGTCGGGGTTCATGCTGATGACAAAAATGCTGAACTGTTGCACTTTCTGGCTGCGTTTTTCTGCTGTTGTTGAAGGCTGAAAAACGCTGGCTATTGCAGGGGGCAAAGCGCGTTTTGAGGTTGACTTGTCCTGCTATTAAACCTTGCATGGCTGCGTTTTTACCAAGGCTGAAAACTCCAATAAAAACGCTGAATCTACTGTTTTGGCTGGCGATCAAAACCGCAAGTGAATGGGGGTTGTTGGTCGCGGGGGAAATGCCAGGAAATTGGGGTGTGATGGTGACGGCCTGCTGTGGAAGAAAACGCCAAAGTCTGGAAGAGGCTAGGCGATCCCAAAACGCTAGATCATGACGGGGGTGGCCTCACCAAGTGGCTTGACGAGGTTCTTGCTGAGAGAGGGAGGGAACACCTGCTGCTTGGGGAAGCCTGTTGTGCTCTCTGCTCCATAGTCACATGGGGACGGGGACGGGTCTAGGGGACGTGGCGGGTCCCGGGGACGAGGACGTGGCAAAACAGGGGACTGGGGACGCGACAGGGGACGCACTTTAAAAAACACTAATTTTTTGCAAATTTAATACTTAGACAATAGTGAACACTTAGAGCACAAGATTGCAAAGAAAAAGTGGTTTTTGCATTCATATTACATAACACCAAAATATAACAAAGGGCATGCGGCGTGCGTGACACAGTACACCATTGGTGTGGTTATCAAGCATCAATCATCCTCGCCAAGGGGCAAAACATAATGATATACAAGTGAAGAGTGGATAAGTACAGTTTAGCATACAGAGGAGGGCTTAGAGAAGCTTGGGATCCATCTTGAGATGCCATTGATGATAGATATTAGAGAAGGGTTGAAGAGAAGGAAAGAGGAGTAGGAGAAAGCTTGATGAGAGAGAGAGAGAGAGAGAGAGAGAGAGAGAGAGAGAGAGAGGAACTTCAATGGGAACTTCAAGTCTTCAAGGAAGTGGCCTTGAGCCTTGAGGCTTGGGTATGATAGTAGATACTATGAGGCTATGAGCCTTGAGGCTTGGAAGTGGGTGCTCTTAAGTAGAAAGAGCTCCCCCCAAAATGGGGGTTTGAACTTTGAATTTGAAATTTGAAAGGCCCCTCCAAAAGTGGGATTTTGAAATTTGAAATTCCCCCCAAAAGGGTGCTTTTGAATTTGAAACCCCCCCCCTCAAAAAGTGGGCACTTAAAAACTTTTTTGAAATTTGAATGGCTGCAGCCCCGTCCCCTGCTCGCGTCCCATCCGAGTTGGTCGTTGGGGACCCACGTCTCGGGACCCGTCCCCTGTGAGGGACGTCCCCGCGTCCCAAAAACGGGTCCCCGTTTGCGTCCCGGCGTCCCCCGTCCCGTCCCCGCATAAAAGAGCCGCGTCCCTCCGTCCCGTGTTTCTATGCTCTGCTCATCTACCCAATTGTGCTAACTTGGGTTTGCTTATATATTAACTTACCCAATTTGCCCTACTGAGTACCCAACAAAAGTCACTTAATAAATAAGTGAAAAATGTCAAAAATAGGGAAAAATGGGAAAATCCCCAAACTGACTTTGATGGAATCTGATGGAAATGCTTATGCTTATGCGGTGTGCAACCAGAGGATATGCATCTACACTAAGTGACTGGGCATGCACGGTCTACGAATAGACTCACAAAAGTGCCAGATCACTGCTAATCTAAACCGACTAAACTGACGGGAATTCTGTTATGGTGTAGCTTGTCCACGGACACATAGGGTTGGATGTGTCACGTGACATCTCCTCCTTTTTAAAGTGCGGTACTGGTACCGAGCTGCATGGCTTCCTTGTAGTCTGCCAACAACCCTGGATAATCCTTGAAGAACTCTTCGTCTACCCACACCGCTTCGTGGGTTCCTCGATCTTTGAACTTCAAAAAATATTGTCGTACTTGTTTCTTCGAACCATGGCGAAACCGATGCAACAAGACTTGCTCCGGCTCTATGACTTCAGCTTCATTGATGATCTCCGGTTCTTCTTCCGAAACGTCCTTTGGAGGTGTTCCCTGAAACACTTTCAACCAAGAAACATGGAAAACGTCGTGCATTGACCATGAGTTAGGCAACTTTAATTTGATTGAAACCTCATTAATCTTTTTGATGACTGGAAATGGACCATACGTACGAAAAGATAACTTAGGACATTTCTTTCCAACTTGCTTAAGACATTGTTTCATGATTCGTAGATACACCCAATCTCCTTTCTTGATCGAGACCTCCTGACGATGCTTGTTAGCCTGTCTAGAATAAGATTCCTGAGCCTTGCTTAGCCGAAGCTTCACACTCTCAGAAATCTCATCCAATGACTGACTCTCAGCATTGGCATCAGACATTTGACTGACCGATCTAGTCAAAAGTGATTGGAATGGACGGCCAAAAGCTGCCTCATACGGAGTTCGACCAATAGCAGAAGAGAAGGAATCATTTAGGATAGCCTGAACCAATGGGAGATAGAGCTCCCATTGAGACTGTTGATCATGAACATAAGATTTTAACACATCAAAAGCCAACTGATATTAAATTTCGGTTTGACCATCTGACTGTGGATGAAAAGCGGATGAAAAATTCAACTTTGTGCCAAAATTTTCAAAGAGTGCACGCCAAAAGTTGGACGTAAACTTAACATCCCTATCTGAAACAATGGACTTTGGCAAACCACAGAGGGGGTACCAATGCTTTATGAACAATCGTGCAACATCTTGTGCAGTAACTGTGGCCTTACAAGGAATCAACATGCAGAATTTGCTGAAACGATCAACAATTGTTAAACATTGAGTGTTCCTTGAATGCAGACTTGGTGGTAAGTTAGTCACAAAATCCATAGAGATATCTTGAAAAGGTCCCTCGGGAATAGGCAGCGGAAGTAAGAGGCCTTACTGCTTACCCCGAGGAGCTTTTACTTTTTGACATATAGTGCAATGTGTGACATAACTAAACACATCTTTTTGCATTTTAGGCCAATAGAAAAATCGTTCAATCTTTTCCAATGTGGTGTTCATACCCCTGTGCCCACCCGTGAGAGAATCATGTGCATCATGCAATATGGTTGGCCTGAGAGAGGGCAACACACATAGACGCTGACGAAAAAATAACAATCCATTATGAATGAGATAGTTGTTGGGCCCTTGGGAAGCAAGAGCCTGCAACCAATACTTACCAAACTCCGAATCTGCATACTGATTCTTCATGCTGTCAAAAGACTCACCCTGTATAGAAAATGTGGTTCTTGACTCAAGAGCCAAAATCTGTCCTTTGCGACTCAACGCATCTGCAACAGGGTTAGCTTTTCCAGGCACATACTCAATCAAACCTCCAAATTGCGCAAAAAATTGTGACCACCGCGCTTGGCGATCACTCCAATGTGCACTAGGCATAGACTGGAGCCACTTGAGGGCTTGATGATCTGTGCGCACTGTAAACTCTCTACCATACAAAAAACGCTTCCAATGCTTAAGAGAGTGAATGACAGACAAAAGTTCTTTATCATAAACTGAATAATTCTTTTCCGCACTATTGAGCTTACGGCCAAAGAAAGCTACTGGGCGACCATGTTGCTGGAGCACAGCACCTATGGCGACATTGCTCGCATCCGTCCATACCTCAAAGGGGTCATCCCAAGAGGCAAGGATAAGACACGGTGCTTCTGTCACCGCAACCTTGAGAGCTGCGAAAGCCTCAATGGCTGCCTCGGGCAAGTCTACGCGTTGACGGCGAGTCTTTACCCCTTTCAAAACATCAGTCATAGGTGCAACAATGCGTACAAAATTCTCTATGTGCGAACTATATGCTTGACATGAACCAAGAAAAGAACGCACATCATATGCAGTTTTGGGCAAATCCCAATTATGAACCTGTTCCACCTTCGTGGGGTCTAGCTTGACGCTTTCTGCAGAAATAATATAACCCAAATAAGTGACTTCAGTAAGAAAAAATTCCGACTTCTTAGCTGCAATGTACAACTGACACTCATCCAAACGAGTTAGCACCCTTTTAACATCTAATTCATGTTGCTCCCACGATGCAGAAAAAATGAGAATATCATCTAAAAAGATGAACACACATACACCCACCATATTGCCGAAACGACCTACCATGAGACGATTGAATGTACCCACGGCTCCTGTCAATCCAAAAGGCATAACAATATACTCCCATTGCCCTCGCTCGGTGCGAAAGGCGGTCTTGAAAATGTCGCCTTTGAATACCCGTACCTGATGGTATCTACTTTTGAGATCGACCTTGCTGAAAACCTTTGCCCCATTGAGCCTATCGAGGATATACTCAATGCGAGGCATCGGAAACTTGTTCTTGACGGTCATCTTGTTTAATGCCCTGTAATCAACACACAAACGAGACAAACCATCCTTCTTGCGAACAAACAAAATAGGGGCAGCAAAAGGACTTACACTCGGACATATGAATCCTCTAGCCACCAACTCCGTGAGTTGTCGCTCTAACTCTCTTCCTCCTGTGACTTGTTCAAACGGTAGGGAGCCTTACTGACAGGCTACGTTCCCTCCATAAGCTCGATGCGATGGTCCTCCGGCCGATCGGGTGGGAGACGAGGTGGAAGATCATCCTGCAAAAGAGATGTTTAAACTTCGTAAACAACTCCGAATACTTACTTGGAGCCTAAATGCTCTGGGAAACTGGAGAAGCATAAATGAATGCCGCTTGCGCTTCTCGTCGTAATTCACGCTTTACCTGTACATGCGAGATGAGAGGCAAAGAATGCAAGCCCTCCTCAACACAAATGATGAGGGGGGAATCAATATCGGAATGTAAAGTGATCGTGTTAGCACCAAATTTAATGTGAGCATCAAGTTCACGAAACCATTTAATGCCCAAAATCATATCACATGCTAAGAGAGGAGATACAAGAAATTTCCTACGAAAAGAAGCTTGTTGAACGGTAAAGAGCACATCAAGGCACTCCTTCCTGATGAGAGAGTCAATACCACGAGCGAAGCCAGAAACCTCGAGAGGAGCTTTCTGACTAACCTCTAGGCGAGCTCTCTCAACGAGAAGGGGACTAATCACATCATGCATACTGCCTGGATCAAACAATATGATAAAACGCTGCCCTTTTACATGACCATAACACTTCAAGAGAGATTCATCAATGTGTGTGTCAGAGTCAAGAGAAGATATAGGTTGTGTTGTGACAATGCTTGTGGTAGCTGTGGGTGTCTTTGGTTCTTTAGGTGGGACTGTCTTAGGACAGGCCTTCTTAATGTGCCCCTTGACGTGACATTGAAAACATATACCTTCTTTAGCATAAATCACTTGTTTTTCAGGCGCGATGTATCCTCCTATTCCTTGTGAAGCTTTCTCATCAGGGGTTAGCTTAGGTTTTGCAGGTGCTTTAACTTTACCCTTAGAGTCATTGTTAGAGTTCTTTTCCGAGGAATTAGAGGAAGAAGGGCTAGAAGAATTACCATTCTTACCATTCTTTCCGTTCTTACCATTCTGTGTGTTCTGCGGGGTTCCTTGAGAAGTCTTGTTTTCCTTAGGCTTTCCTTTGTTGTGCTTCATCTCGTGGGCGAGAGCAATTGCTACCGCTTTGTCGAGCTGCAAAACACGATTAGAGAAAGATATAACCGGCATACCATTTTTCTTGAGAGCGCGCCAATCGTTCTTCAATCGTGCAAGGTACTGAGGTGGCATAAACCGCGCCTTGAGCTTGTCTTGGAAATCAGCCCAACTAAAAGAGAGGGGCGTGAAATTGTCGGTTGCCTCTAGGTGCGCGGCTAGCTGTGCCTCTTGCCATGCGTGGTACCAATTGATGGCATCACCGGCAAGGTACATAGCTGCCGTCAAAACTTTGCTATTGCCTGTTTTCTTAGTTGTCGCAAAATAAGCATTAAATTGATGCAACCAAGCATGAATAACCGTAGCATCCATCTTACCGTCATACTTACTGAAAGTCAACTTTTCAGTGACTGGGTTGTTGGAATCCGCATCGTGGCTTGCACCACTTGAGGAACTCCCACGATCTTTGGGTGGTTCGGCTTTCGAGGCTAGTGCTTGTCGAAGCAATTCTTGAGTGCGTAGCTCTCGTTGAGCTTCACGCTCGGTCTCCAAAGCCAATCTATGAGTGGCACGATCGGCTTCCAAGGCCGCGTTTCTTGCCGCCTCGTTCGCCTTTCTTTCTTGCTTCCGTTCTTTGCGTTCGTTGCGCTCCCGTTCTAAAGCAAGGCGATTGTCTTCTTGTTTTGCAACAAGTTTTGCGTTTCTTTCATCACGCTCACGTTCCTGAGCAAGGCGATTGTCTTCTTGTTTTGCGGCAAGTTTTGCGTTTCTTTCATCGCGCTCACGTTCCTGAGCAAGGCGATCTTGTCTATCCATCATGGCCATCATTTGCTTGACCATTGCCTCCATAGGGTTTGGTGCACTTGGTGGCGTAGATGGCGAACGGGGAGGGTTGAAGAAATCATCTCCGGGTGGGGACGAGTCTTCGTCGCCTCTCTCATGCTCATGACCGGTATGCGAAGTATCCATTCTGCTTCAGGTGACGACCATGCACTATGATCTTGGGTTCTTAAGTTCGCGAGGAACTTGGGTTCTTAAGGGTCTTGAGGTTCTTGAGGTCCTTGATTCGTGAGAATCTTGGGTTCTTGAGATTCTTGAGGTGTTCTTTCGCTTGCAAATCGCGTTGGAGAAGGATCTTCTCTTCACCCAAGTTCTACTCCTTTCCGCGGGTGCACCCCTTGGCGGCCTTGTGTTCACACCAAGGTTGCTTTTTCCCACCTCACGTCGATTGGCCGGCCGCTAAGTGCACGGTCCGCTCTCAATGAGTGAAAAGAGACACAAGGGGAGGCTGGACAAGTCCTTCTTTCTTGGGATTCTTGTCACTCTTCAACAAAACACGATTAGGAATCGACATGCCCAAGCGAACTTGGGTTCGTGCAACCGCAACAAGCAAAAAAAATTCTTGTGGTTCTTGTGGTTCTTCCCTTGAGTAGTACAGAACACTTCCAAAGCTCTGATACCAATGTAAGATGTAGCGGAATGAATGTTGTATTTTCTCAAGATTAGTGATCTATATTTGCTCAAGGTTCCTTTTAGTTCTTAGGGAAGGAGAGAGCCTTCCGTCTTTATGGAGAGTGCTATGATCACAAACAAAGTGAGTGGATATTGTGCGTGCAAGTGTATGAGACTGAGAGAAAGAGAGAAGAGAGATACGACACCCGAGAGTTTGTAAAACCCTCCTCTGAAGGCCCCACTCTCGTCGGCAAGAGTGGTCTACTTTTGATTGCACAAAGGTGTACAATGCGTATGCAATGGACTGATGCAACTTGGACTATGCCGACGACGACGACGGTGGTGACGACGACGACTTGATTGCTGAAATCTGGGATCTTCTAATCGCTCAATTTCATGGCTGTTTCGGTGGCTGAAAATGACTGTTTATTGCTGTCCTTATGGCTAAAAATGAATGGTTTCGTCGGGGTTCATGCTGATGACAAAAATGCTGAACTGTTGCACTTTCTGGCTGCGCTTTTCTGCTGTTGTTGAAGGCTGAAAAATGCTGGCTATTGCAGGGGGCAAAGCTGCGTTTTGAGGCTGATTTGTCCTGCTATTAAACCTTGTATGGCTGCGTTTTTACCAAAGCTGAAAACTCCAATAAAAACGCTGAATCTGCTGTTGTGGCTGGCGATCAAAACCGCAAGTAAATGGGGGTTGTTGGTCGTGGGGGAAATGCCAGGAAACTGGGGTGTGATGGCGATGGCCTGCTGTGGAAGAAAACGCCAAAGTCTGGAAGAGGCTAGGCGATCCCAAAACGCTAGATCATGACGGGGGTGGCCTCACCAAGTGGCTTGACGAGGTTCTTGCTGAGAGAGGGAGGGAACACCTGCTGCTTGGGGAAGCGTGTTGTGCTCTCTGCTCATCTACCCAATTGTGCTAACTTGGGTTTGCTTATATATTAACTTACCCAATTTGCCCTACTGAGTACCCAACAAAAGTCACTTAATAAATAAGTGAAAAATGTCAAAAATAGGGAAAAATGGGATAAAGTCACTTGAAAAATCCCCAAACTGACTCTGATGGAATCTGATGGAAATGCTTATGCTTATGTGGTGTGCAACCAGAGGATATGCATCTACACTAAGTGACTGGGCATGCACGGTCTACGAATAGACTCACAAAAGTGCCAGATCACTGCTAATCTAAACCGACTGAACTGACGGGAACCCTGCTAGGGTGTAGCTTGTCCACGGACACATAGGGTTGGATGTGTCACGTGACATAAACTTCGCCATTTTTGTGAGTCTATCGACCACAACCCAAATAGCGTCATTGCCTCGACTAGTATTTGGCAAACCAATGATGAAGTCCATGGAAATACTCTACCACTTGGCATCTGGGATTTCCAATGGATGTAGCAGGCCAACTTTCCTAAGGCGCTTTGCCTTATTGACTTGACACTGAGCGCATCTCTTCACATAGCTCTCTATGTAAGAGCGCATTCTTGGCCAATAGAAATATCGCTTGACCAAAGCCAAAGTTCTCTGGATGCTTGGGTGCCCAACGCTAAGAACATCGTGGCATTTGCACAAAATCCTTTGTCGAATCTCATCGATTTCCGGCACGTAGACTTTACCAATTGTGAACAATAGTCCACCTCTAATGGAATATTCTCGCTGTCTCGTCTCTCCAGCATGACTCACTTGGGTCTCCGGACCACCCAAGCCTGTAAACGAGTCATGCTCCGCTTCGACCTCGTTCCATATCTTACCAAAATGGCCATTGGAATGACATACCCCTCGGAGAGAGAGATAGAATTCCGTCGAGATTTCAGCCATAGACAAGGCATTAACCTCAGGAATCCTGCTGAGTGCATCAGCAACTCGATTGCTGGATCCTTTTCTATAACGGATCCCAAAGTCAAACTCTTGCATAAGCTCAACCCATCTAGCCTTCTGGCCTCTGAAGTCACCCTGATCACAGATATAGCGCAAGGAATGATGATCTGTCCATGCAACAAACGTAGAGCCATACAAGTAGTGCCGCCATTTCCTCAGGGCGTGGCTACAGCGTAAAGCTCCTTTTCATACGTTGGATAATGCATCTCAGCGTCAGAAAGCTTCTTATTTTCAAACGCAATAGGACGTCCATCCTGGTATAATGCCGCACCAATAGCATAATCACTAGCACCCGTTTCAACCACAAACGGTTTGCTAGGATCCACAATGTGCAATATTGGCGCAGTAGTCACCATGTGCTTTAGTGTCCGAAAGCTCTTGTCGAGACGCTCATTCCAGACAACAAGTGGATTACCTTTATGATGAGGACCCGAAGTCTTTGGCCCTTTCACTCCTCCTTTTAAAAGTTGCGTAAGCGGAGCAACAACTTTAGAGTAATCCTTGATAAACTTGCGAAAGAAGCCAGTAAAGCCTAAAAAGGACTTTACTTGGCGTACATTCTTCAGAATGGGCCAATTTCGCACTTTATCCAAATTTTCAGGGTCAATGCGAATTCCATCGCGAGTAATGATGTGACCCAAGTACAGAAGCTCTTTCTTAAAGAATTCACACTTAGAAGCCTTAGCATAAAGCTTCTCAGTCCTCAGTACTTCGAGAACAGTGCGTATATGCGCTAGGTGCTCAGGCAAACTTCGGCTGTAGGTCAAGATATCATCTTCCGCAGGCTCAGTTTCTGCACCAATTTTGCATCCACAAAATTGTGTGAGCTTCCATTATCAAGGAGTACGGTCACGTCGTGACTATTGATCTTCTCGGGGAAACGGAGAAGATCGTGCTTATCAAACACTTTGGTGCTAAAAGTACAGTTAGTGCATGAACTGTGCGCTAAATGATGGATTTCAACTTGAACAACATCAGAGTTACCTGAGATCTCGTGAATCTGAACCGAAGGGCAACCTTGCGGTTTTTGTGTTTTCTTCTTCTTGGGGCAATCCTTGATTTGGTGACCCGTCTGGCCACATCTGAAACAAGCCCCCTTTTTCACTGCATCAGCAACTGAAGCATTTCTGGCTTTCTTCTTCTCCTGAGAAGATCTTGGCGGTGATTTGGACTTATGCTGGAATCGGGGTCGCTTCCTTGAAGCACCCTCACCGGATTGATGGTCTGCAGTTCTTTTCTTCTCATAATTTGCTCCATTTATCAAATGGAACGTCCTGGCCTTTGCCACTGCATCCTCGACATCAGTCGGGGCTTTGTCCTTAGTTAAGGCCCAACGGTAATCCTCATGCAATCCCAACAGATACATGTGCACCGCGTGCGTAGAATCCACCTTACAGAAGGTGAGCGCCTCTTTGAAAGCGGTCGTATACTTATCAAAAGACAGAGTTTTCATCGAAAGACTCTGCAGTTTGGCATAGGCTTTCAAAGGGTCCATTTTAGCGAAATCCCTCTTGAATTTCACACAAAAATCAGCCCACGTCGTGGGCTTTTCTGTCATGTCGCGCCACCAAGTAAGTGCTTTACTGCGCAAATAGAGAGGAATCGTCTGAATCCTCCGTTCATCATGCTCCCCATGGAGATCAAAGTATCTGGTCCATTGGTGTAGCCAGTTATTTACGGCCAGTCCCGTACACTCCTTCTCTTGGCCCGAGAAATTCGTAGTTTTGTACGGAATCGTGGAAGTCGGACCACCCTGTGAACACCCAAAAGCAGCAATCTGCATCCGCAAGTGCTGGAGATGGGGTTTCCCCCTCGGAAATACGCGCAGTCGTCGACTGAGCCATATTTTCGAGAGTAGAGATTCGGGAATTGAGCCCCTGTACGACCCCTTCGAGAGAGGCCAAGCGAAGGTTCGTCTGAACATTCGCGTTTTCCAGAGCGGTGACACGCTGGTCGAAACTCTGGAAAGTACTTGTAATCCATGTATAGAGAGCATGCGTGAATGGAATTTGGATATTACCTGGTGCGTCGTCACGTTGCACATGAATCCATGGCGAAGTGCGTGAAAAGCTGGAATTTTTACGCAAAACCGGGCCTTTTCTGCACTTTTCGGTCGCGAAAAGTTGAAGTGCGAGGAGCTCTACGCGTCGGCGTGAGCGTCTGAAGGGAGCAGGTGATGGTGAGAGCGCTGGAGCGCGAGCAGGTGAGAGAGAGGAGTGGTGGGAGAGAAGCAGAGGGCTGAAAACTGAGGTCTTTTGGCAAAAACTTACTCTCTGTAAGAGTTTTTTAATAGTATGCAGGTTTCATACTTATGAAAAAAAACTTAAGTGTCCTGGCCCTTTTAAAATAAAAGGCGCCACTTAAATAACTTCTTAAGAGGGTTAAAAAAACCCAACGCAGGGCTGCCAGCGAAAACCCCAAAAAAAAATCGAACACACAGGGAGAGGAGGTGACGCGTGGAAAGTCACGAGAAGGGGAATCGGGCACACTTATGCCTTGCGCCCACCCGTGGCCAACATGCGCAAATTCCACACTGGAGTCCACGCTGGTGATTCCTCCTCACGCTATTGTGAGCCCCTTCCCTTCATGCTACCTGCAAGCCCTACAGGAGAGAGGTAACTCTCTCTCTCTCTCTCTCTCTCTCTCTCTCTCTCTCTCTCTTTGCGCTTCACACAGGGAATGAGGTTACAAAGAGATTGAAAAGGTTACAATATGCTGAATTTTAATATAAAACCAGCAAATTAAGGATAAATACACTGATTTTCATCGAAAACCAATAAATTCAATAAAAAATCTTATGATATTCAACACTTCCCCCTTTTAAATCGCTGAATTTTGATAAAATTCAGCGAGCAGCCTGTTAAATTTCACCTGCAAACATGCTCAAGAGAAGAAAACAATCGAGTAAGCAGTTAAGTCATCAAAAATTGCATGAAATGCTAATTATCCGACTCTGACCAGTCTGTAGGTGTGCACATAGTCCTTTGTGTAGCCAAGCCGGCTCTGATACCATGAAACAAACGCGGAGAAAGGATCTCCCGGCTACACGGACCGCCTACAAATACGCGTCGCACGAACCACCCGACCATAGCCACCATCCGGCAACTCCCCCGTGCTGGGGCTAGCGTCCGAGGACGTAGACGTGCACCCGTAAGACCGAGCGTCCCATACCACCCGGCCTCACCTCCTCGAGGTGACCTCGCGCACTCCTAGCCTCGCGGGCTCACCACTGGCACTCTGCCAGTGGGGGTCGATAACTGCAAATGAGGCCTCGGCCTCCCTTCTATAATAATGGCCGGCCACACTGGCTAGGTTCACACTACGTCCGCTCGGACACTGGATGCCCATCCCGACGGCATTTGGGCTAGATCCCCTCTCCTATGAGCGGGACATAACAGTGGGGTGGGGTGGGGGGGCGGGTGTTGGTTGGGGACCTGCTTTTGGGCATCCCTTGTACCTTTAAATACGTGGTGAGGGCTTCACTTCTCAGAGCATCTGGACGCAGAGTCTGAGAGTGAAATCCTAGCCACTCTCTTGTACTTTGATCTGATTAATATAAAAAGAAATACCGAAAGGGGCGCCAGTCTTTGGGGCCAATATCTCTAGGCACGGAACTTCGCCGGGCTAGTGCAAATCTATTGTGATCTGTGAATTGTTTTGAAGTGGTTATTTGGTGCTGTCGCGGTTGATTCTTGGCTTGGAGTGTCCAAGTCTGTTATAGTGGTATGAGAGCTCGACCGATTTCTCTTCTACGGGAAATCCGATCCCCGAATTTTTTTTCCGTAGCACCTATGGCTTCAGGCAATGATCAGTCGACTCCCTCTGCATGTGGAGATGCGGGCAGGGATCACAACGAAGATTCCGGCACGGAGTATGGCCCAGCTAGGCCTACTCCAGCGGAGCAGCAAGAGATGGAGCGTCGTCAATTGATTGGCGATGCAACAAAGATGATGCTCAGTTTGGCCCAGGGACCCGAAGATGGCAAAATATATGAAACAGACCTCTTTGGAAGAGGTACAGACGGAGTGGCAGAGCACCACAACACCACTCCCGAAACCCGCTCTCAAGAAACCTTTCGCCTCCAAGAAATATACGGAGAAGGAACAGGAGAACGTGGTTGATGCACGGATTGCTCAGCTTTTCGGCGTTCAAAAGAAGGACAAAAAGCACGGCAAAAAGCAGAAGAAAGCCACTGACTTCCCGGGATATTTGGGTCGTCGGTCGACATTCGACAAGGCAAAGAAACAGAAGAAGCGTGTCAAGTTTGAAGGCTTACCCAGTTCTTCTTCTTCTTCTAACAATTCTTCTAGCTCTTCAGACTCGAGCGAAGAAGACAGAAAAAGAAAAAGCGAAGCAAGAAACAAAGCTTCAGAAAGGGCAAGAAAAAGGCAAAGAAGGGTAAATCTCGCCCAAAGACTGACAGTTCTACTGAGGACTCGTTTACAGACAGCTCAGATTCTGATGATGGAAACTTTTATGCGAACAAGAAGAATTTTTACAAAGCTAACCAGTATGACTTTCTCGAAAATAAAAGCAAGAAAGTCCTAGAGTTTAAGGAAGGTGGCCACTCGATCAAGTTTGATACTTTTTCAAGATACTCAGATGCTTCGAAGGCTTTGTCTTCTATACAACAGTTTGATCTGATACTTGGAAGCACGCCATTGATACTTGGAAGCACGCCACCGAATCGGCCACCTTACCGTGTGAGCCGAGTACAGAATGAAAAGATTATGAACCCAGTGAAAGACCTCTTGGAAAAAGGTCTTGTCCAGCCTAGTACTTCACCGTATTGCTCTCCAGTGTTGTTGGTTTTGAAGAAAGACGGATCTTGGAGAATGTGCATCGATTATAGCACTCTCAACGAAATCACCATCAAGAACAGATTTCCGATTCCTAGGATCGATGATATACTCGACAGGTTACAGGGATCCTCGTGCTTTAGAAGGATTGACTTGAAGAGTGGATATCATCAGATCAGGATAGCGCTAGGAGATGTCTACAAGACAGCTTTTCGGACGACTTTTGGGTTATTTGAGTTTTTGGTGATGCCTTTTGGGTTAACCAATGCTCCTCCGACATTTAACCGGATGATGGACAGGATTTTTCGAGAGTACAGGCTATTTGTTGGCACTTTCTTTGACGACATCATTGTTTTCTCCAAGAATGAGGTAGCACACAGAGATCATCTGCTTCAAGTCTTTCAGGCATTACGAGATCACAAGTTAGTGATTAATGCAAAGAAAAGTGAATTTTTCCTACCAGAGATACACTTTTTTGGACACATTGTGTCAACAACAGGAATGCAAATGGATCCGGCCAAGATAGAGACTATCTGTGATTGGCCCGATTTGAGGAATGTCCATGAAGTTAGAAGCTTCTTGGGACCGTGTTCGTACTACAGGTGGTTCATGCGAAAGTTTGCAGAGGTTGCTTCCCTTATGCATATCTTGACACAGAAAGGAGTACCTTTCTCGTGGGGACCCACAGAGGTGACTGCCTTTCAGACTTTGAAAGAGAAATTGACTACTGATCTATTTTGACTTTGCCGGACTTGCAAAAGTCATTATATTGTGATGCTTGTGGTCGTAGTCTGGGTGCGGTCTTGATGCAAGAAGGCCATGTCATAGCTTATGAGAGCCGATTGTTCTCTAGGCCGGAGATGACAGCACATATATATGAGAAAGAGATTTTGGCGGTTGGAATTGGAGCTGATCTCTTGAGACTACTAATTCCAGTGTTGAAGGATTTCAGCTACTAGTGTGGAAAGATTTCAGACAGCAGGCTAGACAAAAATCATAGACTAGACTGAATTGTGGATACTGAAATAAGAGTCAAACTTGTCGACAGGAATAAAGTTCAGATTCAGATTCAGATTCAGAAGACTGTGGAGAAGTAAGTATCATTGAAATATATACCATGATTGAGATTACAACGAATATGATTACAGAGAAAAAGTATAGCCAATAATATTGCCACTGATGCTCAAGTGCAATTATAGCCCAAAGCGCTAATACAAGTGATTACAATTGCCAACCCGATATCAATGTAATGGGCTCTATTTATATACTTCGGGTTTACTGTAGTAATTACTCTAGTAATTACTAAGTGATTCGCTGCCCATCTTCTAAGAACACATTCCCACATGGTGACTATCCAGCCGTCTACATCCTTCCCTTCTTTCTTGAATTTTGGCATGATTCCAAAATTTCTGAAAAATTCTCCTGTCTGATTCTGAGGTGACACTGAAAAATCCATTGTCTGGTTCTGATGTTGGGATGCAGGTAACTATTCAATCTTTTGGTGTATTGTCAGAGTTTGACATTGAGAAGATGGTGAAGGATGCAGAGCTCTAGAAAGATCACAGATTGCGAGAGACAGCTGAAAAGGCCAAGGTGGAGCTGTCACCTCTCCCTGCCTGCTGAGAAGAAAAGTCGCCCCTGAATTCTGAGATAGAACTACCCAGTATCCTTCCATTGGACCGTCTTCCTTTTGCCTTTGCTCTTTGACCGGGTTGGTGCCTGAGAAGTTCCAGCATCAACATTCTCCTTCTGAATCAGTCGGTAAATGGCCTCCTGCTCAAGCTGATCCCGCCGGTCTGTGGTCATCTCTACCTCATAAGGTGTGAGAGAATGATAGGTTTTGGTGTCAGTATCATAGAGTGTACGCCTGCCCTTGCTCAGTCTGGTTCTGGTCAGTTTATGACAATGCGAAGCAGTATGGATCCATCCTTCTGGAAGAGGCTGATTTGTTTTGACGCGAGCTTCGAAAAGAATCTCAGCCATCGCCCTGTACTGCAGTGCCAGACCCGGCTTTGCTGCAATGTCTTTCTCAGGCAGTTTGGAAGATTCGACCGTGAGCTGTAGTAACTGATTAGTAATCCTAGTCAATCCTCTGACCTGAATCTTCCACTGGCCCATACACAGCTGAATCCTGTGTAGCTCTTCCTTCATTGCCTGGATGTCATTGATTTGAAGAGCATCATTGAGCAATGTCTGCCAAGTCTTCCATTCCACAGTTCATCGCTCATACCAATCCCGAAGCTCATCAGTTATTTTGAAATATGTGAGTCGATCAACTGGTTCTTGATGTTGAGGATACAACGCTGGAAAGAATCTTGGCAACTCAGTTTCTCTTGCTGGAACAGCATACAAGAGAATTGGAGAATCAGGCACAAATTCCAGGAAATTCAGGACTGCCTGGTTTTCTTGTTGCATCATCTTCCTTGTAACTCTTACTAACTGGAATAGAGTTCGGAGAGCAGTTGCCTGTGCTCCCACTGACATTCGCGTTGGAGGTCCTCTGCTAGTGGCTGTTTGGTCCTCCCGGATGGCTTTCACTCTCTGATCCAAAACTCCTCTTGCAGTTTGCAGTTGTACCAGAACATCCTTAAGTTGGACCCTAATGTTCGTCATGCAGCGGTAAGTTGGTTTGTTACCCAGCAGAAGTTCCAGTTCTAGAGCTAAAGAATGACAATCTGTAGTAGACTGTCTTTGCCAGTGCGGGTTTACCACTTTCTCATCAGCATTGAGTATCCATTCCGGAACTCGTTCCAGCAGCTGAACTGTATTGGGATGCGCAGGTAGTCTACAAGCTTCTTTATCATGGAAAGCAGCAGATTTCCAATGTTCTACCATTTCCCTGGCTCCCACATATAGTCTTTGGAACCTTTCTAAATCAGTCCAGAGATGATCATCCTCCAGATACTGTCTGGTGATGGAAGCTTGTTGATGTCTCAATTGCTTATTCAAGGTAATGAGCTACAGTGAATGCTGATGATCATTCACTGGTCCTTCATCCTGAACCTTCATTTTCCCTTTAGCCTCTCTGCTGTGATGGGACTGATCCGTGGGCTGATTCTCAGTGTTACTGGGTTGCTGCTCTTCAGTATGCTGATGACCCGACTGGTGCTCTGTTCCCTGTCCTTCCTGCTGTCCCTCAGTCTGGTCTGGTCAGTGTGGCTGTGACTGGCGGCCTTCATCAACCCCTGTCCCACCAGTACCAGGTCCTGGGGGTGGAGATGGTGGTGGGGCATGATCATCATCCTTTGTATGCTCAGCCTCTTCATCATCCTCCTCCTGATTAGCTTCATCTTCTTCATCTTCTCCTTCCTCATCCAAGGAAGTCTGTTGCTCAATATAATCCATTATGGCTTGGTTCATCAGAGCATTATTGAACTCACCCATCTTGTTCTGCAAATCACTCTGCAAACTTTCCATTAAGGACTTTAAATTTTCTAAGTCAAAAACAGCATTGCCTGCGGGGTTTAAAATTTCAGACAAGCTATTGTAGATGTATCTGTCAGTCAGCGAACGCTTCAGAGCTGTATGGTGCACTAGCAGCTTCCTGAATCCTGCCCGCTTCATTCAGAGCCCTCTTCAGCTCGCTCGGAAGCTCTCAGTGCCTCATTCCTTTGACTCTTCATGATCATAATTTCAGACTCAGCCTTGGCTAGCTTTCTGTTCAACAACTCCTCAGCTCTTTCTGATTGAGCTTCCAATACCCTGTGTTGTATGTTCTGCATTTCCTGGGCTTTCTGGAGTGTTGCAATCTGATGCTGTGCTTCTGCCAAGTCAGCCTTGAGCTTATTGATCTCGTCTTCTGATCCAGCAGCCTCCACCAATTGTCCCATACAGCTGACAATGGTATTCCAAGAAGACTGTATCAGTACTGAACATCTGTCTTTGACCGTGGTTGGATCAGAATCGACAGGTTCATATATTGCCACAGGAGCCACATAAGGTAGAGTTGCATAATCCGTTTTGGTGAGCAAGAGATGCCCTCTCAATTGCTGAGTTTGCATTTGCTGCAGCTTATCCTTTTTAACCAGTTGCAGAGGGTTTCCGGAAGTGGCAGGAACTGTTTCAGACAACGTTGAGGTCGCTGGACCTTTCCCCTTATCCAGTTGATTCTTGCCTTTGTCTCCTGATTGGTCTGGTACCTTCGCCTCAGTGACTGGCTTTACCTGATCTTTCCCAGATCTAGTAGCAACTGTATGTTTGACAACTGACTGATCAGGTACAGTTTTCTCAGTGCTCGCTGCCTTAACCTGGCTTTCGATTTGCTTCAAGAATTCACTGCTTTTTGTCAGTGTGATTCTTGGTTTCTTTGAACTGCCAACTTTCTCTGCAGTGGCTTTCCTTTTCAGGTCATTGGAAATCGTTTGACTGTCCGTTTCCTCGTCGTCTGAGGACAGTTCAATCTTCTTTGGTTCAGAAATGGGATGCTCACTCCATGTCTGCTTTACCTACTCATTAACATCTGCAGTAGTAGCCCAATACAGAAATTGCCAAACATACCATGCCTTGAAAACAGTTTGAGATTTTAGCTTGGCAGTCTGTTGGAGTACATTATGCGAGAGTATTTGACACAGGTTGATATGGACTTGTGGATCCAGTATCTTGGCCAACAGCATAGCAAATAATTTCTCGGACACATACGTTGGGTTATTCTTAAGACTGACTACTTCGGCGACAAACCTGTAAGCAGCGGAGGCTTCCAGTCCTGCTACTGGAACTCCTTGAGCACTTGCCTTGCGCTTCTTTCTAGCTGTTTCGTCCTCCTTTAGAGCAATACTTATTTGCTGTGCAGTTGCCACAGACGGTTTGGGCTCATTAGGCATCCGAAATGCAAATGCAATGGCTTCTGGTGTCACTGACACCTTTCTATTATTTATCACAGCACTGCTAGTTTCAGCATTAAAGGAATCAAGAACTTGCTTAATAATATCTGCCTGAAAAGCAATCCTTGTGGCTTGCAACACAACTCGCAAATCCCAGAGTTGTAGCAGAGTCATTGCGTGATCAATAAAGACATATCTTTGGATTTTACTGTATGAAAGAACAGGAAGGCTTGTCTTTGCCTCAGCAACTATAGCCTGGGTTTCTTCAAGAGTTTCCTGCATCTTCTCTGAGCGTTTCCTTCTACCCATACACTGTGAGGTCGACGACGATGAAACAGGTGAAGGCGAAGAGGACTTACTTGCGTTAAAGCCGTTTCTTGGTGTCGTTGGTAAGGCTGTCTGACAGTGAACTGTCTCGTCAGAGGTCGAAGTTTGCGGTTGTAGTGAAGAAACCTCGGAGCTCGGCGATGGCGAATGGTTGACAGGAGGAAAGCGTCGCGTAGGAGATTTATGAGGAAAAATGCTAACTCTCTTGACTGTTATATGTGTTCGCGCCATAAAAGCTCCACCACTCGTCGCTCCTAGACTTGTGTGCGCCGTTGCTGTCGTGGCAAACATGCATTGGACAAGACTGCAACCCATCCTTGTAATAATTATCACTGGCATACCACTTGACCGTTGGCCACTTAAAATTTGGAAAGTGTGTTCATACTGGTTCTGAACTGATTCCCACTCTGGCTGGACCATACTGGTATTGGTTCTTAAATCAGCCTGATTTGATTCTTCCGGTACTGGTTCTGAAGCTGGAACTGATTGTACATGGAAAAGACTAAAAATATCTGATTCTGGTATCTCTTGATCAACAACCTCCAGTTCCTTAGTGACTTCTTCTAACCCAGTTTCTCTGGTCTTTGAATAATAAAGTTTGATCTTTGCTCCATTATATACTCCCGGCAACATCAGTCCAGATAAGTCTTTTAATCTGACTGTGCCATTGGAGAAGACCCAATCAACCTCAAAAGGTCCTGCCCAGGCAATCTTCAAATTCGGCTTCTTTGGACCCAATTTAGACTGAGATAGAAGCACTAAGTCTCCTTTCTGGAATTCTCGGACTTTAATTCGGTGATCATGCCAGTGCTTCCTTCTTTGTTGAACAATTTCCTGTTCCAATATAGCTCTTTGTCCGAGTTCATCTAACTGCATCAATTCATCCAGTCTTTTCTTAAGATTATGGTTGAAGTCCAGTCCATACTTTACAGCCATTCTCAGACTGGGAATTACAAACTTCATAGGAACCACATCTTCAGTACCATACACCATTCTGAATGGTGTCATTCCAGTAGTTACCTTATAAGCTGTCCTATAAGCCCATAGAGCAGTCTGAAGCTTCAAATCCCACTGGTCTAGTTTCTGTTGCACCACCTTAGTGAAAATAGTCTTAATTGTCTTATTGCTACTTTCAGCCTGTCCATTGCATCTGGGATAGTAAGGAGTAGATTTCCGATGCTTGACTGAAAGCATATCCAATAGGATTTCCATAGTATCATTGATGAAATGTGTCCCTTGATCGGTCACAATTTCCGCTGGACATCCATATCGGCAGACAATATTCTCAAACAGAAACCTTGCAGTTGACTTGGCTGTGTTGTCAGGAAGAGCTTTAGCTTCAACCCACTTGGTAACATAACAAGTAGCCATCACAATGTACTTATTCTTCCTGGGGGTCACCTTTTTAAAAGGTCCCATAAAATCCAGTCCCCATTTCATGAATACTCCCAATGGTTGTATTGGCATTAAGGGAGTCATGTCTGCAGCTGTTGGTCGGCCCATTCTTTGGCATATGTCACAAGTTTTACAAAAGCTTCTGACATCAGCAATCATTGTTTGCCACCACAGACCTGCTTGCAGAATCTTCTTGTAGGTCACTTCGTTGGAAAAGTGTCCACCAGACTCTCCATTATGCGCTTCTGAGATAACTTGCATTCTTCCCTCCATAGGGACACATCTCCGAAGTATACCATCCATACCCAATCGATAAAGTACTCCCCCAATGATGGTAAATTTCAGGCTTTTTATGATCAGAGCCTTTTTCTGATTCTGTTTCCAATCCTCTGGAAAGGCACCTTGGGAAAGGAATTGATAAATATCATACCATTCAGAATCCACTGATTCTTCTGCTTCTAACTGAAATAAATCAGCATCCACTGGTTCATCTCTCAGAGGTGATTCTGAATATCCTTCTGTACTTCTGGAAAGAAAGTCAGCTCCACAGTTGTTTCGGCCAAGCTTATGGAAAATTCTGAATTCAAATTCCATAAGGAACATCATCCATCTTATCAGCCTGCCTTGAATAATAACTTTGTTAATCAGAAACAGAAGAGCTTGATGATCCACATAAAAATGGAATAACTTCCCCAATAGGTAATGCCTGAACTTCGTAGCGCTAAAAACCATTCCGAGGGCTTCTCTTTCAGTAGTCGTATAGCCTTGTTCAGCTTGACTGAATCTCCGACTAGCACAATAGACCGGATAGTCTGTTCTGCCATCTGGCTGAGCTAATATTGCCTCCATTGCCAATCCTGAAGCATCTACGTGTACATGAAAAATAATATCCCAATTCGGCTGCCTGAGGACCGGTTTACTGGTAATAGCTTTTTTCAAATTCTGGAAACTCTCCTCACGCTCAGCTGTCCAATTGAACTTACTGGTCTTCTTTGTAAGCTCATATAGTGGTACTGCTTGAGAAGCAAACTTGTGTACAAATCTTCTATAGAAATTCACATACCCCAAGAAAGAACTCAACTCAGAAGCAGTTCTAGGTGCTTTAGCTTGCTGGACACATTGTATTTTGTCATTGGCCATTTCTATTCCATTCCGGGAAACCACATGTCCCAGTAGCTGTCCCTTCCAAACCAAAAATACTGATTTAAATGGATTCAAGCAAATCCTTTTCTCTTGACAGCGTTTAAAAACCATCTCTAGGAATAGAAGGTGCTGTTCCTCAGCTGAATAGACAGTGAAGTCATCCATGAAAATGGCGAGGAACCGATGAAGAAATTCATTAAACATCTCCATCATACACCGCTGAAAAGTAGCTGGTGCATTGCACAGGCCAAAAGGCATCACCAGATACATGAATGCTCCCCACTCAGTGATGAAAGTGGTCTTGGCCCTATCTTCAGGAGCAATCTATAACTGGTTATAGCCGCTATAACCATCCATGAAGCTATACATCTCATACCCTGCGATCTCATCAAGCAACATATCAGTAAAAGGTAAGGGAAACGGATCCTTAATGGTCTGGGCATTTAGTTTCCTATAGTCGACACAAACCCTTAATTTCCCATTCTTCTTAGGAACGACGACTATTGGAAATAACCAATCACTACTTGCTACTTCCGTAATGAACCCAGCTTTGAGAAGATTATCAATCTCCTCCTTGACCTTCTTTGCATAGTTGGGGTTCATCCGGTATCTTTTCAATCTGACTGGCCTAGCTTCCGGTTTCAGTGGTATTCGGTGCTGACAGACTTCAGGATCTACTCCCTTCAAATCTGTATGTTCCCAGGCAAATACATCTTTATAGTTCTGGAACATTTTCCTTGCCTTTTCCTTCATTGCCGGTTTTAGGCGCTTGTTGACTTTTATCATTCTGGGATTCCTCTGATCCCAGGTTCCACTCCTCTACTTCCTGATCATCTGGAAGCAACCAATTTGGTCCTCCTTTTCGTTTGGTCGAGTCTTCAGCGTAGTCCCAAGAAGGTCCATTCATCTCTGAACCATTATTCTGATTCAATGGATACTCTTCAGAACATACCGATTCTTCTATTTTACCAGTATCAGCTGGTTCCTCTATTCTTCCAGTTAGCTGAACGGTTCTTTCTCCTGTATTGACTTCAGTAAACTGATCAGAGAATTGTCTCTTCTGCTTGTCAGCTTGTTCTTTGTTTAGTAGGACTGCATTCAAATCAATTTCTGCCAAAGGAAAGATGTTCATAGCTGCTAGCATTCGCTCAATTTTCTTAGCTCGGTATTTCTGACACAACTCCTTCGGCCTCAGTTCCTTTTTCCAGCTCTTGGTGTTGTTGGTCTGGATTTTGATTCTGCCACTGACCCCTTCTATGGTTAAAGTCTGGTTTGCTTAGTCATGAATAGCATGTGCTGTTCTTAACCATGGGCGGCCTAATAGCATTCCATATGCTCCCTGTACATCCAAGACTAGGAAACTAGTTTTGAATTTCTCCCTCCCAACTCTTATGTGCATGTTTTCAATCATACCCGTCGCTTGTACGACTCGATGATCTGCCATTCTTACTTTGAATGGTGCTGGTTTCATGTTAGTTATACCTATTCTTTGCTGAAGATGGGCTCCCATTATGTTGACTCCTGCTCCTCCATCCAGTATGACGCTTGAGAGAGGTTCCCACTGCTTCCTGACCTTGTAATCTACCTGAATAAGTGGAACTTCATCATCCCGGACAGCCATCAGGTCCACTGTTCTGGCCTCTGCCTCAGTCTTCCTGTGTTGTCTGATAAAGTTGGCCACCTCAGGTAAGGTCTTTCTTATATCCTCCAGCTCTACAGTCAGCTTCTGGATTCTATCACAAATTTTCACCTGAATTTCCTCTCGCTCCTAGTCAGAGTGATTGTCAGAGCTCGAAGAACTAGTGTCTTCACACTGCCATTCTTCTTTATCAGTACTACTCTTTCCTTCCACTCCCATTTCATCAGTTAGTCCATGTACTACAGCCAGCATGGTCTCTGTCATGGCCGGTACTGACTGATCTTTATCAATTGATTAGGCTGGTATCTTCTGAATGACCCTAGCCTCGGAACTTTCTGGTTGCTCTGGCAGCTTCTTAGCTAAATCCTCTGTGATTTTAGCTGCTAGTTCCCACTGCTCTTGCCACTCATCTACCACCTTTTCTTTACCTTTGGCCTTCCAAACTTCCCTTTGCTGGGCCCACTTGCTGCTGTTAGGATTAGCTGGTACTTCTGAAATATCTGGAATTTCTTCAATGATCACTCCCTTGCTCCTGGTAACTACTCTGACTGGGACTGGCTCTGGTGCCTTAGCCTCAGTAGCAGTCGTTACTGGTGCATCTGGACATTGGGTTGCAAAATGACCATACTTCCCACAGGTGTAGCAATTCATGCTCCTGGTCTGGAAGTTGCCTCTTCCTCTTCCTCTGCCCATTCCTTGTTGGTATCTGCCACGTCCTTGACCAGTACCATTGGTACCTGGTCCCTCTTCTTGGGCTACTTTGATTGGCTCTGCCTTTACTGGTTCAGTGTAGGCAACCATTGATAGATCCTTTCCTTTCTTAAAATGGTGAATTCTGATGCCACAATTATTCCATAGGTGACCAAAGGCCTTGCAGTAGGTACATTGTGGGCATTCCATGGAGATGTGGTCCTTGGATTTACATCTTGAACACCAAGTCTCCATCTTCCGGACCGGCTGTCTTGTGTGGCTAATCTCTACAATTTGCATAGCCATTTCTTCAATTTTCTTGGTCCATGATCCTTTCTTAGATTTTTCCTTTGTCCATTCATCGGAGCTGCTCTCGGAGCTGCTGGACGTTGCATTGGAATCAGAAGCTTCAGTAGCCGAACTATTGCTACTTGTCCTTCGCTTCTTGTGGCTCTTTTCTTTCTTAGCCTGCTGTTCCAGTTTTAATGCTTGCTGGACCAGATCATTGAATTTCTTTGTAGGGGCTGATACTTCTTGTTCTCTCAGCTTTTTGCTTCTGAATCCATTCAGAAACCATGCCCTCAATCTCTTCTCAGACGGTGGTTCTTGTAACTGCCTGGTCAGTTCTTTGATCTTTTCGACATAGCTGCGAACTGACAAATTTCTGTGTTTGATCTGATCCAATTCACAGAGAATATCCTCATCTCCTCGATTGTTGGAATATTCCAACCTGAAGGCCTTGAGTAATTTATTATATGATCTCAGTTGGCATGCAGGGTAATGGTAATACCATTTCCTTGTTGCTTCCTTCAAGGTTTGTGGAAAGTATTCCCCCTAATTATCTTCATCAATGTTTTTTAGTTCAGCATACTGCTCGAAAGCTTGTATGTGAACATCGAGATCATCCTTTTTCCCTCCTTTGAATATGGGAAAGGAAATCTTCAGGGAAGCGGTGTAATCATTTCGATTACTGCTGATCTCGCCAGTTCTCTTCTTGGCTGCAGAATGACGCTTGGGAGCCTTCTTGCAATTGTCAGTGTCAGCATCCCAATCAATCTCTGTCTCTGTCTCAGTATCAGTATCTTCTCTGTTTTGTCTGCTAGAAGTACGGTGACTTCCCTTTCTGCCTTTGATATGCTCATCTTTCTGGCGAGACTGAGAACTCTTGGAACTCTTTGCCTTTCGTGCCTCCCGTTCTGCCCGTCTGCGTCGAGAATGACTGGAGTGCTGTGAGTCCTGCGTCTCATCAGCCTGACTATGCTCCTCCTGAGCCTCAGTGTCAGTCATTTTCTCTTGCTTGGGGTTAGACTCTCTTCCTCACTCCTCAGGAATGGGGTCCACACGATTGGTAGATTTCCGGCCACGATTGGATTTTGGTGCCATTGCTGAAAACTTCAACTTGGAGAAGAGTCTTTTAGTCAACGAGCTTCAGCTCGAGCCACCGTGATCGCCAAAATGGAATTGGAGCTGATCTCTTGAGACAGCTAATTCCAGTATTGAAGAATTTCAGCTACTAGTGTGGAAAGATTTCAGACAACAGACTAGACAGAAATCAGAGACTAGACTGAATTGTGGATACTGAAATAAGAGTCAGACTTGTAGACTGGAATAAAGTTCAGATTCAGATTCAGATTCAGAAGACTGTTGAGAAGTAAGTATCACTGAAATATATACCATGATTGAGATTACAGCGAATATGATTACAGAGAAAAAGTATAGCCAATAATATTGCCACTGATTAAGTGCAATTATAGCCCAAAGCGCTAATACAAGTGATTACAATTGCCAACCCGATATCAATGTAATGGGCCCTATTTATATACTTCGGGTTTACTGTAGTAATTACTCTAGTAATTACTAAGTGATTCGCTGTCCATCTTCTAAGAACACATTTCCACATGGTGACTATCCAGCCGTCTACAGCGGTTATCCATGCTCTTACTCAGTGGCGGCATTATGTACTCGGAGCGGATTTTACTGTCTTTACAGACCATCAGAGTTTACTCTACTTCTTGTCACAGAAGCATCTTTCGGAAAAGCAGATGCGGTGGGCGAACATCTTGTCACAGTTCCACTTCCAGATTGTCCATGTGCAGGGACAGAAGAATGTGGTGGCAGATGCTTTGTCTCGGAAACCGTTGGTTCTGGCTATTTCCGTGATACATCATAGGAGCTTCGAGGATATGGTCGATCAATATGCCACAGATACAGATTTTGCAGATATTTTCACACGGATATGGGATGGGGAGACAATAGCTGGATACTCCCTTCGGGAAGACTACTTGATGAAAAAGACTATGTTGTGCGTTACACAGGCATTGAGGGAAAAGGTTACGACTGAATGCCACTGTCCACCTTTTACGGGTCACCGCGGCATTGCTACCACCATGAAAGGGGTAGAGAGATACTTCTTTTGGCCGTGACTCAAAAAGGACGTGGAAGAGTTGTGCGCAGTATGCCAGAAGGTCAAGTTTGACAGACATAAGACACAGAGATTGTTACACCCTTTTACCCATAACCACCCGCCCCTGGGAAAGTATTGAAATGGATTTCATTTTTGATCTCCTGATTACACAGAATGATCACGATGATTTTCCGATTACATGGCATGTCTGAGACAATTGTCTCCGACAGAGACCCCAGATTTATGAGTTTGTTTTGGAAGGCAATTTGGGAGAACATTGGCACGCAGTTGCAGTTCTCGTCATCGTTCCACTTGTAGATTGATGGGCAATCTGAGATTGCCAATTCAATGGTTTTAGATTTATTGAAGTCTTGTATCTCGGATCAGTAGACTCAATGGGAAAAGAACTTTCCTTTGGTGGAATTTGCCTACAATAACACGATACACTCTTCAACAGGGAAGACGCCATGTGAGATTGTTGAAAGTGCTGCGAAGGTTCCATCCTTCCTGAGTACGAAAGATTAGATATTTGAAGCGGATGAATATTGGTAAGATTTGGATACGGCTTTTGCAAAGGTTCGCGAGACTTTGCAGGAATCTCAAGAACGATAGAAAAAGGTAGCGGATCGCCATCGTCGCGATTTGAAATTGAAGGAGGATGATGGGTGCTCTTACGTTTTGAGAAGGCACGCCTACGAAAGAAAAAGGGAAAGGAGAGGCTTTTTCCAAAGCTTAGTATGCGATACTACGGACCTTTCTAGATTACTGAAAAGATAAATGATATCTCCTTCCGATTGAAATTGCCAGATACTTGGAGGATTCACAATGCATTGCATGTGAGTCTCTTGAAACCTGTTAAGGGTGATGTGCTTGATGATTGGGAGCCTGATGAGCAACCCGAAGTGGAAGAAAAGCAAGAGATCCTTGTTCCTGAACAGATTTAGGCACATAACGATACGAAGAAAGGTAAAGTCCGAAGGCGGGTTCTTGGTTAAGTTCAAGAACTTTCCTGCATTTGATGCGAAGTGGATGGAGGAGGAGGACCTAGCAGATACTCCTCGGATTGTGAAACTTTACCTCGATGTTTTGGTTTAGCATAGTCTACTCCAAACGAAACCCAGAATTCAGCTTGGCCGGAGATCTGGTGCAGTGGGATGCACAAGAAGGGAGTCAGTCCGCTCCTTTGTCAACAGATGCCTCGATTTTGATACTAAAGTCATTGATGTCTCTTTGAGCTTCAGGGATACTGAGAGCTGACAGTATTCTGGTGGGTGACTTTATGAAATGGAATTCCTGATTATGATACTAATTTGTTCTTGACTTCTTGTGAGTGCACGAACTGATAGACGAAATGACTGCAGCATTTTGGTCTACTTGATCTCAAATAGACATGGTTGCAATAGGGGTTAGTCAATCGGACATCGATGAGGTCCCGATTGGACCTAGATGTGATTGCTAACTACATTGCTGATAAATCATGGTCTAAGATTCGAATGAATGTTGAATGTCATGTGATGTTCTGTGATGTCTAGTGATGTCTTGTGATGTCGATTTTGTACATGTGCTAGATGTGTGTTCCTAGTATGTAGGTACTAACAGTCAGTGTCTGCTAAGACGGTTTATGGCTTTTGTCGGTTTTGCAGACGTAATCGCGGTCGATTACAATGCTTTCAAGAGGGGGGTATGTCACAAAGTGATGACGTGGCGGATAACAGAAACCCTAATTTCTGCCAGAAACCCTAAAATTCCTGCAAATCCTAATTTCTGTCAGAAACCCTAATTTTCGGAAATCGCGGAGGCTGAAAAAAAAAAGATGAGCGACGCGAATTTTGCTTTTTTTATTAAAAAAAGAGAAAAGACTCTGAGAGAGAGAGAGAACTGATGCTTTTTATTTTAAAAGCTTTTGGGGCTCTGCTTTTGGGCATCCCTTGTACTTTTAAATACTGGTGAGGGCTTCACTTCTCAGAGCATCTGGACGCAGAGTGAAACCCTAGCCACTCTTTTGTACTTTGATCTGATTAATATAAAAAGAGATACCGAAAGAGGCGCCAGTCTTTGGGGCCAATATCTGTAGGCACGGAACTCCGCCGGGCCAGTGCAAATCTATTGTGATCTGTGAATTGTTTTGAAGTGGTTATTTGGTGCTATCGCGGTTGATTCTTGACTTGGAGTGTCCAAGTCTGTTACAGCAGGATAGGCTGGGTTCAGGAGTGGTTTTTCCACTCTTGACGAGATTTTGACACTCAGAGCCATTATTGAGGAGTGTAGACACCATGGTAGGAGGATATATTGTAGCTTTGTGGATTTCCGCAAAGCCTTTGATACAGTGCGACGAGCTAGACTCAAGATTGCAAGACATGGGGGTGCCCACAGAGCTGATCTTGGGGATCTTAGCTTTATACAGGACAGTGGTAGGACAGGTACGCACTACTCAAGGCATGTCCGACATGGTTCACTCCACCATTGGGGTGAAGCAGGGTTGTCCCCTATCTTCGACTCTCTTTGGGATATATGTAGATGAGTTTTCAGATTATGTACACACAGAGGGTGGTAGAGGTGCTCAACTTGCAAGGACATGGATTCCGTTGCTATTATATGCTGATGATATTGTGTTGATCTTCGATTCTCCAGAAGGGATGCAGCGTCATTTGGATGCACTGCATGTATTTGCATGGGACAGTGGATTGTCTATGAACCTTGGTAAGACCAAGGTAATGGTCTTTAACACCAAGGCGCAGTGGGTAAGGAGGTCCGCCCCCACTTTTACATATGGTCGAGAGACTGTGGAGTATGTAGATACATATACACTTATCTTGGGACGGTTTTCAGTGGTCCACTATTTTCCTTTGAGACGTGCAGCAGATACGTGATTGACCAGAGCCTATGGAGCATTGGGGAGACTTGAGAGGATATGTTCGCATGTTCAGTTGCAGGAACCTCGGACAAAGCTTTGGCTGTTTGACACTTGGCCACTTCGGCCATGCTGTACGGAGTGGAGATATGGTGTCTATGATTTCTCGGATGAATAGGGCCAAGGCCTGAGTACCACATGACATTGTTAGGGCGGAGCTAGCTGCTCCTACATTAGTAGTGGAGGCTCTCACTCGATCAGTTTCATTTATGCATAGAGACAGACATGCTCGATTAGCTGTTAGGTGCAGCGGAATGATTGTTTGCGCTTTGCTCAAGATGAGTGCTCCGAACTGTGCTCAAGGTTCCTTTTGTTCTTATGGAAGGGAGAGCCTTCTGTTCTTAATGAGAGAGTGCTATGATCACAAACAAAGTGAATGGACTCTGTGCGTGCAAGTGTATAAGACTGAGAGATAGAGAGAGAAGAGAGATACGACATCAGAGACGTTGTAAAACCCTCCTCCGAAGGCCCCACTCTCGTCGGCGAGAGTGGTCTAATTATGATTGCACAAAGTGGTACAATGACGATGCAATGGACTGATGCAACCTGGGACTATGTCGGTGACGACGATGGTGATGACGAAGTCGACCTAAAGGCTGAAATCTGCAATCTTGCTATTGCTGTCCAAAAACGCTATGGGCTGAAATCTGCAAATCTTGTATCTGCTGAATTCTGACTCTATGTCGATGACGACGATGCGACGACGACGCGCTGAAAACGCAGATGCTGAAATCTGCGTTTTCCGGGCTGAAACTGTAAACCTTGCGGAAATTGACCGTGCGGCGAGGAACTATTGCTGGAAGGTGAGATCTGCGAGGTTTGGGACTTGATCTGTGATGTCTAACTGCTGAAAACTGAAAACGCTGGTCCTAGGGCTGATTCTGTCGCGATAGATCTGCAAAACGCTGAGGTTGCTGGCAGATGCAAAAACGCTAGGGGCTGAAAATGAGATTTTTGTCGTCGGGATTTTGCAGATGCAAAAACACTAGGCTGATCTGTTGTGGTCTTGTCGCCGTGGCTCTGCAAATGCAAAACGCTGGCTGATTTGCAGTGGTCTGATCCAAAAATGCTAGGCTGTTGCTTGGGAGCAAAAACGCTAGGTCACTTGGGGAGGTTCTGCCCGGGTTTTGCTGAGAAGGTGCCTGTTGAGCTTGTGCTCCTGCTGCCTCTTCTGCCAAATAGTGCTAGCTCTAGTTTGCTTATATACAAACTTAGCAAACCTACTTTTGTTGGAAAGTCACTTAAAAATAATAAGTGAAAAATACCAAAAATAGGAAAAATAGGCTAAATGCACTGGAAAATTCCCCTGACTGAATCTGATGGATTCTGAAGGGAATGCTGATGATCATGCTGTGTGCAACCAGAGGATATGCATCTATGCTAAGTGACTGGGCATGCACGGTCTACGAATAGACTCACAAAAGTGCCAGATCACTTCTAATCTAGACTTGACTGGACTGACTGAACCCTGATCATGGTGTATCTTGTCCACGGACACATTGGGTTGGATGTGTCATGTGACATTAGCACTAGAGTCTTCGCGACAGCTGGCATTGGGAGATAGATCATGTTGGTATGCAGAGATGGCATCTTGGTTTCAGTTACATGGCTTTAGTATGGACCGGCTACCCCCATTTCAGTACTCTCTGGATGCACCCTCCATCCCCCTCACAAGGACAAAGATTACCGGGCTCATCAGACAGGACTTGATTGAGTTGGATACGAAGAGGACATGGATACAACCTACACATGAGCTAGGTACGAAGATGACTTTCTATAGAGAGCATCTTCTCCAACTCACGGAGGATGGTTTTGTGACTAGACGAGGATACATGGATACTCATCTTTCCCACGGGATACAATGTGCTATTGGTCAGATACGCACATCCTCACATCAGCTAGAGATCGAGACAGACAGATTTAGAGGAGTACCCGCTGAGTCCAGGATTTGTCAGGTGTGCCAAATAGAGCCAGAGACAGAGCTACATTACATATGTCACTGCCCAATATACTATGAGATACGAGGCCGCTTTCACTGTCTTTTCAGACAGGGTTTTGGGCCACTTTCTAGAGTCATGAGATACTAGGATCAAAGATGCCTCGGATTATACTAACTGGAGATTCGCAAACACAGAGAGGATCTCTTGAAGAGGGGCACAATGAGAGAGATCCAACAAGAGCGGAAGATCACAGATTTCTTTCAGTCACAGACAGAGAAGTTCGAGCAGCCTCCACAGCATGTCACATGCACATCTAACCCTACGTGTACGTGGATAAGTAGCTTCATGACAAGGGTTCAATCAGTCTAGCTTAGGAAGTGTTCGGGCACCTTTGTAAGTCTGTTCGCAGACCGTGCATGTCTAGATGCATATTCTCTGGTTGCACACAGCATGACCATCAAATGTCAGTCAGAACCCATCAGGAGCATTTTTACAGTGCATAGACCTATTTTTCCTATTTTGGCCATTTTTCACTTAGCATTAATAAGTGACTTTTGTTGGGAAACTAGGTAGGGCAATTTTGAGAAGCATGTATATAAGAAACCCTAGCGCTAGCAACTTTTGGCAGAAGAGGCAGCAGGAACCAAGTGTTCAACAGACACCTTCTCAGCAAGACGTCACGTGCACATCTAACCCTATGTGTATGTGGACAAGCTACTTCATAACAAGGGTTCAGTCAGTCTAGCCTAGGAAGTGTTCTAGCACCTTTGTGAGTCTGTTCGCAGACCGTGCATGTCCAGATGCATATCCTCTGGTTGCACACAGCATGACCATCAGATTTCAGTCAGAACCCATTAGGAGCATTTTTACATTGCATAGACCTATTTTCCCTATTTTAGCCATTTTTCACTTATTATTAATAAGTGACTTTTGTTGGGAAACTGGGTAGGGCAATTTTGACAAGCATGTAAATAAGAAACCCTAGCACTAGCACTTTTTGGCAGAAAAGGCAGCAAGAACAAGTGTTCAACAGGCACCTTCTCAGCAAGACCTCCCAGGCAGTCAACATAGCGTTTTCAGCCAAGGACAAGCCTAACGTTTTCAGCTTTGCAGACCAGCCCAGCGTTTTGCATTTGCAGCAGCCTAGCGACAGCAGATCACAGATCAACCCTAGCGTTAGCAAAAACAACAGAATCAGCCCTAGCGTTTTTGGACAGCAGAACCCTTAGCGTTGCAGATTCACCGCGACAGGACCAGTACATGCATTAGCGTTCTGCATTTTCAGCATCAAGACACTGCAGAATAGCCCCGAGCTTTGCAGATCTCACCTTTTCGCAGCAGATCCTCGCTGCACAGTTAGATCAGCCAAAGTTTGCAGATTCAGCACGCTATGCGCAGATTTCAGCATCTGCGTTTTCAGCGCGTCGTCGTCGTCACTGACATAGGGTCAGAATTCAGCAGATAAAGATTTGCAGATTTCAGCCATTAGTGTTTTCAGATTTCAGCCCGTCTCGTCATCGTCCTCATTGTTGTCGACATCGTCCTCAAGTCCATTGCATTGTAGAGATTTGTGCAATCAATAATAGACCGCTCTCGCCATAGAGAGTGGGGCCCTCGGAGGAGGGTTTGACAACATTCTGGTGTCGTATTCTTCTCTCTCTATCTCTCAGTCTCAGCACCTTCATTCATAGTGTTTGCCACTTTGTTTGTGATCAATTGCACTCTCTCACTAAAAGAACGGAAGGCTCTCCCTTTCATAAGTAAAAGGAATCCTTGAGCACAGTTCGGAGCACTCATCTTGAGCAAAGTTCAACATTCAGATCTGTTGCACCTTACATTGGTATCAGAGCTTTGCCAGGTTCTGTATCACTCAAGGAAAGAAGCACATAATTTCTTTTTGCTTGTTGCGGTCGCACGCAACCCAAGTCTTCTTGGGCGCGTCGATTCCTAATCGTGTTTTTGAAGAGTGACAGGAATCCCAAGAAAGAAGGGCTTGTCCAGCCTCCCCTTGTTTCTCTTTTCACTCATTGAGAGTGGACCGTGCACTTAGCGGCTGACCAATCGAAGTGAGGTGGGAAAAAGCAACCTTGGTGTGAGCGCAAGGCTGCCAAGGAGTGCGCCCGCGGGAAAGGGAAGAGCTTGGGTAAGAAAAGATCCTTCTCTAACACACATTGCAAGCTAAAGAAGAACCTCAGGAACCTCAAGACTCCAGAACCTCAAGAACCTCACGACTCAAGAACCCAAGAACCCAAGACCCACAAGAACCTAAGTTCCTCGTGAACTTAAGAACCCAAGACTTCAGTGTATGGTCATTACCCGAAGCGCAATGGACACTTCGCATAGAGGTGATGAGCATGGAAGTGGCGAAGACCCACCAAGAGGTTTTTCTGACCCTCTCCCTTCCCCATCTACGCCAAGGATTGCACCTAATCCTATGGAGGCTTTGGTCAAGACGATGATGGACATAATGACACGACAAAATAGACAACACGAAGCATGGCACAAAGAAAGAATAGCCGAATTGGATCGTGAACACGAAGAAAGAATGGCAGCCATAGAGCGTGAGCGCGAGCAAGTGCGCTTCGCGGCCCCAAAAGGAAAAACAGAATTGGATCGCGAGCAAGTTGTTCATTCTTCATCTCTCATTTCTAATGTGGAGGTGAAGATTGAAAAGAATCAGGAGAAGGAGACTCTCTCAGTCTTTTCTTCTCCAAAGCACGATACACTTGAATTGCATGATAATGATTTGCATGATCAAGATGTGATTCACAAGCATGATGATTTGCTTGATAATGATGTGATTGTTCACAAGGATGATGGTTTAGTTGATACTTTGTCTAGTGAAGCTAACCTCATTGTAGATTCGATCAATCACGAAGACTCGATCTTTGCTCTCGAGTCGAGATCCAAAGAATCCCCACTGGAAGTATTCCGTGTTCGAATGATTAGTCATTACGCATTGTTCGAGTGTTTCATTCGTAATGCTTTCCTGTATTTTAATCACCGTCCTTATGTGATCCCTTTTCATAGGCATGCCATATTGTACGATGAACATGATTCACTCATGAATGAGCATGGATGTATGCGGATTACTCATGAAAAGATGAAATGTTTGCACCCAAGGAATTCACATTGCATGTCTCTTCCTTGGCATGACACTCTATTGGAAAGAGCACAAGAAGGATTGAGCATCAAGCATCGGCATTTTCGTTGTGATTTGCCACAGTTGATAGATTTAGATCAGAAAGACAAGTTTCGATTCCATTGTTTGCGTGTTTGATGAATGGTTTGACACTCCGTCTATATGTTCATCTACATTGCATGCACAGTTTTTTAGGAAGACTAGAATTTTTTCGGTCACTTTACATAGAATGGGTATGTTCATGCTTTTGTGTTGGAAGTGGTTTTAGGAATTTTTATCCTCGGAGACTCTTAAAGAAGGTAGACGCATGACTATAGATGAAGTTGAAGCATTGAAGGAGCCACAAATGACCTTGTGTCGCTTTAGGTGCGGCCCAAAGAAGCAAGCATTGCAGACCTTTATGAAGTTCAAGTATCGCATGACCCAGGCATCCGAGTGGGCCGGCGAAGAGTCCTCTCCAGGATTCCAGACATTGTTGGCGATCTCTCTCGATGCGATGCAGATCGGTACCAGTACCTCACTTTGAAAAGGAGGGGATGTCACGTGCACATCTAACCCTATGTGTACGTGGACAAGCTACTTCATGACAAGGGTTCAATCAGTCTAGCTTAAGAAGTGTTCTGGCACCTTTGTGAGTCTGTTCGCAGACCGTGCATGTTCATATGCATATCCTCTGGTTGCACACAGCATGACCATCAGATTTTAGTCAGAACCCATCAGGAGCATTTTTACAGTCCATAGACCTATTTTCCCTATTTTAGCCATTTTTCACTTATTATTAATAAGTGACTTTAGTGGGGAAATTGGGTAGGGAAATTTTGACAAGCATGTATATAAGAAACCCTAGCGCTAGCACTTTCTGGTAGAAGAGGCAGCAGCCAGGAAACAAGTGTTCAACAGGCACCTTCTCAGCAAGACCTCCCCGGCAGTCAACATAGCGTTTTCAGCCAAGGACAAGCCCAGCGTATTCAGCTTTGCAGACCAGCCCAGCATTTTGCATTTGTAGTAGCCTGGTGACAGCAGATCATAGATCAGCCCTAGCGTTAGCAAAAACAACAGAATCAGCCCTAACGTTTTTGGATAGCAGAACCCTTAACGTTTTGCAGATTCACCGCGACAGGACCAGTACATGCATTAGGGTTTTGCATTTTAAGCATCAAGACACAGTAGAATAGCCCCGAACTTTGCAGATCTCACCTTCCCGCAGCAGACATTCGCCGCACGGTTAGATCAGCCAAAGTTTGCAGATTCAGCTCGCTATGCGCAGATTTCAGCATCTGCTTTATCAGCGCGTCGTTGTCGCATCGTTGTCATCGCCGTGGTCACCGACATAGAGTCAAAATCCAGCAGATAAAGATTTGCAGATTTCAGCCATTAGCGTTTTTCAGATTTCAGACCATCTCATCGTCGTCGACATCGTCGGCAAGTCCATTGCATTGTAGAGATTTGTGCAATCAATAGTAGACCACTCTCCCCATAGAGAATGGGGCCTTCAGAGGAGGGTTTGACAACATTCTGGGGTCGTATTCTTCTCTCTCTCTCAGTCTCAACACCTTCATTCTCAGTGTTTGCCACTTTGTTTGGGATCATTTGCACTCTCTCACTAAAAGAACGGAAGGCTCTCCCTTCTGTAAGTAAAAGGAATCCTTGAGCACAGTTCGGAGCACTATCTTCAGCAAAGTTCAACATTCACATCCGCTGCACCTTACATTGGTATCAGAGCTTTGGCAGTGTTTGTTGAGTGCGCGGCGGTGTGTGCAAGTGAAAGAGCACGCGAGGAAGTGTAGTGTGCGTGCTGAGAGGGGTGGCGAAAGCCAGCAGGAGAGGAAGCGCTAGCAGAACGATGAGGGAGAGAGAGAGGGCTCACGTTTTTGGGGAAAACTCAATAAGTGAGTTTTGGGTTTTCCCACTTTTATTATAAGTGACCTTTAAAAAATGTGTCCAGGTTCAATATGAACCTGGACAAAGTATAAAAATGTACAAAAAAGGGTTATTCAGATCTTTAACCCAACAACCTTCCACTTAAAGGCATAAATGACGCCTTTAAGTTAACCAACCTCCACCAGCTGTATGCAATGCTCATGTTGAGCTTTAGCAAGACTCTTGGTGAGAACATCTGCAGGGTTATCCTATGTGTGAATCTTAGTCAAGGTGAGTAGACCATCCTCCAATACTTGTCATATGAAGTGGTATCGCACATCAATGTGCTTTGTCCGTGCATGAAACATGGCATTCTTGGCCAAATAGACAGCACTTTGGCTATCACATCCCAAGACAGGAGTACTAGCAGGCATACCAAGCTCTTTGACAAGTTTGCCTAACCATATGGCCTCTTTAGAAGCCTCAGTGGTTGAAATATATTCAGCCTTAGTAGTACTCAATGCCACAATTTTCTGCAGTCGTGAACACCAAGAGACAGCACCACCAACAATAGCAAACACATAGCCACTAGTGGACTTCTTGGTATCCAAGTCACTTGCCATATCTGCATCACAATAGCCCTGCAACTTCAGGTCACTTTTGCCATAGCATATACACCTAGATTGTGTACCTGACAAGTATCTCAAAATGCATTTCACAGCTTCCCAATGTGCTTTGCCGGGATTGGACATGTATCTACTAACAACTCCCACCGCATGGGCAATGTCAAGACGAGTGGCAACCATAGCATACATAAGAGAACCACAAGCTGATGCATAAGGGATTCCCTTTATAGCATTCACTGCCACATTATCCTTTGGGCAATCGGCTTTGCTAACTTTTGTGTGCGGAGGTAAAGGTACTCCAAGTGACTTAGCTTCAGCCATGTTAAACCTGTCAAGTACTTTAGCAATGTACTTTTCTTGAGATAAGAAGAGCAATTTTAGCTTTCTATCTCTTTTGATTCTCATGCCCAAGATGTGCTCAGCATCACCTAAATCCTTCATTGCAAAAGCTGAATTCAGCTGACGTTTAAGAGCATCAATGGTAGACTTATGCTTCCCAGCAATCAACATATCATCTACATATAGCACAAGGATTATAGGACTTCCATCATTATCCTTCTTTGTATACAAACAATGGTCTGAATGGCTGCGTTTAAAGCCTTCAAACAGCATAAAAGTATCAAACTTTTTGTACCACTGACGCGATGACTGCCTCAAACCATAAAGTGCCCTTCTTAGTTTGCATACAAGTTCCTTTCTATCAGGAACTACAAAACCCTCAGGTTGCTTCATGTAGATATCTTCATCAATGTCACCATGAAGAAAAGCTGTTTTTACATCCATTTGATTCAATTCTAAGTCAAGCACTGCAACGAGAGCAAAAAGGACACGCAATGTCGTAAGCTTTACAACAGGAGAAAAGATCAATCCCCTCTTTCTGTGCATACCCTTTGGCAACTAACCTTGCTTTATACTTGGGCTTTCCATCAACACATTTGACCTTGTAAACCCATTTGTTAGGAAGAGCCTTTCTTCCTTTAGGCAATGGCACAAGATCCCAAGTATTGTTTGCATGCAAAGATTTGATTTCCTCTTGCATCGCAAGCTCCCACTTACTGCTTAACTCACATGATTTTGCCTCTTTATATGTAAGAGGCTCTCCCTCATCTATCAACATAACATGATGCAAAGAGGGATCAAAGCGCTGTATCAACCTTCTGACACGAGTAGACCTGCGTACCCAATGATCTACATTCTCAGGCACAGGTTCTACATCAGGAGGCAACTCATTATCAGCATACTCATGCTGCTGAAAATCATTTTCAGCCATGACAGGTGGTTGTCCATCCTCATTTGGAGCATCTAAATCATGTCCTACCTCTTCTGGCTCAAGGTTAACCGGCTGATTATCAATTTCAGCTTCGGTAATGCATCCTGAGGCTCTTTTTCAACATCAATAGGTGGCAAGAGAGGCTGAAATTTGACCGATTTCTTGTCAATTTCAGAAGATGTAGCATTTTTCAGCAATTTAGCCTCATTGAACACTACATCTCGGCTGCGTACTACCCTCTTAAACTGAGGCAACCATATCCTGTAGCCCATTTCACCCTCTTCCCCATAACCTAGGAAGAGTCCTTGGATGGACTTGGCATCTAGCTTTGTCCTCAAGTCATTACGAACATGGACAAAAGCTTCGCAGCCAAACACTCTCAAATGATCATAAGAGGCAGGTTTGCCAGACCAAACCTCCTCTAGAATGTCATTTTTTAGCGTACTGTTAGGAGAGCGATTGCATACATGAACTGTAGTTTTCAAAGCCTCTCCCCAAAACCCATGAGGGAGATTAGCCGTGGACAACATGCAACACACTCTCTCACATAAAGTACGGTTATACCTCTCAGCCACACCATTAGAAGATGGATTATAAGGGGCTGTCAACTCCCTTTTAATCCCATATTCTTCGCAATAACGCTGAAATTCAGCAGACGTGTATTCTTCCCCATTGTCAGATCTCAGACATTTAAGCTTACTACCCTTTTGCGTGCTCACAAAAGCATGAAACCTCTTAAATGCATTAAATGTCTCACTCTTATTCTTTAACAAATATGCCCAGCCTTTCCTAGTGCAATCATCAATGAATGTAACAAAGTATAATGCACCACCAAAAGACTTAACAGGCATTGAACATACATCGGAGTGAATTAAATCAAGAGCATTAGCTTTGCGCGAGACACCCGAATAATAAGAAGACTTCTTTTGTTTACCATACAAACAGTCATTACAAAAATCTAACTTGGTACCCTTTACATCAACCCTCTTCAAAGAGGAGAGCACATCAAGTCCCTTCTGGCTCATATGGCCAAGTCTTTTGTGCCACAATTCCAAATGAGAAGCAACTTCGGCCACTGCGCGAAACTTGCCAGGCAAAGCTTTGCCATGTAAATAGTACAATGTACCACTCTTGCATCCCTTGACAATGAGCATTGATCTCTTAAGCAACTTCCATGAACCCCCAACAAAAATGGTTATATAACCCTGTGCATCCATCTAGCCAACAGACAATAGACTCTTCTTGATGCCTGGTACATACCTTACATCTTTAAGCATAAACTCTTGGCCATTGTTTAATGCCAAGCGCACAGTGCCCATTCCTTCAATGTCACAAGCATGGTTATCCCCAAGGTAAACCTTGCCATACTTGCTTGCATGATAAGAAGCAAAACACTCCACAGATGGAGTCACATGAAATGAGGCACCCGAGTCTACTATCCAAGATTGTGTAAGGCCATCATTTGCACTTAGCAATGCATCAATGACATCTCTACGTGAGATAAGCATGTCTTCTGCATTTGCTACAACAAAATCTGAGGGGCATGAAGCTACAACCAAGATCTCCTCACTGTCGGATAACTTTGTGATAATCACACTAGAGGATACATTGACAGTCTCTGAATCCTTGGAGGAGGTACCTGTTGATTTTTCCCCTTTCTTATCCTCTGTCTTCTTCTTCTGCTGTGATTCCTTCTTTCTTTCGTGCTCTTTCTTGAAATACCTGCAATTTGGCTTCTTATGGCCTTTTCTGCCACACTAGTAACAAGTCACATCCTTATCCCTAGACTTGTATTTGCTCCTGTTTTGAGTCTTGGTACCTGTATTTTGCTTCTGACTTCTGCCTCTCGCATTGTAAGCAAAACTGCCACCTTCCCCACCACTAGACTTGCATCTAATTTCCTCATTTAAGATGGAGCCTCGCACTCCATCATATGTGAGGTTGGGGCTATTACTCAAAGAAACCACAAGCGTTTCCCAAGAGTCTGGCAAAGTCATCAACAAAAATATGGCTTTCAACTTGTCATCAAAAGGTTGAAGCCCAATATCCTGTAGCTGACTCATAATACTGGCGAAAGCACTTAAGTGCTCAGAAGTCGACTTGGCTTCATCAAGCATCATGTTCACCAGTTTGCGCATCAAATGCACCTGATTCACAAGGGTGGCATTCTCATAAGTGGCCTTCAACTTATGCCAAATTGCATGTGCACTGTCCAAGCCCTTTATGTCCACCAGAATGTCATCGGTCACAGCCATTTTGATATAGGCCTTTGCCCTCTTGTTGAGCTTGGCCCAATCCTCATCCGGCATATCCTCAGGCTTTATAGCCAAAAGGGCGTCCTCACAATCCTTGACGAACAAAATCCCCTACATTCTGTCTTGCCATAGGTCGAAACCTGTACCGTCAAATCGCTTGATTTCCATCAAGCTCTTGGTATCAGACGACGAGGAAGTAGAGGCCATTTGCACGGATAAAAATGCAGTAGAAAGTGTCGACACAAAATCTGAAAATTTCTAGTGATCACAATGTGCCGCACGTTGCATACAATGTGCTGAAAATTTCAGCAATTAACAAGTATCCCCAATGCGTATTTGCATAAACCCACAAAAGGCGTACATAAACCTCAATTTGTGTACATAAAAGCAGTCCAATTCTGAATTTTCTGCAAATTTACTGTTTTGGCGCATCAATTTGCATCAAATGGACCTGTTTTGAGTGGGAGAAGCAAGGGGCATTTACGGGAATCGATTTAGAACACCTGCGTTTTGCTGTTTTGACCTGTAATTTTTTGGTTTTTACCTGTTTTGACCTGTAATTTTTTGGTTTTTACCTGTTTTGACCTAATTTCAGCTTGTTTTAGGCTGTTTTGAAACCCTAATCACCCTAGGTGACACTAGAAGCAAGGGGCTTCGCGATGAAAGCGGAAATTTGACGCGAGAGAAGCCTTTCGCCTGCTGTCCAGCCACCTGCGCAAAGCTTCTGAAACCCTAATCTGGCTGTGATACTAGTTGTTGAGCGCGCGGCGGTGTGTGCAAGTGAAAGAGCACTCAAGGAAGTGCAGTGTGTGTGCAGAGAGGGGTGGCGAAAGCCAGCAGGAGAGGAAGCGCTAGTAGAACGATGAGGGAGAGAGAGAGGGCTCACGTTTTTGGGGAAAACTCAATAAGTGAGTTTTTGGTTTTCCCACTTTTATGATAAGTGACCTTTAAAAAATGTGTCCAGGTTCAGGACAAAGTATATAAATGTACAAAAATTGGTTATTTAGGCCTTTAACCCAACAGTGTTCTATATCACTCAAGGAAAGAAGCACATAAATTTTTTGCTTGTTGCGGTCGCACGTAACCCAAGTCCTTTTGGGCGTGTCTATTCCTAATTGTGTTTTTGAAGAGTGACAGGAATCCCAAGAAAGAAGGGCTTGTCCAGTTTCCCCTTGTTTCTTTTTTCACTCATTGAGAGCGGATCGTGCACTTACCAGTCAGCCAATCCACGTGAGGTGGAAAAAAGCAATCTTGGTATGAGCGTAAGGCTGCCAAGGGGTGTGTCTGCGGAAAAGAGAAGAGCTTGGGTAAGAGAAGATGCTTCTCTAACACATATTGCAAGCTAAAGAAGAACCTCAAGAACCTCAAGGCTCCAGAACCTCAAGAACCTCACGACTCAAGAACCCAAGAACCCAAGACCCACAAGAACTGAAGTTCCTCGTGAACTTAAGAATCCAAGACTTCAGTGTATGATAATTATTCGAAGCGGAATGGATACTTCGCATTGAGGTGATGAGCATGGAAGTGGCGAAGAAGAATTTTCTCCACCAGGAGGTTTTTCTGACCCTTCCCCTTTTCCTTCTACGCCAAGGATTGCACCAAATCCTATGGAGGCTTTGGTCAAGACGACAATGGACATGATGCCAATAAAAAATAGACAGCACGAAGCATGGGACAAAGAAAGGATAGCCAAATTGGATCGTGAACACGAAGAAAGAATGGAAGCCATAGAGCGTGAGCACAAGCAAGTGCGCTTGGCGGCCACAAAAGGAAAAATAGAATTGGATCGCGAGCAAGTTGTTTCATTCTTCATCTCTCATTTCTAATGCGCAGGTGAAGATTGAAAAGAATTAGGAGAAGGAGACTCTCTCAATGATTTGCCACAGTTGATAGATTTAGATCAGAAAGGCAAGTTTCGATTCCATTGTTTGCGTGTGTTTGATGAACGGTTTGGCACTTAGTCTATATGTTCATCTACATTGCATGCACAGTTTCTTAGGAAGACTAGAAATTTTCCAGTCACTTTACATGGAATGGGTATGTTCATGTTTTTGTGTTGGCAGTAGTTTCAGGAATTTTCATCCTTGGAGATTCTTGAAGAAGGTAGACGCATGACTATAGTCGAAGTTGAAGCATTGAAGGAGCTACAGATGACTTTGTGTCGCTTTCGGCGCGGCCCAAAGAAGTAAGCATTGCAGACCTTTATGAAGTTCAAGTATCGCATGACCCACGCATCCGAGTGGCCGGCGAAGAGTCCTTTCCAGGATTCCAGACGTTGTTGGCAATCTCCCTCGACGCCATGCAGATCGGTACTAGTACCTGACTTTGAAAAGGAGGGGATGTCACGTGCACATCTAACCCTATGTGTACGTGGACAAGCTACTTCATAACAAGGGTTCGGTCAGTCTAGCCTAGGAACTGTTATGGCACCTTTGTGAGTCTGTTTGCAAACCGTGCATGTCCAGATGCATATCCTTTGGTTGCACACAACATGACCTGATTTCAGTCAAAACCCATCAGGGGCATTTTTACATTGCATAGACCTATTTTCCCTATTTTAGCCATTTTTCACATATTATTAATTAGTGACTTTTGTTGGGAAACTGGGTAGGGCAATTTTGACAAGCATGTATATAAGAAACCCTAGCGCTAGCAGTTTCTGGCAAAAGAGGCAGCAAGAACCAAGTGTTCAACAGGCACCTTCTTAGCAAGACCTCCCCGGCAGTCCACATAGCGTTTTCAGCCAAGGACAAGCCCAACGTTTTTAGCTTTGCAGACCAGCCTAGCGTTTTGCATTTGCAGCAGCCTGGCAACAACAGATCACAGATCAGCCCTAGCGTTAGCAAAAACAGTAGAATCAGCCCTACCTTTTTTGGACAGCAGAACCCTTAGCGTTTTGCAGATTCACCGCGACGGGACCAGTACGTGCGTTATCGTTTTGCATTTTCAGCATCAAGACACTGCAGAATAGCCCCGAACTTTGCAGATCTCACCGTCCCGCAGCAGATCCTCGCCGCACGGTTAGATCAGCCAAAGTTTGTAGATTCAGCTCGCTATGCGCAGATTTTCGCATGTGCGTTTTTAGCGTGTCGTAGTCGCATCGTCGTCATCACCGTCGTCACCGACATAGAGTCAGAATTCAGCAGATAAAGATTTGGAACGTTTCTTCAGGAAGGAACAGCTTATCTTCTTCTGATCGTGATGCTCTTAGGAAATTTCATCGTGATTTTGTAATCTCTTATGTAGATAAGTACTCTAATAACTTTGTTGTTACGTGCAAAAAGTCCTATTTAGAATGCTTGGAAGTAAACTCTCAAACTTACAGTGATTGTGATCTTTCAATGCAAGAGGTTATCTTGAAACATCAAGACTTTTGTAAGTCTTTTGGTTTCAAGTGCCAGCCTAAATTACCTTTTTTATATACCGTTTGGAAGTTCCTCAAGAACCCTATAAAGCCTAGATTTATAGCTGCTTCTTGTAACACCTCTTTGACCGAGGTTTCAAAATGGCTTAGTTATTGTTTCAAAGCCATTTTACCTAGCGTAAATGAATTGTGGAATAATATGCTTAAGGAAGCAAACTTACCTACGGATTCAAGTTGGATTTTCAATGATTCAGTAGGTGTGATTCCTGTTTTAAAGTTTTTGAACTCTTCAAGAAGCCTTAAGGAGAAATCTTCTCCTTTATGTCTCCAAACTTTTGACTTTACAACGCTATACACGAAGCTAAATTTGGAGGACCTTAAATTTAGAGTCAAGTCTCTTATTTCAAAAGTTTTTGCGTACAAGCTTGAGAAGGATAGGTACAAGGCATTGCTAGTAGAAAAGTCAGCCTGAACTTTGACTTCTTATGGCTGAAAAATAAGAATGTAGATGTAGACAAAGGAAGAAAGAGATTCACCAGGATTGTAGATGACATTGACATCATATCTTGGTTAGATTTTCTTTTGGACAATTTATATATAACCATCGGCGACTCTCTTTTTAAGCAAACAATTGGTATCCCTATGGGTACCAATTGTGCTGTTTTTCTTGCTAATTTCTATCTTTTTACTTATGAGTTTGATTTTATGGAGCGTCTTGTCCTTGCTAACACTTGCCCAATATTTTTCACAAGTTATGCAATGTAAGACGCTTTGTAGATGATCTTTTTGTCCCTGACGTTCCTTCTTTTCAAGATTTTATGTACTTGAATTCGAGTTCTGTAGGCGGAGGAATTTATCCCAAGGAGTTTTGTGAACTTAACTGTACCACAAATAGTGATTGTTGTGCCTTTTTAGACCTTAAGATTTTTCAGACTCCCTTGGGATTAGAAGTAGATATCTATGATAAGCGCCTTGAACCAGAATATGCCAATCTAAAAATCATCCGCATGCCTCACATTTCTTCGAACATTTCTCTTTTAGCTAAGTACGGTGTCATTTGCTCTCAACTATTTAGATTTTCTCGTCTTTGTTCTAGTAAATCAATCTTGCCATCTTATTTCTTTACTAATTGAAAAAGGATACTCATTCAAAAGAATCATGAAAAAAGTTCGTTCATTTTTGCATTGTAGTAAGTTTATTTTTAGTGTTTCTTCCTTTGGAATGTTCAAGATAATCAGTAGTAAATTCAATAAAAGTGGGGAGCTAAAAAGCCCACTTATTGTTTGACTTAATAACACCTTATGTTGTTGTTTTGATCTTTAGCGCTTCTAGTATTTTCACTATAGCTTGACAATTGCTAGCCTTTATCATGGCTGAGTATGCCCATCACCTCTGGAGGGTGATAGAAACTCAGCTCGTTGGTTTTGTAGAGTACGTTCAAAGCATGAATGACCTCTATATAAACCTGCACCTACTCTTGGGCACTGACGATGTTAGTAGGGATGTCATAGCTGTTGTCCAAGCTATGCATGATAAAGGCGATAATCTTATTCTTCTTGTTTGGACAAGCAGTGAAGTTGAGATCACATATTGTCAAGTTTGGTTCTTTTGCTCTTCGTAGGTTTGTAGTAGTATTCATTTTTCGATTTCATATTTAGCTTACCTGAGGACTTCAGAATGTGTTCCGTTATAAGTTGTTGTGTGAAGTTTGATTTCTAGGATTAAGTTTTTAAGATGTCTTATCCTTTTTTTTGCTTAAAGTTGAGTACTTGTTTTAAGCTAAGTAAGTTGCGTCAACTTATTTTACACATGCCTTTTCTAAAAACATTTTTAAGTTAATAATGTTTTGTTTTATCTAGTTTTGTTTCGAAGCAAACAAAGTGATTTAGTTTGTTTGTTTGTTTCTTTTCGTGTGTCCCTTGCTTTTATAGTTTTATGAGTGCTTTATTCCCTCTTATAATTCGTGAGTTTAGACTATTCTGAACTTATGAAGGTATATTTGCAGATTTCAGCCATTAGCATTTTCAGATCTCAGCCCGTCTCGTCGTTGTCCTCATTGTCGTGGACATCGTCGGCAAGTCCATTGCATTGTAGAGATTTGTGCAATCAATAGTAGACCGCTCTCGCCTAGAGAGTGGGGCCTTTGGAGGAGGGTTTGACAACATTCTGGTGTCGTATTCTTCTCTCTATCTCTCAGTCTCAGCACCTTCATTCACAATGTTTGCCACCTTGTGTGTGATCTTTTGCACTCTCTCACTAAAAGAACGAAAGGCTCTCCCTTCCGTAAGTAAAAGGAATCCTTGAGCACAGTTCGGAGCACTCATCTTGAGCAAAGTTCAACATTCACATCCGCTGCACCTTACACAACAGAACAACACCAGAGGCACTAGAGGCATACTGCTTATTCGGGCGATAGAGTTGGGGCGGTCCCGTCGCCCACGGATGAGAGGGCCCTCTCGATATCGACGCAGATTGCGACAGAGAATCCATACCATACTGGCACGACATAGGAGCCGTCCCGGATACTGATGTATATGTATATGATGCCTCGACTGTTAGAGAGCTCCATTGTACCAGCTCACCCTATCTTCCCTTTGTATCAGCTTTCACCCCACCCCTACCCACTATTTTCTTTTCAGTTCTTTGTACTTTTTGTACCCAGACCTGGTAATAGATTCACCACATGTGACCTTTTGGTCTCATAGGTCATTTTGGCCTTTTGAAGACGTTAATATTACATTTCATTTCATTTCATTTCTCTCAGTTCTTTTTCTTTTCTACATTAGGATTGAGAGTAGCAGGGCAGCTTAGAAAGTGGAGAGCGGATGTGCAGGGAGTATGGTGTCCTCAGCATTCAGGCCCCCCCCCCCCCCCCTCCCCCTTTTCTCTCTGTCTGTCTGTGTGATGATGACTATTTTTGGTGCGCATGGATTCGTGGTAAGGCTGTGTTTCTCGATTGACGTGTATCAAATACATCTATGATCCACTCCATCGCAAGGTATGCTACTTTCATAACGAAAGTCTCATGGATTGCCTGCTTTGTTGGGAATGCTTTTGTAGTAATGCGGTTCTTATACAGGGAAGGCCAAATTGTAGTAGCCTGAGTGTGCTTTTAGTGCAGAAAGGGACGGCAGGAGTCATTGAGTTTCACTGTCTTTGTCATATTCAAAATTTTCAAGGCCAGATTTGAACTGGTCTGATGTGATTTTAGTGCAGATAGGGAAGGCAGGAGTCACTGAGTCTTTAGCAAAGGCTGTTAGCGATGCCTTGGAAGCAAAAGAGATACTGAAGGTGAGTTTTTTTTCTACTTAATGTGGTAATGTTGATGAAACTGGAAGCTGAATTCTGAAAGTCATCATGTTGCCAGTTAAAGGTTCTTGATAACTGTCCTGACGAGTTAGAAGTCGTAATCTCAAAAATTGAGGAAGCAACACAAGGCCAGGTTGTGGGTAAGATTGGGAGTGTGATCACCCTGTACAGACCCAGTCTTCGCAAACTTTCTGAAACGTCCAAGTTGCAAAACAGGGTTCAAGAGGGCCGTCCTAGAAGAACAATGGTATGCCGGCAATATATGTAGGTTGCTTAGTTACGTTTGAATATCTGGGGCTTTCGTTTACGTGCTACACTTATTCCTTGCTCACAGGGTAGAAGAGTGTGAGCACAAGAATGAAGGTTTACCAAGGCTTCTATAACAGGCTTATGGAAGAGATGCTGTTTCAAGAGGTGATATGCAAGAAGTTCAAGGAATGATAATCACAAAGCTCTTTAGCAAGCGGGCATTAATTTCTTGACATGTGTTCCCAAGTGCTTCCTGCTAGATAGATCTTTGGCACTCGCTGTTATTTCGCCCTCAATTTTAGCATTGAGCACTGCAAGGTGTAACTTCTTGTCCCATCTTTACACTCATGGAGCTTGTGCAACTTTGCTGTTGAGGGGATCAGAAATTAAGTGCTACCCTCATATCTCATGAAAGAGTGCAACTTTCTTGTTTTGATCAAACAGAAGTGGTGATTGTAACTTGTTGTAGCATTTGGCGTGCCATTAGTCCATGGTCTGTTGTAGTTAATTGTGAGCTTTGAGTCGTAGCAGACAGAAGGTTCACTGCCGAAGTGCAGAAAGGATTTTTTTTTTTGCAGCTCAAGTGGAAGTTTCTTACAGTTGTACTCCTACATTTATGCTTTAAGTGTTTTAGGTGTACTGACATGTCTGCATACAATTCATGCGACATACAATTCCTATGATGTCCAGTGCTGTTGTTTGATTTGGAATAGCAATCAAAGAGGCTTTGGTGACAAGATGATTGTCAACTCGAATTAAAATGCAATATCCTACCTTGCCTAGGCATTTTGTACTTCACAGCTTTTGACCCTCATCTAAACACTGTCGTAGTAGTGACAAGACGATCGTTGACTCCAATCAAAGTGCATTATCCTACCGTACCTGCCTGGGCATTCACAAATGTACAAATATATACCATTTAATCTGTGTCAAAGCACTAAGCTTTTGCAACAATTGCAGGTACTCTTATCTTTGTCCACATGAGAAAAGTTATGTGAGGCCCGGGGCCGCTCGATCAACCTTTCTGCCCCAGGTATGGGGATTTGTATGGGAGGATAGTTTATATCCGATTGTTTTAGCAGCCTTGTTGGCTGATGTTTAGCCAACATAATGATCCATTTGGGTGTGTAATCTTGCGTCACAATGTGCTGCAAATATGTATGTTTTGTGCTCTACTTGCCCCCGTCTGTAGTGTGAATTCCCTGGCTGATGGCAACAAAGCATGGTTGTAATTTTATTGGATCTTAATTCCCAGGGTCAAAGCAGGCACGCATGCACACACATGGGTTTACACACTGCGCACATGCTCATGCACCCAGCACCCACTGTGCTTGCGTGCTCACACGATGTCACTGTTACCTTCTGACACATGCTGTCACTGTTACCTGCCGACACATGCGTATGCATATGGGCTCACATTGTTACTTGCCTACATGCGTGTTTATGCATATGGGACAATGGTTATAACCTAGTTTCACTGTAGGTGTATACGGCTTGGGATTTTTTACTTACAACTTTTGCTCTAGTCCTGTTGTCTAATTGTCTCCTGCTCGTTATGAGTGCACTTATACCTACAGACTGGAGTCTGGAGCATTCAATGCTGAGCAGCATTGGTGGTGGGCTGACACCGGTCTTTGATACACAACAAGGTATATATAAGTAGATGGATGTTGTGGGCAAGCCATCGTGCTATAATAGATAGTGATTACTTCTTCTTGCATTCACTTAGTCCTGCATACTGTTTTTCTTCCTCTTGTGAGAGGGGGCGGTAGTTATGATGGCAGACCTCGTCCCTGGGAGCACTTCTCACTTCTCAGGTAAAGTGTTTCTAAAGACTTTTGGATACCTATTTGGAACTTATCTCAAATGGAGTTGGTAGATTTATGTTGGTTACTGCATGTTATAGTTGCTATTCATGGAATTATATGACTAATTATGATCTAGAATTGTACAATACTCACTGTAGCCCTTATCCGCTTACCAGAAATCTCAGTTGTACTTGAGATTTGAGTTTTGTACAATTGAGATTTCTGGTATTGATCCTTTGCATATAGTTTTGGCTAGTGTTCTAGATTGCTGCAATGCCAACCACTAAATTACGCCTGATTATTGTGTATGCAACTGATGTTGAACATTGTTATAAATTTGTAAGTATCACATTTTCTGTAGTAGTCGTTTGAGGTAACATGGGCTATTAAATCAGAAAAAAGTTTGGTGTACTGCCACTGGTATGGGCACTGATCTTTGAATTGTTCCATGGTTTAGAAAATTATGACCTAATTGATGCCTCGTGGTGACCTCTTGGAGATGGGAGTATGCAGTAATGGACTTTGGTAGCATTTATCTTTTTGATGCTTGTTGATATGGCAGTCTCAACTTGTTCTCAAAAGCCAAAACATACTAAATTTATATCGCTCGAGTCCTTGTTGACTGTAATGTCCCTCTTGGCCAGTCACACCCTCCTAAGGGGTACACCTATGCACAAATCGATTCAATTCTACAAAGATCTACCATGTTCATACACAGACATTGTTGTATTGTTACTTTCTCCTTTCAAGCACATTGCATGCACGCAATAACTGGAGATTATTGAAACTCTTAGTAGCTTCTACTTCATGCTGAAAGCATTATGTGAGACAATCCCATTAAAATATAAGTCCCCAAATGGTTTGATCTTGATGGATGTTTTCTTACTGAGATCATTTTTGAGCAGAGGGTGCTCTTTTGAAGATGAGTTTACCTTGCTATGGCCCTATGGTATGTCAGTTCCCTGAAAAGTTATATCTTTTGATGAGGTTCCGTTTAAAAAAGATTTTGTGCAATAGGTAGCAATATACATCTAAGGATATGGCAAGTTGGCATTTTAAAACCAGAAGTGTAAGCCAGTCATTAGACGTCAAGCAAGTTAAACGAAATATCAAACTAACCTCTACTTTATTTGTTTAAGAGCATCAATTGGGCTCCAGGACAAGTATCACAAAAGTGGATAAAGAACAAAAGTTTGAAAGGAACTTTAAAAGGTTCATTCCCAAAACAGAGCATTTGTGAGATTATATGCAGTTGCTTTAGTTAAAAGCCACTAATCTGAAAGATGTGTGCTATCTCATATAGATATATTATATATACATAGATGGTGGACAAGGGGTAGGCCTAAAATCAATTACATATGCAAAGGAGCAAAACCAATTTCAAATTTGATCTTCGAATGGAAACAAATGAAAATATGCATTAGAAGTTAGACTAAGAGGTACTACATAAATAAAAAGTGGGTGTGTGTCTCAAACAATAGACACAAAGGATTTGTGTATTAGAATCTAGAGATGGCTTGCATCAGTCATCATTGCATGATAGTGTCGATGTCCTCCATGGTGAGAGTCTGCATAGGGTGTCTCCCACGTCTCGCCAATATAGAAACAAACTATCCATGTTACGACCATAACATAGCAATCCAAGAGTGTGATTGCAAAGCAAACCTAGCATGTGGGTTAAGTCCTCAACAAAGGTCTCCCAGCATCAAGCCTCATTGCAATGATTATGGAGGTAAGCTATATAGTCTCACTTGTTGAGGAACCTAATTGACCCTACTGTATTGTCTTTGCTCTAGTATACTCTCTCAATTTAGAGTCAATGTCCATGCGACTACACAAGTCCTCGGGTAAGGGGGCCAATGTAGGGAAAGGAAACTTGATCCCAAGCGCTTTTTCCATCTTGCAGCCAAATTCGACTTTCGCCTCCGCTAAATTCACGATCACACACACAAGAAAAAATGGGCAAAAGAAACTGACTTTATTGGATGCCAGTCAAGGGAAGAATAATGCACAAAACAGAGCACTAACAACTGGTGAGATATGCTGTGAAGATCAATTTATGGTCTACTGCCTTAATGTGTCTCCTCATGTCATCAATGATCCCAATTATGGACAAAGAGGCTGTGGCTGAACTGGACGTGAACATCTCTCATATGTCTCTGTCAATACATTGTGAGAGAGAGAGAGAGAGAGAGACGAGTTTGAGAAGGGGGGGCGGGGGGGGGCACGACACAGGAGTTGCGAGAATGTTCACTATGGAGGACACTGATGTTACTCTCAGACATTGATGTTCATTTTAGCTTTATCTTTCTTCATTTTATTTTGTACCCAGACAATGTATTAGATCCACCAAGATTGTATCAATTTGGCCTCAGAGTTCATTTTGGCCTTTTGAAGACGATTAATATAACATTTCATTTCATTTCTCTCAAACAGGGTTGTTACCCTTCACATTATAATAAAAATACAAGATACATGGGAAAAACCCTAAAAGATGTACAATAACATCATGAGGAAAAAGATCCATACAACTACAAGGTATATAAGCAATAAATCATGAAAATGGTATAGAAGCTCAAAGTGGCCTCAAGAAGCCTACACCAATAAGGTGTGGATCCTTTGTCGTAGTCAGGGTCGAGACGGTCCCCTCATCCGAGGGCAACGGGAATGCCCCAACTCTATCACCCGATCAAGCAATGTGCCTCTGGTGCTGCTATACTGTGGGGCCTTTGGGGCTGACTCCACTATTTGCGACCGAAAGAAATCTGTAATTTGCCACTGTAGATGTATCTCCCTCTTTGGCACTCTCCTCCAGAGGTCCTCTCTATGTTTGCGTAGTTCCAATAAGAATAATCCGAGGCATCTCTGATCCTGATATCTCATGACCCTAGAAAGTGGTCCAAAACCCTCTCTGAATAGACAATGGAAGTGGCCTCGTATCTCATAGTATGCTGGGCAGTGACATATGTAGTGTAACCTTGTCTCGGGCTCCATCTGACACAACTGACAGGTCTTGGGCTCGACTGACACTCCTCTAAATCTACCTGTCTCAATCTCTGGTTGGTGTGAGGATGTGCGTAATTGACCAATAGCACACTATATCCCATGAGATAAATGAGTATCCATGTATCCAGGTCTGATTACAAATCCATCCTCCGTAAGCAGAAGAAGATGCTCTCTATAGAAAGCCATCTTCGTACCCAACTCATGTGTAGGTTGTATCCATGTCCTCCTGGTATCCAACCGAGTCAAAGTCCTGCCCGATGAGCCTAGTAATCTTTGTCCGAGTGAGGGAGATGTAGGGTGTAGTCTGTCCATGCTAAAACCATGCAATTGGAACCAAGATGCCATCTGTGCATACCAACACGATCTATCTCCCTGTGATGCCAGCTGTCGTGAAAACTCCAAGGCTAATCGAGTGTATCTATCTCTAGGAAGAGACCAAGTGCTATGCATGAAGGAGGTTGCTTGAGTGAAAGCCTCCACAACCAACGGAGGGCAGCAAGCTCCGCCCTAACAAAGTGGTCCCCAAAGAGTTGGTCTAACGGTAAGGCTTTGGCCTGTCAACCTAACGATTGTGGGTTCAAATCCGCTCGTGGTCACCTCTAGAGGGACACCTTGTGCTCACCTGGTGTTCACATTGCTAGGGCTCTTGCCCTTGGACACTCGAGGGCATCCTCCTCCTGGGGTGGGCAAGAGAAGGAGGTCCCAAGCTCGTCGCTACAAGTTTTCTCCGCCACTGTTCCCAGCACGTGGTGCATCAATTAGGTGGCTATGGTGATGCCTATGCGTGGCTCTTGCCCGATGGTACGCAGCCCTTTCCCGACCATGTTTCATGGCTAATGGAAGGAATAAGCACCTCCCCCTGGGGACCCTCTGGTGTGTCGAAAAAAAGAAAAAAAAAAGGCCAAAATGACCTATGAGACCAAAAGGTTACAAGTAGTGAATCTGATACAATGTCTGAATACAAAAAAGAGTACAAAGAACTGAAATAAGGGGCCGGGGGGGGGGGGCTGATACAATGGGTGATACAAATCAACAGAGGTAGACGGATCAAACTCAGAGGAGATCCCTCATTGGTCGCTGTCAAAGCTCATCAATGTGTGTGTGAGAGAGAGAGAGAGAGAGAGAAATGAAATGTTATATTAACGTCTTCAAAAGGCCAGAATGACCTATGAGACCAAATTGATACAAAAGTGGTGAATCTGTTACAATGTCTGGGTACCTTAGTACTAAAGTACTAAGTGTGAAAAGTGTGAAAGTGTGAAAATAAATGTGAAAAACTAAATACAAAGTATTAAATAAACTTCTTAGGAGCATTCTGGGTGTTTGGCTAGAATGCTTCTAATCCTTTGTTGTAGTCTCCTCCGATGAAGTGTGCTTCTGCATCTCGGTCGTGGTCGTCTCGATTTCCTAAGCTCAATCGCCCTCTCAATGAGGGTGCCTTTGGTATGAATGTGGGTACTCCTTTGTGCTGGCTGCTGGCCTCTTGCTTCTCCTTCCACTCCTGCTTCTCTCGATCCGAAGAAATCCGTGATTTGCCTCTAAGGCTGTAGTGCTCTTTGTCTTCTCATTAGATTATCCCTGTGCCAATGTAGTTCCAATAGGTACAAGCCTAAGCATCTTTGATCTTGGTATTGCATGACTCTATCTAGAGGTCCAAAGCCTTCTTTAAATAGGCAATGGGAACGCCCACGTATCTCATAGTATACGGTGCAATAGCATATGTAGTGTAATTCTGTCTCCGGCTCCATTCCGCATAACTTGCAAATTTTGCTCTCAGGTGGGATTTCCCTAAATCTGCCAAATTCAATTTCCAGCTGGTGTGAGGATGTACGAATTTGACCAATAGCACATCTCAAACCATGAGAAAGGTGGGTATCCATGTAGCTCGGGCGAATTACAAATCCATCTTCAGATAGCTGTAGGAAGTTTTCTTTGTAGTCGGCCATCTTCGTGCCCAATTCTTGTGTAGGGTCTACCCATGTCCTCTTAGTATCCAACTGTATAAGATCCTGACGGATGATTTTATTAATCTCCGTTCGTGTAATTGCCAGTGATGGAGCCTCAAGAGAGTATTGGAAGGGGGGTAATCTTTCCATACTGAACCCGTGTCTTTGAAACCACGAGGACAGTTGCGCATACCAGCATGATGTATCCCCTTTCATTGCTAATTGTCGAGAGGATTCGAGGGCCAGTCTAGTATATCGGCAATTATTTGTATCCCACAAACCATGTATAAAGGACACTAATCTGGTAAGAGCTTCAATTTCTATCGGAGGGGCAGCTAGTTCCGCTCGGGTAATTGCATGTGGTACGGAGGCCTTGGCTCTAATCATTCGGGAAATCATAGATACCAAAGGTCTCTCCATTGACTTCCAATTATCTTGATCCACAAATGGTCCCCAAATCTGGACCCCATAAAGCATAGCCGAAGCCACCACAGTATCAAAGAGCCAAAGTTTTGTTCGTGGTTCCTGAAACTGCACTTGTGAACACATCCTCTCCAACCCTCCCAAGGCCGCAGAGGCTCTGGACAATCTAGCATCCGTTGCTTTCTTAAGAGTAAACTTCGGTCCTGCAATTACTACACCAAGGTATGTGTATGCATCTGTGTACTCTAATGTATCCTGGCCATATGCAAATGTAGGTGCCGATCTCCTAACCCACTGCGGTGTGGTGTTTAACACCATAACTTTGGTTTTACCCAAGTTTACCGACAGTCCACTGTCCTCCGCGAATTTATGTAATGCATCTAGCTGCCTCTGCATTCCATTTGGTGATTTTGCTATCAATACAATACCATCTGCATACAACAACAAAGAGATCCATGACCCTGCAAGTTGAGCACCTCTGTCACCCTCTCTATCAATGTAATCTGATACCTCATCTATGTACATACCAAATAAAGTAGGGGACAGTGGGCATCCCTGCTTTACACCAACGGTGGAATGAACAATGTCGGAATCCCCTTTTGGAGTACGTACATAACCAGTTACTGACCCGTATAAGGCCATGATCCCCCTAATAATCTCTTTGGGGACCCCTAACTCTTGCATCCTGCGCATCAATCTGGCCCTTGGTACTGTATCAAAAGCTTTCCGAAAATCCACAAAGCAACAATACATCCTTCTCTCGCTTGCTCTTCCTTCCTCAATAATGGCTCTGAGCGTAAGAATATGATCTAAAGTGGAATAACCCCAGCTTGTCCTGTTGCCCTTATGCCCTCATTCTCTGGCCATCTACTCAATTTTTGTTCAAGAATGGATGCATACAGTCGGGTCAATGTGTGACCTACCATAATGGTACGGTAGTTCCCCGGTATCATAGGATCCCCTGACTTGAAAATAGGTACGATAGTAGATAATTTCCAAGATTCAGGTAATCCTTCACACATGACCTGATTAAACAGACAAGCAAGGACTTCTGAAAGTAGATCCCTGGCATGGATTAGATATTCTGCTACTAAACCATCACGATCATATGCTCTTCTTGTCTTCATCTTATCAAATGGCTTTTTCCACCATTTCCGTAGTAAAGAAAGTACTAGTAGCAGGGCATGGCTCTAGCGGATTTGGTAATGGAGGATGTCCAGATACCATATATAATGATGTTACATATTGACCCCAAATCTCAGGAGAAGTAATCGTCGGAGGCGGTGAGTGCTCGTGAAATAAGCACCAGGCCTCATGTGAGTCCTGACTCAAGAAGAGCTGATATAAATCCTTCTCCAGTTTGGCTAAAAATGCCCTTTTCTTGCGACGTACTATACGCCGAAGAGCAATCCGAGACTGCTTATATGTGATGATCCCAAGTGTAAGCTCTTTCTGGATCTGGGCTCTCGTCTCTCTGCATTCCTCGTCATACCAACTGTTTTGAGGCATGTTCCCAGATCCTCTCTTCTGATCAGGTTGAGTATGTGGGTATGCCTCTTGTGCTGCTCCATGTAGTATCTCTGTTAACTGAGAAGTAATCTCCTCCACAGTATATACTGGCTCAGCTGCTCACATCCTATTATAGATATTTTCCACATAGACTGAATCAGTCTCTCGCGTGAAAGTATATCTTGTGTGTGTCTTCTTCCTTTGTACTTGAGAGGCATTGTATTGGAAGGAGATTGATAAGGTCAAGAGAGCATGATCCACTGCAATCCCAACCGGTCTGGGTCGCACTTTAAAGTCCTCGATACTAGAAATAAAGCTTGGTGAAGTCATGACATAATCCACTGTACTCGCCCCATGCCTGTGCGGGAAGCATGTGAATCCCCCAGATAAAGGGAAATTCTCTAGACCATTAAGTATGGCCAAACCATGTATAGTTGCCATCTCCATGAGATGTCTCCCATATTCAATGTGTTCTTTATCTTGTGAGTTTCTAGTAAGCCCCCTCTGTGATAAATCCACTTCTCTGAGCATTTCCTCAAAAGTATCATAGAATACTGCTTGAGAGTTGGCCGTTCTAGCATTTAAGTCTCCTAAGAGAACGATGTCTCCATCTCTAGAGAACTCCCATATGTCATTATTCAATATGGAGAAAGGGGACTGTCCTTTAGGTGAGGAGTAGACTGATGTACTTGGATGGAAGTAGCATATAGCGATATATAGAAATCTACCTGTCTCGGCTCTCATTCTCACCCACATATACCTTGCTTGCTCATCTTTCCTGATAATCTGTAGTAGTGGTTTCAGCTCCTCTTTAAATAAGACTGCTACTCCTCCTGAACCCCGGCTACCCCGTAGAGATCTCTTGTTTGGTCGACCAGCTGTTTCCCATAAATAACCCTTCACATGTGGCATAAGCTGTCCCGGTATCTGGTGCGTCTCTGAGTAGAAAACTATGTCTCTGTCCCTAAAGCTGTCTTCAAAGGCACCCACATCTAGCCTATATGATCCATTACAATTCCACGCCGCTATCCGGAGCGTCGCCCCATAGGTCTCGCACCGTCATGATGAGCGCTTTTCCAGAACCACTACTTTCCCTCCTCTATAAAAGGCGATTTTGCCCTTTTCTCTTGCTGCCCTGATCTCTGGCATCAACTCTTGCATGTGTGCCACTTGTGCCAATGTAAGGTCATCTCCCAGGAAAATACAGGTTTTCTTAAGAGTTGGCCTCTTCTTTAGAAATTCTTTCCTTATTTCTATATTCGGGAAGCGGAGAATAAGTGCCCTATCCTTTACGTTTCCCTTCTCATCGATTCCTTTCTTGCCCACTCTCCATGCACTTGTGTGAGTAGGCTCTGTGATGCCCATGCGTTGTAGCAGTTCCTTCACTTCTTCATCTACATTCTCTTTGTCTTTGACTCCAATGACCCGCACATGCAGAGCCCGATTCTTCCTTTTCTGCTCTTCCTCAATGGTCATATTAATAATGGTGGAGGTAGGTGTTGTCTCGGGCATCTGGGCCTTCCCTTTCTTCGCATCCTCAATCCATTTCTTTGCTTCATCAACCTTTTCTTGTGTCTTAAAAAGACGTTCCGCCCATGAAGATGCCGTTTTTGATTTCTGTTCATCACCTTCCCGTAGAGCTTTCATCTGATCCTTCATGTCCTCGAGCTCCTTCAGCACCGAAGGTTGGTCGTCTCCCTTGCGGATCCATCGAACCCAAGCCACAAATGTGGGGTAGGGTACTAGGGTACTAGGGTGAGGGACTGAGAATAGGGCAAAACTTAAAAGTTTAACTTAAAGCTTAAAAGTCTTTAAACTTTAACGTAGGAGGTATGAGGACTTTCTACGCGTAGATAAATGCAAAAAGGAGGGGCTGCCAGGGGGTGCGTAGGACAAGACTTTCTACACGTAGAGGAGCTTGTAGAGAGAGAGTGTGTACGTATGATTAGAGTGGGAGAGCTTTGTGTGCGCGTGCGATCAAAGTTTCATGACAATGAGAGCGGGCCTGCTCGCTGCCCTTTGAGCCCACGCTCTGCTGCCCTTGGTGCCATGAGACTTGCGCACAGCAGCCCTGAAACCTGCGCACGCTGCTGCTGCATGCTGGTGCTAAGGCTGAGGCCTACGCCCTGGTGCTGAAGCTGAGAGTTTACGCGCAGGAGCGGGGTGCAGAGTAGAGGTCGCGCGAGAGAGAGAGAGAGAGAGAGAGAGAGAGAGAGAGAGAGAGAGAGAGAGAGAGAGAGAGAGAGAGAAATGAAAATGAAATGAAATGAAATGTTATATTAACGTCTTCAAAAGGCCAAAATGACCTATGAGACCAATCAGTTACAAAATAGTGAATCTAATACCATGTCTGGGTACAAAAGAACTAGAAGTGGAACAAAATACTACTACTACTACTACAATTTAAAACTACGTGGGTGTAGCAGCTGATACAATAGGTACCCGGTAAACTGGATGTAACAGTGTGTGAAACAAAGATGGAAGAAATGGTGAGGATCCATCCTCATCTGCACTCTGAATGTCGAGAGAGTATGGCTCGAATCTTCTGTTGTAGTCTCCGTCGATGCTGTGTAGCTCCTCTCCTCAGTCGAGAGAGAGAGAGAGAGAGAGAGAGAGAGAGAGAGAGAGATGAAATGAAATGATATATTAACGTCTACAAAAGGCCAAAATGACCTATGAGACCAAACTGATTACAATGGTGAGTCTAGTACCAAGTCTGGGTACAAACAAAGAAAACTACAAACTAGAAACTGAGATAGGAGTGCTACCGACTCCTATGATAGCCCAGCACTCCTGAATCACCAAACATTGAGAGAGAGAAAGAGAGAGCATGATCTTTTCTTCCATGACACTACTTATACAGGGTGGGTACTCAGTTCAGGCTTGCGAAATTTTGGCTGAGGTTAATGCATTAAGCGAAGAGAGTCAGTTCAAGCTTTGTGCGATTTGGCTGAGGTTCCACAACTTGAATATGAACATGTACTGTAGCCAGCACACTGTATACTTTCTTGCCATCTCTTGTGGAGACCTTCTGCTGCTCTTCATCAACTACCCAGTCAATAACATCCTTTTTGGGTGGTGGTTGACCTTTTTTCTCTCTTTCTTTCAGGTAAACTGGGCCCTCAATACCAAACCTGAAACAGAATGTAAAACTCTCTCTCTCTCTCTCTCTCTCTCTCTCTGACTTTGTATCAGATTCACCACATTGTAATGCTCTGGTCTCATAGATCATTTTTGCCTTTTGAAGACGTTAATATGACATTTCATTTCTCTCTCTCAAGTAGACCTCTAGAGACGTTTGCGTTAGTCTGTAACCCAGAGGAAGTACAATGGTATGAGAAAAAGCCAATGTTCAAGGGCTATCTGTTCATCGTGGTGACATGTATGAAGAGTGTAAAATGAACCACCGGTAAGTTGCGAAGTGATACATTTTGAAGAACATATTGAAGAAGACTTGTGTGTGAAGCCCGCAGCCTGAAAAAAGCTAGAAGAGCCGGCTAATGTATCCTACTGACTGTGCAAAGTCTGCACTAACTCTGACCATATCTCATCCATGTTATCATGTCGAGGAAGGACTGGCACTCAAATTATGTGTGCATCTAGCCTTCCAAATAATCCACAAAGTGATACTGCAAATCGTGACAAAATTATCCACAAAGTAATCCTACAAATCGTTACAAAGACAATGCCGCACAGGAGGGGGTCAAATCGTGTACTGTAGGAGGTAGCATGTCTAGTGTGCCCCGTCCACAACCAAAGTCTGTGAGCAGGAAGACTGGATTTGTTGCTTCCCCCTCATAAAGGAAGTGCGACCCTGGAAAATGCTGTAGCAAAGTGACAACCCCCTACCCCCTAGTCATAAAGCCATGCTGCAAACCAACTTGACATAAAAGCATACAAACCGCCCACCACACAGAATGGGCATACAGGCATACCCAAAAGCAATGTCCCATGCACTCAGCAGTCTTTACGGTGCATCGCTGACAAGTCGGATCATGGTGAGATTGGGCAGCCCAAGAGCCAATAGGTAGATCCCTATGTGCCATCACCCACATGGAGTACAATACGCACCTGCTGATTCCTAGACCCTATATACATGACCAGAACTGACAAGCCCCACTCATAAGTCACAGAGCCATGCTGCAAACCAACCCGACATGAAAGCACACCGTCCGCCACACAAAATGGGCATACCCAAAACCAATGTCACAAACACTCAGCAGTCTAATACTGCATATACCATAGAGTGGCTACACAGGGGGCAATACAAAAAAGTATGCAAGTCCTCAAGACTCACTCTTGGCTAGCAGCACAAGATGTTCGTTCTGGTGACAGGTAGTCACCCGGAACATCCGGCTCTTCTGATCCATTCACCCCACCCATTTGTGCCTGGAAGGAATGCCATTCCAGGGGCCATTTTTGCCCATTCCCTATAACTATAAAAAACCCAGCTTATACAGTCCTCGTCAAGATCAATTATTAACACCACTTTAAAGGAGCAGCAACAACGAAGATTAAGATCCTCGCATGCGAGAGTAACGGGGCTAAAGCAAAACAAGAACATAGAAGAAGAAACGAAAGAGCTCTGCAAGAGAAACGAAAGAGCTCCACAAGCTTGTGGGCATGAACAACCCATGCACACAGCCGCTCGGAGGGTGGGGAAGAGAATTGCAGCTCACGTGAAGTGGAAGAAAGCTCCAAGGAGAGAGCTCTTATCCTACCCTGTCCATTGATAGACGCTAGGAAATAGTTCATTGCTGTGAGAAGAACACTTAACGGCACAGGGATATTAGTGGGAGACAATCTCACTCCTAGCACATATGCAAATGTATGCCTAGGCTATTGGCAGCCAGGAAAGAAGGGAAATTGGCATGCTACAGAGGTGGAACAGTCATTATTTTGGAGCATCGCTCCAAATGATGCCGAGGGACCTACGGGACCTCTCGAAGGCTAGCAGTGTGCAATTGTGATGGGGCTCTAAGATCAGATCAAGGAATCTTTGAGGATAAATTCAAAAAGAGAGAGATCATTTTCTACTCAGAGACACATTAGGGGCCAGATAGCACTCTTCCTATAGTTACAGGTTACACTTGAGAGTCTGCTTGCAGGAAGCAGACACATACTGAACATAGTACCCAAGGTTCCAAAGTAGCAGCATTGCTTTTTAGGGAGGACCTACACTCTTTTATACGTATAGTCCGTAAAGATGAGCAGGCAAGATATATGTGGATTAGAGTGCAGACTACGGAACGCAGAGCATTGTATATTGCTATATGCTACTTTCCTTCCAGCGCATCTTCGTATGCCTCACTCAAGGGGCGATACTTGATATCAAATAGGGACATTTGGCTGTTCTCGAAGGATAGGGATGCCGTTTTACTTGGAAATTCCAATGCCAGGACAGCTTGTCATCAATCTTCTTTCTTTGACACATCGGAAGAGATGCTATGTGAATCTTCAATCAATTCAGAAGGAATGGGCATGAAATGGAGTTCTGAGGATGCCAAAGGACCGATTACGGGGAGTATCTTATAGAGATGGGCACTATACAATGATACATGGGCTGGCCATACTAAATGGCCCTAAGAAATATCCATCCTCTCGGGGTTTTACTTGCTTCCCCCATCGGCAAGGCTATAGCACTGTGGATTACGTACTTGCACCTGCTATATTTATTTCACATATTCAGGATCTTGTGATATCCTCTAGACCAATTAGTGTTGCAGCTAATCATGCTTACATATCATTCACTATGGAATTTGACTATGCTATTGGACAAGCTCAGGAATTAGCACCACAATACCTCTTATGTAGCTCTAGAGACCAATGGTGTATACATGGGGGAGATCTATTGAGCGATTAATATGTAAGATGACCCTCGCAGCCGCAATGACATCATTTCCACACTTACAGTGAAAACAGCTTGTACGATGATGCTGTGAGACGAGAGCTTGCTTACAGCGTGAAGTGGCTCTTGGGTCTACTACACAGAGGGAGGCACACAGAGCGATTATAGAGGGTAGAGCGCATGGGAGCGGATATATTGCTGCTTTGTTGTGACCTTCCACAAAGGCTTTGACACAGTTCAGAGAGCCAGGTTGATGTGTCCACTACATGACATGGATGTGCCTAGGGAAGCCATATGGGGGATAATGGCACTTTATGAGACAGTAGACTGTAGTGCCTCGGCTACATATACCGAAGGGTTTATCAGGTTCTGTTTACTCCACAGTTGGGGTGAAATAGGGATTCACACTCTCCCCGATACTATTGTGATGAGATTTCATACTATATTTCCAGAGGAGGAGTTTACATTCTCTCTCTCTCTCTCTCTTCATGCCAGCCATAGGAAAAGATTGGTGATGATGCCATCGCCCACTAAGCTGTAGTAGCAAACATCAGGACTTTGGTTTTTCCAAGGTTTGCTGATAGACCACTATCATGTGTATATGCATGTAAGACATCGAGATGTCTCCGTAGCCCGTGCGGAGGGTCTGCAATAAGCACAATATCATCTACACATAGCGAAGCAGTATCCAAGTACCTGAGAGAGGAGCTCCTCTCTCTAGTATGCATATCTAGGAGTGGTGGTTATGAGGCCCATCTTCTCTATGAAAGGAGCTTCCGATGCCAGACTTGACATGGGAGAATGCAACATTAGGGGGTCTAGAGAGGATGTGCTCACAAGTGCAATTTGAGGAGCCTCACACTAAGCTATGGTCGTTTGATACTTTAGTTACATCCACAATTTTGTATTTTGTACAGATATGGGGCCTTAGTTTAGGGTGCAGATGGAGAGATCTCTCATGTCCATGACATCCGAGATGATCTGATATAGGACATCGGTATCACATGAGATCATTAGGGCTGAGTTAGGGGCTGCTCCGATTGTGGTGGAGGCTCTCATGAGATCTGTATCTTACATCCATAGCCTATGGGAGCTCCTTCGCCAACGATCTGCATGAGTTAGCTCTTGATTCCTCTCGAAGCTGGCTAGTGAGGGTGACACGTCATGTTGATATGCACAAATGTCATCTGGGTTTCAACTTCATGGATTCAGTATGGACAGGCTACCCCCTTACTCTTTGGAAGCACCATCTCATACTCTGAGTCACTCACAGATTACTAGGATGATTAGGCAGGATCCGTAGATCACATCGATGTCATTGTTTCATCGTCGAATCCAGGCCATCATTGAGAGGCATAGAGTAGCTCCTACTAGATTCTTCACAGAGGAGGAGATTGAGGCCATGCGGCATAGACCTATAAGAGATTTTATGTGATGTCATTGTTGTGTAGGTTGTTTGGTATTTTGTTTAGCTTCCGCCACCTTCTCTACTCCTGCTCTACTTGCTAGTCTAGGATAGGGTTTGAGGGCCTCTTTTGGGGTTTGAGATTACAGTTTGAGGGTGAGTGTTTGTACTGCTCTTGAGGACGATTGTTGCTGAAGAGGTCATTGGTCTCTAAAAGGCACAAGAGGGCTTCAGTCATCCGTTAACTCGCCAATACCATGCCGTTGTTGGCAATATTAATTACAGTTTGAGGGTGAGTGTTTGTACTGCTCTTGAGGACGATTGTTGCTGAAGAGGTCATTGGTCTCTAAAAGGCACAAGAGGGCATCAATCATCCATTAACTCGCCAATACCATGCCCTTGTTGGCAATATTTATCATGAATTCTGGTGGTTCAGCCATTCTCGTCATAAGTATAGTAGTAGCACGATTAGTTTTTTTTCCCCCCAAGAAGAAGATCCTTCTATTAGTTAATAAAAACTGCCCCAGAAAGCTACAAAGAGGAGGCTACATCAGAATGTGGGGAGACTCTCCCAGTGAAACGAGTGAGATATGTACATTGACGGCTAAATCAGGATATGGGAGGAGGAGACAACCACACAGGTGGGCAGTAATGCCATCAGGAGCCCCACGGACCATGTCGTAGAAAGGCCCTTGATGCCAAAGTCCTAGGAATCCACTGCACTCGCGACAGAGGGCAACTCTCCCAAGTCTATAGCCTCCAGTGTCCAATACAACAGATTTGACGGTCAGGATCAAGCACACAGGTCCTCCTTCTGATGCCCACAGATCGAATCCGCTGGAAACAGCACTTTGCTAACTCTGTAGTAACTCAGTGGAGGCGACCATCTCGCCGAACCTCAAAGAAGGTCCGACTCAAAGCAAGCCCTAATTGCAAGGAGGACCTCAAGGTGAGTGAAGGCCCCCATCCAGCAGGGAGCCGCCGGCTTGAGAGGTGTGTGCCACTTTGTTGGTATAGCCTTGACGAGATCTTGACACATGCTCTCCACCCCCCTCACGTGCAGCTGGATGCTCTGAATCTCCTCAGAGAGTGCATCCACCGGCTCTCCCTGCTTTAGAGGACCAAAACGGTTCCCTGTGATGAACCACTGTTGCTGGCCTGGTGTAGGCCAACCACCAAGGACGCCGCGGTGGCGCGCCTGTCTTGACGACGACGGCTACGAACATGCCGCCAGCCCTCATCTGCCTGGGCACCTTTCTCAAACGAGGTACCCGCCTGTGTACCCTGCGTCTCTGCCTGCTGACCCTAGCCAACCTTGGTAGGCTGGGTCTGTGTCGAGGGTCGGGTTCTCCTGTGTGGACAGGCCTTCGCGAGATGGCCCATCTATCTGTGAATGAGACACTGATTCGGAAGCCCCGAATACTCCACGCTCTGGCGGAGCCATCCACCACTGACCCAAGGTAGTAGAACTACCTTTGGGAGGGTGTGAGTGTCTCGAACCAGAACACGTACCATAGGTATGTCTAATGCCCTCGAAGCAATTGAAGTTGCCGTACACGGAGTCTTCAAAATGGTCCCAATCTCGGAACCTATCTTGGAAAGTAGCGGGAGGTGCTCTCTCCTCAGGCCCAAGGAATAGCCCGGGGAATAGGCAGATCTACTTCCTCGACAAGAACATCGCTAGCGAGATCCAAACCATGGCGCCACTGTCGAGAGTGAGCCTTGACTGCTTGGATGGCCAAGGGGCTCATAGCAATGACCTTGGACTCCATCTCGGGAGTCTCAAACTCGATCTGGTAGTAGTCGTGTCCTAGGAGCTGAACGTCGATGATCTTTCCCACCTTCGATACAAGGCGAGCCTAGAGGAGGTCGCCCACCTCTCCTCTGCTAGGTCCGGTGCTGATTATCTTGCAGATAACAAAGGTGGCTTGAAGGCGCTCCACCTTTGATTCTAAGCTCGCTTGCTCTGTCGGTGAAAGAGCGAGTCGGATGGTGGGTTCTGTGGTGTTGGGTGAGGAGGCTTCAATGTCCCTTTGGGGTAGAGCAGAGTCTTCCGTATGTGTCTGATGCTGAAGAGGGCGAAATGCTGAGGGGCTACAAAGGACACACGAGGACAGATTGGGGGGTAGGGAGTGGCGGGGATGAGCAAGGGGGGCAGCGGGAGGGAAGGGGAAGAGGGCGGGCACCGGGGGGCGAGGCAGGGTAAGCTGGGGGGGGGCAAGGGGAAGGGGAGAGGGAGGGATGGGTGCAGTTCAGTGAGCGACCATCTTCTGATCAGTAGCATGATTAGTTAAGAGCATACTCAAACAGAATTTTACTTGTGGTCTTGAGGTGAAGGTACAATAAATCAAGGAGAAGCCACATGAAAGCAAAGAGGAGGACTGCACAAGAGCAGGCACACACAGGTGCCTCTGACTCTTAAGTTTAACACGCAGATGCTTTCCACCAATATCCTTTTCTGTTAGCTAGATGACATCCAATCCTAGATTCTAATAAAGAACTTTCTCGCTTTATCTAGTATTCAATGAAATCTTGAAAGGAATGTAACACATTCAAAGAAGTTATAAAACCCAATAAACACCTTTTTGGTGCGAAGAAAACAAAAACCATTTAGGACTACTACATTCTCAAAATCACAGGCAAACTACGTACTTTGGTACGAAGACAATAAACCCATTTGATCGAATTTTGACTATCCTTGCCTCTGCATCTGTCGGGCTGATTCCATCCACACACACAAATCAAAGACAATATTTGAGAGAACATTTGAGCCTTGAATTAGAAGAATCAAGAACAACCAAGACAAATTACCGATTGCGGAAGAAAATTAAAGTGTGCAGCTCTACAGAGGCTCGACTTGCCATTTGTGCATTCCTATGGCGGAAGTTCAGATCTGCAAGTACAGATCTCTCTCTCTCTCTCTCTCTCTCTCTCTCTCTCTCTAAAAATAAAATAAGAATAAATCAATCTTCTTATTAAAATTAACATCTCAAGGGCATAGCCTCAAGATGAATGCACAACGTTGATCGCCACAAAGGTGTGATTTCCAATATGTCCACACATATAAAATAATTGACCAAGACTCTTTCTTGAAAACCAAGAAATAGTCTCTTGGGTCTTCTAGCATATACTTTTCCTATAATTTAAGACGGGTAAAGCTCACTTCGTATTGTGTCATTAGCACATCTAGAGGAACATTATCTCTATCAGAACTTCATGAAGGGACAACACTATGCCCAGGTACCCTATTGGGCTCTAAAGAAGCACATACTCTTTTTTTTTTTGAGTATAAATATAGCTCACAATCTATCACTTGACTCCCCCTCAAGCGCCCAAAATGGTGCCTAGCCCAAGGAGAAGTAAAAAACTGTAGGCAATTGCAAGGGCCAATGGCCAAACCATAAAAACTAAAATCATGGCGGGGGGAGAAACCCCTCCTAATGAGGGTAAGAAGTGCCTTGGCAACTACTGAAGAGAGGAGGAGGGAGTGGGTATCCACCAAAACCATTGAAAGATGGGCACCACCAAACTGCTGTAAAGAGGAAAACCAACCACGAAGGTATGGGGCGTAACTCAAGAAGCCCCAGACAACATCAAAAGACAGAGAAGCAACCACTACACAGGAGGTTGAAGGATGGGTGGCAAGACGCTGAAGAGGATAACCAAAACTACTTCCATAGAAGGTGCCCATCCAAGAGAAAGAGGAAAACACCAATGAAAAGCTATCGAGGAAGTTGACGAGACTGTGAGGCAACCACCGGATAGCTGCTAAAAAGAACCAAACCCAAAAACAAAGAGACAAGCAACACTCAAGCACAGAAAAAAAAACAAACCTGCATACAGTAACCCACACCCCCAAACCCAAATCCAACCTGCACACTGGTATCACAAATGGGAGCGCAGACGAACAATTAATAGGCTGAAATTAAATAAAACTTGACTGACAATAAGAAGGGAGAAGATCGACACAGTGTTGGGGACCAAAAGATGGGCTGGTCCCTTCCCTTAAAGAGAATCTTTATTAACGAGGGGGAATCTTTTGACAAGCACAAGAACAAGAGTGAACCTCTCCGTTCTAGATCTCAAACTCGATGGTCGGTTCCTTCTCGTTTGGAAACTCGAGAGACTAACACTCTATCAGATACCTTCCAATTTGTTCTCAGGTCATGGGATGTCACAAAGTGATGACGTGGCATGCTCGACCGGACAAACCCTAGTGAAACAGACAGATTCAATATTATAAGTTGTTCCAACTTATGGGGTCCCGTCCGATGGGGCCAGGGGACACTAGAGCATTAATTAGATTAAAGCAAGGACCCAATTTTGTGTGGACTGTTGACGTGGCACATCGTACGAATTTCCGTAAATTGCGGGGAACTACTGATGTGACACATAGTACGGATTTCTGCAAATTGTGCCGCGATTTGCGATGGCCACTTTTGGTGCCAGAGAGTTGGGACCAAATGCTTTTTGGACTAGCATCTGTGTTACTTGAAAAGCTGCTAGTCCCAAAAGTATTTGGTCCCAACTCTCTAGCGCCAAAAGCTTCCAGCACAAATCGCGACACAATTTGCGAAAATCCGTACGCTGTGCCACGTCAGCAGTTCCCGCAATTTACGAAAATCCGTAAGCTATGCCACGTCAGCAGTCCGCGCAAAATTGGGTCCTTGCTTTATTTTAATGCTCTAGTGTCCCCTGGGCCCCATCGGACGGGACCCCATAAGTTGGAACAACTTATAATATTGAATTTGTTTGTTTCACTAGGGTTTGTCCGGTCGGACATGCACGCCATCACTTTGTGATAAGGAAGCTCTACATATTGTCTCCTTACCAGAATCCCCGAGCACAAGCCGAAGCCTCCTTGCTTCGTTCTCAGAGATGGGAGCCCCTGCATAACACAAATATAGTAGCAAGCACTCGTAGATCTCATGTACAAATCATCACCTATTACTCCTAGCATGGAAAGCAACCTCCGTTCGCAAACTTGTCGCGAGAACTTGCTAATCCGTCGCAGTAGAACCTCGTCTTCTTGTTTTTTTCCGAGAAAAAGATCCTTCCATTAATTAATAAAACTGCCCATAGGGCTACCAACCACCTCTACTAGAGAGGGCTAAATCAAAACCAAGGAAAGACTCCCAGTAAGAAAACAAAATATGTACAATGGGGGCTAAATCACAAAATGGGAGGACCTCCTCTTCTTGTTACATGCTAATAGGAATTGGCAATGGTTGCAACAATCCTAGTTGCTTTCACTTGTAAAATTTGACTTTTTGCCATATTAGACATGATCTTACAAATGTTGGTGCAACCAAAGTGTGTCGACCCTAGCAGAGGGTACAGGCAGTGATGTATATGCTTAGAGATGCATGACAGAGGGCTAGAGAAGATGGGAAGAGCCTGGGCAGGCAAGGAGCAACGATTATGTATGTCTTATGTGGTTTTTAGGGCCAAGATACTATGCTATGGTGCCTAATAGAGGTGTATGCTTGAAGTGTTGAAAGTGTAGGAAAGAGAGTGCCATAGGCGGCACTCAGTATACTCTACAAGTTGGTCTAGACTGCTCATCAAACGGAGCTACAGAGTGTGAGTTATTCAAATTTGAAGGTGCAATGTATTGCAGATCTGTACCGGATAGCGCAGGTGGTGCCAGGTAGGTCAGAGGTGGTTTTAGCGAATACGTGTGAAGAGCTCATCATGTGGAGCGTGTCAATCCTTTCAAATCGTCGATCGGACTCTTGGACGTCAAGATATTAGTAGATGAAATTTCATGGAGAGCCAGTTTTGTGCTGGTTTGGTCGCCTCGATCAATAAGCCATCTAGGTTTTCAGAGCTTCGCCATGGTTTGTATGTGTTATATGCGGCATGGGAAGGCCACCGGAGTTTACGACTCATCAATCGGAGCCCGTAGCAGAAAGATATTGAAGGTGGAAGTTGGCAACGGCTCCGAACGTGGTGCCATCATATGATTTTTTGCCGTTTTGGCGGAGTTGGTTGGAGGGCCCGGCAAAGTGGAAATGCGGCAAGGTTCGGGGACATTAAAGCCGGCAATGCAAGTTTTCAACGGTGCTTTATGGCCCGGATATCGAATTCCAGTGGGGAGGCTGGGAAGTTGCTGTGAAAGTAAAGTTTGGTAGTGGTTTTGAAGGCTTTTATAAGGGAGTTTCTTTGGGGTTTGGAGGCTAGCAACCCACGAGGAGCCACGTGGCCTTGTTATTGTCCCACATGCATAGGTGAAAGCAGGGAGTTCGACGTATATATCTCAAAGGGAGGCGCTCACTTGGGCAACGAGGTGAGAGGGAAAAGCTTGGAGCTCTAGTGACCATGGTGTCGTGTGTGCGGGGTGCTACTCCGGTGGCTACTATGAGGGAGATGGTGGCGCGGCGTTGCCGCCGATCGTCGGTGGTGTTGGATGGCTGTTAATTGGCGCTGCACAACAGTGCTGACGTGGCACCCGTTGTCCGGGCCCTGCTCTCACGTGCCTGCAGGCAAATTCTTTTTAAGGTTAAAAAGGGGGGGCACCGGCGGCACTGGCACCGGTGCCTCACATAAGAGGGAGTTCATCTTGGAGTGGGCCTCAAGTCAAGCAACAAAGCAAGGGCGCCCTCACATGCAAAGAACGGGCCGAGAATCTCACGTGCCTGCAAGCAAATTCTTTTAAGTTCAAAAAGGGGGGGCACCGACGGCAATGTCGGTGCCTCACATAAGAGGGAGTTCATCTTGGAGTGGGCCTCAAGTCAAGCAACAAAGCAAGGGCGCCCTCACATGCAAAGAACGGGCCGAGAATAGAAGGGTCCCTCCAGAAATAGCAAAGGGGGGCACTTTTGGAGGAGACGAAGGAGCTCTCACGGGCCGTTTTTGGAGCTCAACGAGGAGCTTGCCTAGCGTGAGAGGACCAAGAGGAAGGAGATCCACTTTTTTTTGCTCGCGGGAAGATTGAGCAAGAGGAAGGCGGTAAAGCCGAGGCCGAGGAGAGCTATGGCAGATGTGAATGCGCTCTGAGGAGCGGTTGTACCGTTGCTTTTTGGATTGAATCAAGTGCCCCCATCCTCTCTATGTTGTCAATACCCCCATCCCCCTTCTGTTCTATACCGTCTTGCTTTCTTTTGTGTCCGTGCTCCCCCGTGCCGTCTTTTGTGTGGGGAGAGAGAGAGAGAGAGAAGCGTGGTGTGATGGTGGCGTGCGTGATTGAAGCTGTGGATGTGCGGTGTGGCCGGTGATTCTCCAAAGTCCGTACGTGTGTCGGTATCGTGCGGTGTGTGTCGGTAGCTGAGATTGTGTTGTTTTTTAAGGTGTTTGCGAGAGCAGTGGGGTGTTGTGAAGGCCTTGAGCTATAGAGAGGCATTTGTGTTTGTTCGGAGTGTGTTCCTCATTCCCCCTCTCCATCTTCTGGTGCCCCCAATGAGGAGCACACTGATGCTTCGATTGAAAGTAGAAAGCAGTGTTTGAAGATAACAGAGATGATGGAGCCAAGCTATGGCCCCATATTTTCAGGTGTTGAAGACCCTGAAGACTGGTTTGCTGATTTCGAACTATGGATGCTATCGATGCATATGTTAATGGATGCGGAAAAGTTGCAGACGACGCCGCTGTTGATGCGCGGACGTGCAAAGATATGGTTCGATGATCTGAAGCGTGATGGTCAAGGTTCATGGCAGGAGCTGCAGAGCCAGTTTTTAAAGCGGTTTCTAAAGGTGGTCACTCCGGAAGAGGCCGGTGCAAAGCTGAAAGCGGAACGCCAAGATGTAAGTAAAGATTTTTCCGTTTTCTTCGAGCAATTTGAAGCATGTTGGAAGCAGTTAGAAGTTGCTACTGGGGTGAAAGGCAACTAATACCTGAAGTTGTCAAAGTTTCTCGAGTGGTTGCATCCAAAGATCAAAGAAAAGGTCGAATACGGTGCGGATACCTATGATGATACGGTCTATTTGGCCAAAGTGAAGAGCAGAAAAGTGAAGCGAAAGCTGGAGCTGGGCTGTTAAAGCTTGCAGATTACATGCATGTTGTGACGATAGCAGAGTGTCTTGTGGTTCAACCGAAAGTAGTGCTGATTGTTATAAGTGTAGAGCCTATGGAGGTAAGGCCAATGGTTAATTATGCTCCTTGGAGGTTTCCAATTTGTAGAGTACCTGTGCCGGTGGTGGACGAGCTTGTCAACGAGGATAAGCCTCTTGTCGAAGAGAGCCTGTGTGCAAAAGAGGTAGTCGATGCCAAGTGCCAAGAAAAGCTTGAAGAGGTAAACCTTGTTCTTGTGGAAAGTTTGCATGAAAAGGTAGCAGAGTGCAGTCAAGTTGCAGATGCTAAGAGCTTGGAAGTAGATGAAGAAAGTGTGCAAAGCCATGGAGATGGTCAAGCTTTTGTGGAGCAGCAGGAGGATGAGGATGTTAATACAGAGTCGGCATGTAATGCTGATGAAGATGAAGATACAAGCTCGAGTCTTTGGGAAGCGAGTGAAGAGGATAGAATTGATGAGTCCACATCCTATGGCGAGGGGAACGATTCACATGATCCCGTGCTGGTAAGGGTAAAGCAACGTTGTTATGTGTCTAATGATATGGTGATAGCCAATGTTCAAGAAGAGCAGGTTGAAGTGCCAAAGCAAATGAAAGAGGATATGTGGTCAAACAGGGTATGCAATGCTATGTTGGTGACCATGCTGATGGGAGTTGCGGTGACCAGTGTTGCTGCAGTGCACATGATTTGGAGCTATGTGGAAAAGGGCAAGGTTGCACTTGTGGATAGCCAAGCTGACCTACCAAATAGACAAGAGGATGATGAAGTGGAAACCCAAGGGGCCCAACCCTATGGTAAAGGTGCCTATGGATTGCACGGATGATGTTATGGATACAAGTTCTGAGGACCAAGTATGCTTTGAAAGTTATTCTGCTTGGGGCTTTGACGATGCCGAGGATGCCATGGATGAAGGTATGTAGTTTCTTGTGGATAGAGCTTTGACAAGGATACATGTGATGTAAGGGTTAGCCCTTTCAAAATAGGACATTCCGATGGTGGATGAGCAGTGTGCTATGGATAAGCCAACAGAGGCTGATGTGGAGGAGTGCTTGGACCAACCCCAATGTTATCTAGGGGAGGTTTCCTGTATGGAGAGCCTCTCTTTATATGGTTGGGAGGGAGGGTCAGGCTCAGTTGTTTTGTGTGTTGATTTACAGGATGGTGTTGTGGCTGAAAGCGGTCGGAGAAAGCAGGTTGATGGTTGGAAGAAACACTATGGTAAGCTATTGCAGGTAAAGGGTGAGGACCAAATTGTTCTATTTGACCCAGGTGGGGTTGGTGGTTATTTGTGCGGTGCAGCAAGTGGCTGGCCATTTGATCCAGGTGGAAGATATGCTATGATACAGGGGGTGGGGCAACCCACTTGAGGATTGACAACAGTAGGCAGGAACAAGGCCTTGTACATATGGTAGTGGTTTTTTTGGTTTGCTAAAATTGTTTGCTAGTTTTTGCAGTTGGTAGAAGAATAAAGCAATTTTTTGGTTGAACATGAATGTTCAACAAGGAGATGGGGCAATGACGGTGCAGCCAAAGTGTGTTGACCCTACCAAAGGGTACGGTCAGTGATGTGTATGCTTAGAGATGCATGGTAGAGGGCTAGAGCAGATAGGAAGAGCTTGGGCAGGCAAGGAACAACGGTTATGTATGTCTTATATGGTTTTCACGACCAGGATACTATGCTATGGTGCCTACTAGAGGAGTATGCTGAAGTGTTGAAAGTGCAAGAAAGAGAGTGCCATAGGTGGCCCTCAGTATACTCTACAAGTTGGTCCAGACTGCTCATCAAACGGAGCTACAGAGTGTGAGTTATTCAAGTTTGAAGGTGCAGTGTATTGCAAATCCGTACCAGATAGGGCACGTGGTACCAGGTGGTTAAAGCTGGTTTTAGCGAATACATGTGAAGAGCTCATCATGTGGAGCCTATCGGTCCTTTCAGATCGTCGATTGGACTCCTGGATGTCAAGATATTACCATATGAAATTTCACTGGGGGCCAATTTTGTGTTGGTTTGGTCGCCTTGATCAATGAGACATCTAGGTTTTCAGAGCTTCGCCATGGTTTGTATGTGTTATATGCGGCATGGGAAGGCCACCGGAGTTTACGGCTCACCAATCAAAGCCCGTAGTAGAAAGATATTGAAGGTCGAAGTTTGCGACGGCTCCAAACGTGGTGCCACCAAACAATTTTTTGCCATTTTTGCGGTGTTGGTTGGAGGGGCCCGCAAAGTGGAAATGCGGCGAGGTTCGAGGACATTAAAGCCGGCAATGCAAGTTTTCAACGGTGCTTTATGGCCCGGATATTGGATTCCAGTGGGGAGGCCGGGAAGTTGCTGTGAAAGTAAAGTTTGATAGTGGTTTTGAAGGCTTTTATAAGGGAGTTTTTTTGGGGTTTGGAGGCTAGCAGCCTAGCAACCCACGAGGAGCCACGTGGCCTTGTTATTGTCCCACATGCGCAGGTGAAAGCAGGAAGTTCGTGGTAATATATCTCAAAGGGAGGCGCTCACTTGGGCAACGAGGTGAGAGAGGAGCTTGGAGCTCTAGTGGCCATGGTATCGCATGCACGGGGCGCTGCTCCGGTGGCTATTATAAGGGAGATGGTGGCGCGGCGTGGTCGGTGGTGTTGGATGGCCGTTAATCAGCGCTGCACGATAGTGCTGACGTGGCACCCGTTGTCGGAGCCCTTTTCTCACCCGCCTATGGGCAAATTCTTTTAAGGTAAAAAAGGGGGGGCATCGACGGCGCCGTTGGTGCCGCACATAAGAGGGAGTTCATCTTGGATTGGGCCTCAAGGACAGCAATGAAACAAGGGCGCCCTCACATGCAAAGAACGGGCCGAAAATAGAAGGGTCCCTCCCGAAATAGCAAAGGGGGGCTCTTTTGGAGGAGACGAAGGAGCTCTTAGAGGCCGTTTTTGGAGTTCACTGAGGAGCTTGCCTAGCGGAAGAGGACCAAGAGGAAGGAAATCCACCTTTTTCTGCTCGCGGGAAGCTTCAGCAAGAGGAAGGAGGTGAAGCCGAAGCCGAGGAGAAATATGGCACATGTGGATGTGCTCTGAGGAGCGGTTGTACCGTCCGTTTTTAAATTGAATCAAGTGCTCCCATCCTCTCTATGCTGTCAATACCCCCTTCTGCTCTCTGTTCGCTTGCTTTCTTTTGTGTTGGTGCCGTGTGTGTGCGTTGCCCCTGGGCCGTCTTTTGTGTGGTGTGAGAGTGAGAGAGAGAGAAGCGTGGTGTGACGCTGACGTGCGTGATTGAAGTTGTGGACGTGTGGTGGCCAATGATTCTCCAAAGTGCGTACATGTGTGTCGGTATCATGCGGTGTGTGTTGGTAGCCGAGATTGTGTTTTTTTTGAAGGTGTTTTCGAGAGGAGTGGGGTGCTGCGAAGGCCCTGAGCTATAGAGAGGCATCTGTGTTTGTTCTGGTGTGTGTTCCTCATTCCCCCTCTCCAATGTGTCAACATCTTGATGTAAAGCTGGACAATAAAAGAATGCCTCAGTTGCTTTCACTCTCAAATTTGACTTTGCGCCATATTAGGCATGATCTTACAAACGTGTCAACATCTTGACGTAAAGCTGGAAAATAAAAGAATGCTTGAACTACTTTCATTGTCGCATCAATTCCACGATGCCGAGCATATGGTGGAGCATGACTTTCCATCAAAACCTTTGGCCGTAACCATCTAGTAACACATAACTTTTCATGCATCATGAGAAAGTCACTCTTAAGCGTATAGTGTTCATGATGTTGCCCATCAACAAGTTGAACATAAATGCTTGCAAAATTTGTATCTTTAGCATATTGTGTCTTCATTTTGTCTAGTTCACAATGGTATGGAATTGGCATTGCTGAAATTTGGGGCTTTCACGACAATGCATTAGCCACCACGTTCGTTTTCCCTTCCACGTGCAATATTTGAAAATGGAACACACAAGATGTTTGCCCATTGCCTGTGTTTCTCCAACAACATGGTTTGTGTGAGAAAGTATCGCAAGGTTTGATGATCTGTCTGGACGACAAAATCAGCCCCCTCCAGATAGTGTTTCCAACTAATGAGAGCGAGAATTACTCGACCTTCAAGAAAATTCTGCTCTCATATGCCACTACTAGACCATTTTGCATTAGAGCTGCACCAAGGGATCACATTGAACCACAAAAGGTTTCATAAGGTCTGGCAAAATGATCACTTAAACCGCTTTTCTTTCAAGAGTTTAAAGGCTAGAATTTCCTTGGCTGTCAACTTGAAAGTAACTCCCTTCCCTTGTAGTGTATGGAGTGGGGAAGCAATCTCAGTAAAATTTCGAGTAAACCTCCGTAAATAGGAATGCACGGACTTCAAATCTAGCCATAACTTAATTGCTTCCACTTTAGCAAGATCCATACGTACCCCATCCTTTGAAACAATGTGCTTAAGAAAGTGAATGTCTTCCAGAAAGAATTCACTCTTCTTCTTATTAATAAATAGGCCTTGAAAACTACGGTTTCCTGTTTTTGGGCACTCAACAAAAAGAGAGGCACACAAGTGACAAAGTAACAGGGGGCACCCATGATACCATATGATCCATCATTTTCAAACTTTCTATCAGAAGTAGCCTTTCAAGATTTACTAACTGGTTATACTATTCAAAGGGGGATAGCACATAAAGGATTGGGAGCCGGGATTACTTCCTCTACCTAAAAGTATTCTCGTATAATAGTCAAACTACAATAATCAAATGTAAATAATGTGTGGTTATGGACAGATCATCAATGCTCCTCTTCAAACACAATCATGTTATCAAAGAATGTACCCACAAAATTTCTGTGGTCTAACTCCGAACAACATGACAAGAAACTCACGGAGATCAAATGTTGTCCTGAAAGTAGTCTTATCTGATGGTACCCAATCTTTAAAGCTATCCTGCTAAACGACGACGCTTCCTCAAGCCGATCAAGAATGCCATCTATCCTCGGTATGGGGAACTTGTTCTTGATGGTATTCTTATTTAAAGCGTGGTAGTCAATGCACATGCGCCATGAACCATCCTTCTTCTACAATAGGAGTAGAGGAGAACAAAAAGAGGATGAATTGGGTAGAATCAACCCCTTCTCTAAAAGCTCATTGACCTCACTCATAATCTCTTTCTGCTGGGTTGCACTAACCTTGTACGGTGGCCTCTTCCGCGGACTAGAACTTGGCACAAGATCTATGCTATGATCCTTAGGTCTCTCAGGAGGTAACTCCCCTGGCAAAGAGTCCGAAAAAACACCACTATAACCACTCAGAAAAGTTGTCTATCTTTATCTAAAGTAGACAAATTAGATAGAACTTCATGTACTTTTTTTTTACAAAGATCAAATACGAAGAAAGATGATTCTTTATTACAGATGAAATAGCAGAAGCAGAAACAATTGGAACAAACTCGCCTTAAGCTTTACATCAAGGACATGAGTTTTTTCTCTGTGTACAATGGTAATCTTTTTGTTGTAAGTATCCACCATAGCATGCGACCTGTAGCACCATGGCATACCCAATAACACATCACAGTCCTCAAGTGGCATAAAATGAAACTCTTTCGCATCCACATAACTCTAAAAAGCTTCCCCAAAATGGGAGTAACAGGCTCTCAATGACCTAGGCATGCCAAACTTGCTTCACCTGTCATACCCATCTCCTCTGCAGAAATACTCAACTTTGATGCCAATTTTGGTGATATGAAATTTGCACGGGCTCTTGGATCAAAGAAAACCAATATTGTTTGGTCCCTAACCTCTGCACAATTCCGTGGCGTCTGTGTTTGGCTGATCACCAACCAAACCTAGGACAAGTCGTGCACTGGGCTTTGGCTTCTTTCCTTTATGCTCTGACTTGTCATCCTTATCCTGTGACTTCCTTTGTGGACACTCATTTGCAAAATGTCCCTCCTGTTCACAAATGTGTAGCATTTCTTGGCTTCTCTAAGAGCTTTCCTTTCTTCAAAAGATTTGCCAAAAAAGGACCTTTTTTGTCCTTGTTGTTGTCGAGAAGAAAGTTTTAACTGCTTCTTAGACTTGTCAGCTGCATCAATGGGGGGTTCCTTTGTGGAAGGTACAAAAGGCTTTGCTACAACATTGCCCTTGGCTGAAAACTGTTTGCCCTAGGACTCTCTCTTGTTGCCCTTAAATCCATCGCAATTTCCTTTCGACAAATTATTGGCCATGGTCGCATTCTCAATCAACTGCGCGATATTCATGGCATTAGTCTTTGTACAGTAGGCCCTGATTTCCTAGGGCAATCCACAACAGTACTTTTCAATCTGTTGACAATGGCACGAACCTATAGGAGATTACTAGCAACACTGCGGCCTAGAACTTTGTTTAACAGACACAATTGCTGATTTTTACTCTTTTTCAAAGAAAATTGGGGAATTTGACACCTTCTTTTGCTGAATTTTCAGAAAATTCAGTTTTGCAATAGAGCATAAATTTCCTTTCTTAAACTCTCTCGGTAATCTTCCTCTATGCGAAGCAGAGAGAGAGAGAGAGAGAGAGAGAGAGAGAGAGTGGCCTTATTTTAATATTGGCCAAGGACCTTTTAAAGCCAAGGTATGAAACCTGGCTTTTTTAAAACTCACTTATAGAAAGACTTAAAAGAGTAAACAGAGACTCATTTTCAAGTTCCCTGCTTCTCTGCCAAGCCTTCTCTCTGCACACACTCTCTCTCTCTCTCCCCCCCCCCCCCCCCCCCCCCTACACAAAAAAACCCTAGCGCCAGTCTCCACAGTGCCCCCTTGGGCGAGGGGCAGCTCTGTGGGGGACGTTAAGCCCTAAGCGCAACCCTACCCTGCACCTCAAGCCTTCTTTGCATTTCTCGACGCCCTGTCAAGAGCCCCCGCACCCTATCAGGAGTGGTGTCGCACCCTCAACTGCCCCATTAGCCTTCGGGCCCTGCACCTCAAGCCTTGCCTCTCGGTGCCCTGTCAGGAGCCCTTGCGCCCTGTCATGAGTGGTCGCGTGTCAACTGCCTCATAAGCATAGGTCAACACCCAACATTAATGGTACTCAACACCCTCTCAAGGGAAACTACTCCACTAGAGATGGTCACACCTCTACAACATAGATAGTGGATTTTTCCACTCCCAATGAAGGATATGGATACCAAGGCAAAGACATCACTCCCAAAGATGCCCATGGGAACATGGCCAAGTTTCGCTACTGCCTTAGCAGCCCCGAGCAAAGCCGACTGCATTGGACAACTGCAAGCAGCCCTAGATAGAGTTATGGAAGAAAATCGTGACCTCAAGGCTCGCCTTAGCAAACTTGAGGCACGATTTGACTCTATGGTAGATCTCACTACCAACAAAGTGAAGCAAGTTGAAGGAAAGATCACTTAAGCTCACTCGGCAACACAAGACATCACTGAGAAGATTGACAATGAGATACAAGCGGTCTTACAAGAGCGTCGGTTACAAGAATCCCTTTGCCTCAAGGTCAAGATCGGGGGACTTCCCTCCCCATGGTGCACCGATGTCCTTGAAGAAGCCATCACCAAGCTCGATGATATCTTTCAACCAGTCCACATAAAGCCCGAAACTATCTCTTGAATCAACGATACACATAGGAAGATGCCACCCTAAGTAGTGTATTCTCACCTTCAAGGATATAGAAGAGTGACTACGGTGGCTACACCAATCTCGCCTTGTCAAGGGGCAAAACCTTTGAATTGCTGAAGAATTGACTACAAATCAACTAAAGACTAAAGCAAGCGAGCTCAAGAAGATGAATGAAGCCCGCAAACAAGGCAAATGGGCGGTCTATTGAGGTGGCAAAGCCGTCATTCAGGAGTTTTGACTGTGCAAGGATTTAATGGCCATCTTGCTGCTTTCGAAAATACGGCTCAGTCGGCTGTGCGCATTTTCGAGAACGATAATCATCTCTAGCAATTGAGAACGTAGATTGCTGCTTTTGGACGCTCACATGGTGATCCCACTGTCACAATTCCATACAAGACTACCAATTTCTCAAGGGAAGAGAAAGAATGTACCGAATTAGCTGTAAATAACTGCCTTCATCAATGGACCACGTACTTTGATCTCCATGAGGAGCATGATGAACGGAGGATTCAGACGATTCCTCTCTATTTGCACAATAAGGTGCTTATCTGGGCTGATTTCTGTGCGAGTTCAAGAAAGACTTTGCCAAAATGCTTTTGATGTAAACTCTGTCTTTTGATAAGTATACAACGGCTTTTAAAGAAGCGTTCACCTTTTGCAAGGTGGATTCCATGCATGTTGTGGACTGCATGAGGACTACAATTGGGCCTTGATCAAAGCCCCGACTGACGTCGAGGATCTGTGGCAAAGGCCAGGGGTCATTTAATAAATGGGGCGAATTATGAGAAGAAAAGCAGTTCAGATCACCAATCCGACGAGGGCACTTCGAGGAAGCGACCTCGATTCCAACAAAGGTCCAGATCGCCGTCAAGATCTTCTCTTGACACCACCTCTCGTGGCGCTCAAGAGAAGAAGAAAGCTAGGAATGTTGCCATCGTTGATGCACTGAAAAAGGGAGCTTGCTTTGGGTGTGGCCAAACGGGCCATCAAATTAAAGACTGCCCCCAAGAAGAAACCCAAGAAACCGCAAGGACGAGCTTGGGTTCAAATTCACGAGATCTCAGGTAACTCTGATGTTTATTCAAGTTGAAATCCATCACTTAGCGCATAGTTCATGCACTAATTGTACTTTTAGCACCAAGGTGTTTGATAAGCACGATCTTCTCCGTTTTCTTGAGAAGATCAATGGTCACGATGTGACTGTACTCCTTGATAATGGAAGCTCACACAATTTTGTGGATGCAAAACTGGTACAGAAACTGCACCTATAGACGTGGGACAGTGACCATGAGTATCGCGTGAAGATGGCTCATGGTGAGGAGACGGATGTATGGAATCAGATGGTTCGTGACTTGACCCTCGAGCTAGCTGATTACAAAGAGAACCTCGATTTCCACATCACGCACCTGGATAGAGCAGATGTTATTTTTAGGAATTCCATGGTTTTATGATAAACAAGATACATGGTATATAGATTATATACATCACTCTCTTGTTTTTGTCAAACAGAACATGCCTCATGTATCTATTTCGCTTCGTAATTAGATTTTTGTAAATAATGGATTTGCAATACCAATTGTCTTTGCTTTGGAAATGTTTAAAGATATAAAGTCTTTTGATGTTGACTTTTATCAGTGTATATCATCTGCTTGGTACTTTTGTCACTGAATTCCGTAAAAAATGTTTCATGTTCTTCTGTTGAACTTCAAAATTCTGACGGATTCACCCTTATCTAAGAAATCATGCCTGATTTAAAGAATGTTTTTCATGACGATCCGCCCCCTGGCTTAACGCCTTTGAGAGGAGTAGATCATGCCATTGAACTGGTGGCTTGTAGTCATCCTTTTTCAAAACAACCCTATCGGTTTGGTAAAACCAAAGAGGACGAGATTCAACGACAGCTGAAAGGTTATCTCGACATGGATTTTGTTCGACGAAGTAAATCCCCGTGGAGAGTGCATATGTTCCTTTCTCGAAAGAAGGATAACACTATGCGCTTTTGTGTGGATTACAAGGGGTTGAATAAGCTCACTGTCAAGAATAAGTACCCGTTCCCGCGTATGGATGATGTGATAGATCGACTCCATGGAGCGTTGTATTTTACGAAGATAGACCTACGATCAGGCTATCATCAGATACGAATCAAACTAGAAGATGTTCCTAAAACAATTCGCGTTATGGTCACTATAAATTTTTGGTCTTAGCTTTTGGTTTGACCAAAGCTCCTGGTATGTTTCAGCCGACCATGATTGATTTGCTCATACCATTTCTAGGCAACTTCGTTGTTATATTTCTCAATGATCTCCTGATTTACAATCGAAGTTTGTCTGAGAATCTGACACATACATGCGCTGTTCTCGAAGTACTTAGAACTGAGAAGCTTTATGTTAAAGCTTGTAAGTGTGAAATTTTTAAGAAAGAGCCTCTTTATCTGGGTCATATTATTACTCGCGATGAAATTCGCGTTGATCTTGAAAAGTTGGATAAAGTTTGAAATTGATCCATTTTGAAGAATGTACGCAAAGTAAAGTCCTTTCTAGGCTTTACTAGATTCTTTCGCAAATTCATCAAGGATTACTCTAAAGTTGTTGCTCCGTTTACACAAATTTTAAAAGGAGGGATGAAAGGATTGAAGACTTCGGGTCCTCACTGTAAAGGTAATCCGCTTATTGTTTGGAATGAGCGTCTCCATGAGAACTTTCAGACATTAAACCAGTTGGTGACTACTGCACCAATGTTGCATATAGTGGATCCTAGCAAGCCATTTGTAGTCGAAACGGATGCTAGTGTTCATGTAATTGGCGCAGCGCTGTATCAAGATAGACGTCATGTTGCGTTTGAAAGTAAGAAACTTTTTGATGCTAAGATGTGTTATCCAACGTATGAAAAAGAGCTTTATGCTGTGGTCCATGCTTTGCAGAATTGGCGACATTACTTGTATGGCTCTACCTTTGTTGCATGTGAAAGCGCGAAGCAGAAGGTACCGGTAGGTGCGCGTCGCAATGTAGTGCAGGATTGGGGCAAGAAGCAGGAGGCGGAGTGCAGTAGAGAGAAAGGGCTAGGGATCGAAGCAGGGAGAGAGAGAGAGCTCACGTTTTTGGGAAAACTCAATAAGTGAGTTTTGGGTTTTCTCACTTTTATTATAAGTGACTTTAAAAAAATATGTCCAGGTTCACATTGAACCTGGACAAAGTATAAAAATGTACAAAACGGGGTTATTTAGGCCTTTAACCCAACAACGTCCCACTTAAAAGGCATAAATGACGCCTTTAAGTTGTATACAATGCTCATGTTGAGCCTTAGCAAGACTCTTGGTGAGACCATCTGCAGGGTTATCCTGTGTATGGATCTTAGTCAAGGTGACTAGACCATCCTCCAATACCTATCGTATGAAGTGGTACCGCACATCTATGTGTTTGGTACGCGCATAAAACATGGCATTTTTGGCTAAATAAACAACACTCTGGCTATCACAACCCAACACGGGTGTATGAGCAGGCAATGCTCATGTTGAGCCTTAGCAAGACTCTTGGTGAGAACATCTGCAGGGTTATCCTGTGTATGGATCTTAGTCACGGTGACTAGACCATCCTCCAATACCCGTCGTATGAAGTGGCACCGCACATCTATGTGTTTGGTATGCGCATGAAACATGGCATTTTTGGCTAAATAGACAACACTTTGGCTATCACAACCCAACACGAGTGTATGAGCATGCATGCCAAGTTATTTTGCAAGTCTGCCCAACCAAATGGCCTCTTTTAAAGCCTCTATGGTTGAAATATATTCAGCTTCAGTAGTACTCAATGCCACAATTTTTTGTAACCTAGAACACCAAAGAGACTGCACCACCAGCAATGGCAAATACATATCCACTGGTAGATTTCCTGGTATCCATGTCAGCTGCCATGTCTGCATCACAATATCCCTGCAACTTTAAGTCACTTTTGCCATAACAGATACACTTTGATTGTGTACCTTTCAAATATCTCAAAATGCATTTGACAGCTTCCCAATGTGCTTTGCCAGGATTCGACATATATTGACTAACAACTCCCACTGCATAAGCAATGTCGGGACGAGTGGCAACCATAGCATACATAAGAGAACCACAAGCTGATGCATAAGGGATTTTCTTCATTGCTTTCAATGCCACCTCATCCTTTGGGCAATCTGCTTTGCTAAGCTTAGTGTATGGAGGTAAAGGTACCCCAAGAGACTTAGCATCAGCCATATTAAATCTGTCAAGTACTTTTGCAATGTACCTTTCTTGAGATAAAAACAGTAATTTCAGCTTTCTATCTCTTTTAATACGCATGCCCAAAATATGCTCTGCATCACCCAAATCCCTCATAGCAAATGCTGAATTTAGCTTACGTTTCAAAGCATCAAGACTAGTCTTATGTTTCCCAGCAAATAGCATGTCATCAACATAGAGAACAAGTATGATGGGACTACCATCTTCATCCTTTTTCGTACACAAACAATGATCTGCATGGCTGCGTTTAAAGCCTTGAGACAGTATAAAAGTGTCAAACTTCTTATACCACTGTCGTGATGATTGTCTCAAACCATACAGAGCCCTTTTCAGTTTGCATACAAGTTCCTCGCGTGTAGGAACTACAAAACCTTTAGGCTGTTTCATATATATGTCCTCTTCAATGTCACCATGCAAAAACAGTCTTTACATCCATTTGATTCAATTCCAAATCAAGCACCGCAACGAGAGCAAAAAGGACACATAAAGTTGTAAGCTTTACAACAGGAGAAAAGATTTCTTGAAAATCAATTCCTTTTTTCTGTGCATATCCTTTTGCAACCTTCTTGCCTTGTACTTGGGTTTTTCATCCACTACCTTAATCTTGTATGCCCATTTGCTAGGAAGAGCCTTTCTCCCTTTAGGCAATGGCACAAGATCCCAAGTAACATTTGCATACAAGGGATTTCATTTCCTCTTGTATCGCAAGCTCCCACTTACTGCTTGACTCACATGATTTGGCCTCTTTATATGTAAGAGGTTTACCCTCATTTGTCAACATTACATGAGCCAAAGAGGGGGTTAAATCTCTGCGGTTGCCTTCTCAAACGAGTTGACCGTACCCCATGATCTACATTCTCAGGCAACGGTTCTACATCATAAGGCAACTCATTTTCAGCCAATTCAGGTGGCTGTCCATCCTCATTAGGAGCATCAAAATCATGTCCTACCTTTTCTAGCTCAAGGTTAACCAGTTGATTATCAATTTCAGCTTGCGGTAATGCATCATGAGGCTCTTTTTCAACATCAATGGGTGGCACGGAAGGCTGAAATCTGACTGTTTCTTGTCAGCATCAGATTTTGTAGCATTCTTAAGCAATTTTGCCTCATTGAACACTAATCTCGGATGCGTATTACCTTTCTAAACTGTGGTAACCACATTCTATAGCCCATTTCACCTTCTTCTCCATAACCTAGGAAGACTCCTTTAATGGACTTCATATCAAGCTTTGTTCTCAAGTCATTGCGTACATGAACAAAAGCTTCGCAGCCAAATGCTCTCAAATGATCATAAGAGGCAGGTTTGCCATACCAAACCTCCTCTGGAATGTCATTTTTCAGCGTACTATTAGGAGAGCGATTGCAAATATGAACTGCAGTTTTCAATGCCTCCCCCCAAAACTCTTGGGAAAGATTAGCGGTGGACAACATGCAACGCACTTTCTCGCATAAAGTACGATTATACCTCTCAGGCACACCATTAGAAGACAGATTATAAGGGGCTGTCAACTCCCTTTTAATCCCATTTTCATCACAAAACCGCTGAAATTCAGCAGATACATACTCTCCTTCATTATCAGATCTGAGACATTTAAGCTTAGTACTCTTTTGCGTAGTGACAAAAGCATGAAACTTCTTAAAAGCATTAAAAGTCTTACTCTTACTTTTCAACAAATGCACCCATCCTTTCCTAGTACACTCATCAATGAATGTAACAAAATACAATGCACCACCAAAAGACTTAACATGTATAGTGCATACATCGGAGTGAATAAGATCAAAAGGATTGGCTTTGCGAGAGACACCAGAGTAATAAGAAGATTTCTTTTGCTTTTCATGAAGACAATTGTTACAAAAATCCAAGTTTTTGCCTTTTACATCAACCCTCTTCAGAGAGGAAAGCACATCAATACCCTTTTGGCTCATATGGCCAAGTCTCTTATGCCACAATTCCGTGTGTGAAGCAACTTCAACAACAGCAAGAAACTTGCCAGGCAAAGCCTTGCATCGAAGATAGTACAAAGTACCTCTTTTAGACCCTTTTGCAACAAGCATAGAGCCCTTAAGCAACTTCCATGAACCCCCAACAAAGATGGTAGTATAACCATGTGCATCTAACTGGCCAACAGATAGCAAACTTTTCTTAATGCCTGGTACAAACCTGACATCATTCAACACAAGCTCTTGACCATTGTTAAGAGCCAAACGCATAGTACCCATTTCCTCAGTATTGCAAGCAAAATTATCACCAAGGTACACCTTGCCATAATTGCCTACAACATATGTAGCAAAACACTCCAAAGATGGAGTCACATGGAATGAAGTACCAGAATCCACTATCCATGACTGGGATAGGCCATTATTAGCATTGAGCAATGCATCAATGACATCTTTCTTCAAGATAAGCATGTCTTCTGTATTAGCTATCACCAAATCTGAGGGGCATGAAGCCGCAACCAAGATTTCCTCAATGTCTGACAACTCCTCAATGACCACACTAGAGGATACATTTGCATTCTCAGCATCCCTGGAGGAATCACCTGCTGATTTTTCCCCTTTATTCTCATCTTTCTTCTTCTTATCTTGCGTTTCCTTCTTCCTTTTCTGCTCTTTCTTGAAATACCTGCAATCGGGTTTCTTGTGACCCTTTCTGCCACATTGATAACAAGTGACATCCTTATCCTTTGTCTTGCTCTTACTTCTATTTTGAGTCCCGTTGCCCGCATCACGCTTTTGATTTCTACCTCTTGCATTGTAAGAAAAACTGCCACCTTCCCCACTAAACTTGCGTCTAATCTCTTCATTGAGAATAGACCCTCACACCGTCATACGTGAGGGTGAGACTGTTGCTCAAAGACACAACCAAGGTTTCCCAAGTATCTGGCAATGTCGTAAGCAAGAAAATAGCTTTCAGCTTATCATCGAATTGCTGAAGCCCACTGTCCTGCAACTGACTCAACACACCTGTAAAAGCACTCAAATGCTCAGAAGCTGACTTCGAGTCATCAAGCTGCATATTCACCAACTTTCGCATCAAATGCACCTTGTTCACAGGCGTGGTGTTTTCATAATTGGACTTTAGCTTTTGCCATATTGCATAAACAGAGTCCAAACGCTTGATGTCCGTCAAAATGTCATCATTGATAGCCATTTTGATGTAAGCCATAGCCTTCTTATTCAACCTGGCCCACTCTTCGTCAGACAAACCTGGCGGCTTATTCTCTTCCAATGCATCTTCACAATACTTTAAGAAAAGGATACCTTGCATGCGTTCTTGCCAGAGGTCGAAGCCTTGACCATCGAACCGTTTGATTTCCATCAAACTTTTAGCGTCAGATGCGGAAGAGGAAGAAGCCATTTTAATTCAACCACAAGTGTGTATACAAGAGAGATGCAATAGGCTGAAAATTTCAGCAAATAGGAGGAACCACAAGACTTTGCATACGATAGACCACAATTTCTTTACATGAAACTATCCAAATCTGAAATTTCAGCTGAAAAGTGCAATTTCAAGCACCAATACATGTGATCCCACAACTTTGGTACACCTGCGTATTGCTGTTTTGACCTGTTATCACCTGTAAATCACCTGTTTTGGGTTGTTTTTGCAATTTTGGTGACCTTCTCGACTCCGGAAGCAAGGGGCTTTGCGATGGAAGCGAAATTGATCACGGGAGAGCAAGTTTAACTCGCTGTCCAGCAGACTGCGCAGGGTTGTTTTGAAATCCTAGGGCTCTGATACCAGTTGAAAGCGCGAACTAGAAGGTACCAGTAGGTGCTCGTCGTGATGCAGTGCAAGATTGGGGCAAGAAGCAAGAGGCGGAGTGCAGTAGAGAGGAAGCACTAGGGATCGAAGTAGAAAGAGAGAGAGAGAGAGCTCACGTTTATGGGGAAAACTCAATAAGTGAGTTTTGGGTTTTCCCACTTTTATTATAAGTGACTTTAAAAACATGTGTCCAGGTTCAATGTGAACCTAGACAAAGTATAAAAATGTACAAAACGGGGTTATTTAGGCCTTTAATCCAACAGCATGGACAAGCAATCACTCTTTGCGCTATATTTGTGATCAGGGTGATCTCACAAGATGTGTTGAGCTTATGCAAGAGTTTGACTTTGTTATAGAAAAGGATCCAGCAATCAAGTTGCTGACGCACTCACTCGGATTCCTAAAGTTAATGCCTTGTCTACAGCTAAAATCTCAACAGATTTCTCTCTCTCTCTCTCTCTCTCTCTCTCTCTCTCTCCGAGGCTATGTTGTTCCAATAGCTATTTTGGCAAGATATGGAATGAGGTCGAAGTAGGGAATGACTCGCATACAGACTTGGATAATCCGGAGACTCAAGTGAGTCGTGCTAGAGAGATGAGACAATATTCCAATATTCCAATAGGGGTGGACTATTGTTTAGAAATGGAAAGGTTTGTGTGCCAGAAATCAACGAGGTTCAACAAAGGATTTTGTTTGAATTCCATGATATTCCTAGTGCTGGGCACTCGTGCATCCAGAGAACTTTAGCATTGGTCAAACGATATTTCTATTGGCCAAAAATGCGCTCTTACATAGAGAGCTATGTGAAGAGATGCACTCAGTGTCAGGTCAATAAGGCAGAGCGCCTTAGGAAAGCTGGCCTGCTACATCCATTGAAATCCTTGATGCCAAGTGGCAGAGCATTTCTATGGATTTTATTGTCGGTTTGCCAAATACTAGTCGAAGAAACGATGCCAACTCGGCTATGGTCAATCAACTCACAAAAATGGCAAAGTTTATACCAATGAAGTCGACAATAAAAAGCCATGAGTTGGAGGTTTTATTTACCGATCAGCTTTATAAGTTGTATGGTCTGCCATAGGATATCGTTAGTGATAGGGGTACGAAGTTCAATGGGCGATTTTGCCAAGATGTGTTTGCTCACCTTCAGACGAAGTTGAGTATGTCGTCCTCCGATCGTCTTGAGTCCAACGGACAAATTGAGAGGATGAAATAGACATTAGAGGACATGTTGACGGCTTATGTCTCTCACAGGCAGTTTGATTGGTACCTTCCAGAATTAGAACTTGCCTATAATAGTAGCAAGCATTCCGCTACTAGATTTCGCCCATTCATGCTGATGTATGGATTTGAGCCTAAATCCCCAATTGCTATTGGCTTAGAGAAAGTCAAAGATCGCTAAGCTCGTGATTTCTAGTATGATATGCAAGAAATGCTTGAATTGGCCAAGGATAGTATAAGGACAACTCGTCATCGAGTTACTACTTATGCTAATCAAAAAAGATCTCTGAGGACTCTAGAGGTGGGACAATGGGTCTATCTGAAGATACCCAAGGATTTCAAGACCATGCGAATTGGAAAGCATTATAAGCTTTCAGCTAGATTTTGTGGCCCATTTTTTATCACAAAGAAAATCGGCCAAGTTGCCTATAAACTGGCTCTTCCCTCAGATGTTAGTGTACATCCACTGTTTCATGTCAGTCGCCTTAAAGAAAAGTAGGCGAAGATGTTGCGTCTATCTTCGCAAATGTCTGGCAAGATATGCAAATTGAGTATATTCCTCAAGAACCAGAGGTTGTTCTAGATCATCGTACCCATCATTCATGACAAAAAGCTTATGATGAGTACTTAATTAAATGGAAGGGTCAATCTGAAAGATTTGCTACTTGGGAATCAGTTAGAGCTCTGAAAGCTAAGTATCCCCACTTCATTGATGAGGAAAGCAATGGTCCTTAAGGGGGGAAGTATGTTATGTCTCGTTTACAGGAGAGGGGATTTGGTCTAAGACACCATCGGGATGTGTGTTCGGTGTCCGAACGGACAAAGTGTAAACCCGGCCAGTGTAGCCGACCACTTTTATAAAAGGAAGACCAAGGCCTCAATTATAGTTACCGACCCTCACTGGCAGAGTGGCAGTGGTTAGCTCGTGAGGCTAGGAACACACGAGGTCACCTCGAGGAGGCGAGGCTTGGTTGTATGGGGCGCTCAATCTTACAAGTGCATGCCTACGTCCTCGAACGTTGCCCCAGCAAAAAGGTGCTGCCGGATGGTGGCTATGGTCGGGTGGTTCGTCCGACGCATGTCTGTAGGCAGTCTATGTAGCCGGGAGATCCTCTTCGACTATTTGTTTCACCCTTTGAATCTACTAGTCTCAATCTCAAGCTGGTGGAAAGATGTCCGTAGTTGACCAATGGCACATCATAACCCACGAGATAGATGTGTATCCATATAGCTGGGTCGAATCACAAACCCATCCCCTGTGAGTTGGAGAAGATGCTCTTTATAGAAAGCCATCTTCGTACCCAACTCCTGTGTCGGTTCTAACTTCTATCCATGTCCTCCTAATGCATTCAACTCTCATTGCATACCCTCCGGTGAGTCAAATATCAACACAATATCATCAGCATATAGCGACCATGGAATCCATTTCCCTACCAGCTGGACACATCTGTCACCCTCTCTGTCAATGTAATCAGACACCTCATCTACATACATACCACATAGAGTAGGCGATAAAGGATGAAACCAGCCCGTAGGGTGGTAGACTTTGGCTTTCACCCGATTCTTTACTTGAAAAACTTTAGGACACAAAGGAGCTTCACGAATAAGCATGTGATTGGAATTCAACCCTTCAAGACATTTCACGACTTGGTAGCTAGAGCGCTCCCAAGTGGACGACGACACCCTGTGGGCCCCAAAGACTGGCGCCCTTTCGGTATTTCTTTCTTCTTATTAAACTTGAGAAAAACCTGTAAACTTCTACAAGCTGTCCCACTTTTATCGGGCTGAAGTTCCTCTACTCTAGCTTGATTTCGGCAACATAACCACAGTAGAAGTCTCCATGGACAAAATCCCAAGTACACGGTGACTTTCCACGCACTTTAGAGCACTTCACAAAACCTGGAGAGAAATTGCAGCATGCTGAATTCTCTATTTTGCGCTCCGATTCGCGTGCCGATCACTTCTGTGGATAGCCCTCGAGCTCTCGCACCTGTAGGGTCACTTGCCTCTTGACTTAGACGAGATTCCTCGCGGGAAATCTCTCTAAATTGTCATGTACAAGCACCCAATGGCAAATAAACAATCCGAACGCTTTCACCTAACCCTCGCCAAGCTGTCCAAACTTGTCCATGGCTATAATTGCAAGTTTTTGACTGAATTCGCCAACATAACGGCGCAAAAATCCCTGTAGGTCAAAAGTACACGTCAAGGACACTTTCCATGGAAGCTTTCCAGTGAGCTGCAGGTCAATTTCAGCGTGCTATAATTCCCTGTTTTGTCACTGTCACGTACCCGAAGCCTTGTTTACGCATCCCATGGCTTTCCTGAGGCTCCCCTGGCAATGTCCTGCAATTTAGATGCGAAACCCTAAACCTGCAAAAAAACACGGAAGGCTGTAATTTTCTGTTTTGAATCGTTTTGGGCGGAGCAAACATGTCTAAGCATGTGTCAGACGCTCCCGCACGCAATGGGACAGTTCCCTTGTAAATCGGACGAGTTTTCACGCGGAAAAACTCTCCGTTTTCGCATTCCTTCGCAATGGAACTGTGCGTACCTGAAGGGGATTAGCAATTAGCTAATCTTGTTCCTGTATAGAAGGCTCTTGCCTTGGCAAACGCGCATAAAACCCCCAAAATTGTACATGGTCATTTGAGAAGCCCAACTAGTGGGGCATTACCATATGTGCAAAGGGGGGAGAGAGATGCGCGAGAGCAAATTATCGCGCTGCATGAGACAAGAGAGAAGGCAAGCTTTCTGTGATCCCTTGCACCCACTACTCTCACACACACACACACACACACACACACACACACTGAGGAGCACTTGTAAAAAATCAGCCTCCAGCCTCATTTTTGGGCGCCCCCTCTTGGATGAGACCTTCTGGAGCATGTGTTGACCTCCAGATTGCTCTCCTCCTTCCATGTGTCCAATTTGCTCCTTTTGGTTTAATTCCTAGTACCCACCAACTTACAAGTGTAGCGAGGGGGCCTGATTGATTGTGAACTGAGCCTAGACACCCTTTTACTGCTCGGATTCCAGTGCCGAGTGGCCCAACTATCTCCTGGCGACCCGCCCTTCCCGACTGCCGGTGAAATTCTCGGCCATCGGCCGTTTCACACTGGCCACACAATGTCTGACCATTTGTGACTTCAAAAAGAGGGTCCCAAAAATTAAATAAAAATCATCCAAAAGAAACCAACAACTAAGCTTAGCAGTTGCCACGTCCTCGTGACAATGGACAACCTTGTTTCACTCCAATAGTGGAATGGACGAAATCAGATATCCCCTATGTAGTGCGTGCATGTCCCACCACTGATTTGTGTAGAGCCATGATCCTCCAAATCAACCCATTGGGCACTCCCGTCTCCAGTAGTCTGTATCAATCTGCCTAAGGGCACCATGTCAAATGCGGAAATCCACAAACTACAATAAATCCGTCACCCATGTGCCCTACCCTCCTCGATGATGGCTCTGAATGCCAGAATGTGGTCAAGAGTGGAGAAGCCTCTCCTGAAACCGGCCCATCCCGCTGCTCGTATGCCCTCACTCTTTGCCCATCTGCTTAACTATTGCTCAAGGATAGATGCATACAACTGTACCAATGTGCGTCCAATCATAATAGTATGGTAATTTCTAGGCTCTGTAGGATCACCTGCCTTGAAGATAGGCACAATAGTAGACAGTCTCCAAGTCTCAGGTAGACCCTCACACGACACGATTGAATAGGACTGCAAGAACCTCTGTCAACATATCTCTAGCATGTATAAAGTGCTCTGCTACTAGACATCATGATCATATCATAGTTACTCAGAACGGGAAATCGTAACGCGGAACGAGGAACAACAATGGGCGTGAAATGCCATCCCTTTTTTTTTTCCCCTCGAGAAAAAGATCCTTCTATTAGTTACTGAAACTACCAATGGGGCTACAACCACCTCTGCTAGAGAGGGATACAACAATCATAAGGGGGAGACTCTCCCAATGAAAAACAACATATGTACAATGAGGCTAAATCAGGAGATGGGAGGAAGGAAAAGCCACACAGGTGGGCGGTAGTGCCATCTCAGCACACCTTGGACCATGGTGAAGAAAGGCCCAAGAGTCGAAGAAAAGCCTCTCTACGCTCTCGCATGCCATCGGAGCTGCCCTGGAGTCTCTCAAACTGTCCTCTCTGAGAGTATGGATCAGCTCTAGCCACAGATCTCGAATAGTCTCTGCTGGTGGTATAGGCCAAGCCTCAAAAATGTGGAAGCAGCGGGCCTACCACATGAACCAAAGTGTCAGGCCGCAGATGAGCTCCCAACACTCCTCTCTCTCTTTGCACCACTCCTGTGGAGTAAGCTCTGTAGCAAGCTAGAGTGAAGGTCAATCCCCCTGCATCACTATCATCCTGCTGGTGGAGGATAGCTCAAACTGAAGCGCCGGGCCCGTGAGAGTGGACCAAGCAGCTGCCCCCCAAGTGTGCTGCCGTGCCGTCGAAAGAGCAGGCATCAGCCGAAGGATACGAAGCGAGACCTGCTGTGCCAAAGGACAATCCCAAAGACAATGGCGTCGACTCTCCACAGGATGGTCACAGGTTGCGCATGTTGCCGAAAGACCACTATGTACAAGCCAACTCCCAACTGCTACAGCTCGATGTGCAACCAGCCAGTGGAACAAAGTGACTCGCCGCGGCTATCTGGAGTCCCACAACCTCTCCCAAAAAACTACAAGAACTTAACTGTGAGACCCTCCTCCTACCAATGAGGTGCTTCAGCAAGATGACCTCTCTCCGTGCTGCCAGTATGTGACGTCCAAGTCAAACAGTGTACTCAAAGAAAGGGACACCTGGATGGTCGATTGAGGAGAAAGGGTCCCTCCAAAATCACTCTCTAGGATCCCACTGTACTTGTGCCAGTGGACAACACTCCCAAGCCCACAGCCTCCAATGGCCAGTCTCAAGAGCTGCAGAGTCACGATCGAAGACGCAAGTCCTCCCACAGATGCCCACAACTCGGATCCTCTGAAAACAACACTCTGCCACTTGTGGGGGCTCTACTGAAACTCGGTGCAAGCGACCTCACCCCGTAGCTTGAAGAACAGGGAGGGTACCGTCTTTGAGCAAGCCCGGACTGCCATGAGAACCTCTAGTGGCGTGAAGGCCCCCATCCATCTGGGCGCTACTGACTCATGAGGCGCGAGCCACTCAGCTAGTACTGCCTCTGTGATGTCCTGACACATGCTCTGCACCCCTCTCATGCCCTGGCTGGATGCTTTGAAGCAGCAGGCATCAGCCGAAGGATACGAAGCGAGACCTGCTGTGCCAAAGGACAATCCCAAAGACAATGGCGCCGACTCTCCACAGGATGGTCACAGGTTGCCCATGCTGCCGAAAGACCACTATGTACAAGCCAACTCCCAACTGCTATAGCTCGATGTGCAACCAGCCAGTGGAACAAAGTGACTCGCCGCGGCTATCTGGAGTCCCACAACCTCTCCCAAAAAACTACAAGAACTTAATTGTGAGACCCTCCTCCTACCAATGAGGTGCTTCAGCAAGATGACCTCTCTCCGTGCTGCCAGTATGTGACGTCCAAGTCAAACAATGTACTCAAAGAAAGGGACACCTGGAGGTCGATTGAGGAGAAAGGGTCCCTCCAAAATCACTCTCTAGGATCCCACTGTACTTGTGCCAGTGGACAACACTCCCAAGCCCACAGCCTCCAATGGCCAATCTCAAGAGCTGCAGAGTCACGATCGAAGACACAAGTCCTCCCATAGATGCCCACAACTCGGATCCTCTGAAAACAACACTCTGCCACTTGTGGGGGCTCTACTGAAACTCGGTGCAAGCGACCTCACCCCGTAGCTTGAAGAACAGGGAGGGTACCGTCTTTGAGCAAGCCCGAACTGCCATGAGAACCTCTAGTGGCGTGAAGGCCCCCATCCATCTGGGCGCTACTGACTTATGAGGCGCGAGCCACTCAGCTAGTACTGCCTCTGTGATGTCCTGACACATGCTCTGCACCCCTCTCATGCCCTGGCTGGATGCTTTGAAGCTCCTCCGATAAGCCTGAAAACTGTAGCCAATCACCTAAAGTGCGTGCTGGACCCTCTGCCATGGGACCCCAAGAAACATGAGGCCTACTACCAACCAAGTGGCCTCTCTGAGTGCTAACCAAGGGGTTCCAAACAAGGGGCTGTCTTAGGCGCTCCTCCATGCAGGTAGGCTGATGCTACTCCAGCCCTCTCCGCAGCTACTCCCAGGAATGGAGCAGACTCGCAGCGAAACGGTCCTCCAGTCTCCTTCTCAGGCCAACTTTGCGCATCCCTGTGAAAATCCATCTGGTCGAAGGTCGCCAGGGGCCTCCAGCCAGAGGTACTCTAGCACTAAGCCGTTGAAGCAAAAACTCCTTCTAGGGCTCCTCCCCTGGAAGTAGTCCTCTGACAACAAACTTCCCAAGAAGGGCTCTACTCTGCTGTGTTGGGTCTATGATCCCTAACCCTCCCTGAGAACAAGGAAGAGTGATGACTTGCCAGGCCACTTTGGCCCGAGCTATCTGAGTGTGGCGCCCTGACCAAAGGAAGTTCTTGACCAACCTCTCTACATGGCTGATTCAGGAACTCGAAAAGATCCAACAAGAAGTGTGGAAAGCGAGTAAAACCTCCAACTGTCAAAATCCTTTGTAGGCCATTCAAAATGGCCAATCTATGTGCACTTCCCATATATATCAAGTATCTGCCATACTCAGTGTATTCCTCATCTTGTGATAGTCCCAATAGGCCCATCTCTATAACGTCCAGCTCCCTAAGCATCTCCTCGGAAGTATCATAAAATGTAGTCTGGTGATGGGCAATCCTAGCATTGAGGTCCCCTAGTATGATAATGTCACCATCCTTGAAAAACTCCCTTATGTCATTATCCAAAATAGCGAAGGGGGACTGTCCTCTAGGTGATGCATATACTGACGTACTAGGAGGAAAGTAACAAATAGCAATGTAGAGGTATCTACCCGTCTCTGCCCTGAGCCTCACCCACATGTACCTAGCCTGTCCATCCTTGCGCGCTATAGATATCAATGGCTGCAACTCCTCCCTGAATAGAACTGCCACTCCCCCTGAGCCCCGTCCTCGATGCTCCGATCAGGTCTCCTGTCGGCTGTCTCCCATCTATATCCGCTCACATGTGGCATGGATTGCCCAGGGGCTTGATGCATCTCAGAGTAGAAAATGATGTCCCTCACTGTGAAGCTATCCTCAAAGGCACCTACATCAAAACAGTCACCCATTACAATTCCAGGTTGCCATCTTTAGTGTGGTCCCATAGGTCTCGCACCATCGTGCGGAGCATCGCTCCAATATCACCACCTTTCCATCCCTGTAAAAATTACTTCTTGCATATGAGCAATCTGCGAGAGGGTAAGGTCATCTCCAAGATAGATTCCAGTCTTCTTTAGAGTCGGTCTCTTCTTCAAGAAGTCCTTCGCTTCCATGGAGGGGAAGCGGAGGATAAGTGCCCTTCCTTTCGAGGTTTCTCCGTTGCTCCCACTTTTCTTATTGCCCACTCTCCAAGCCCTCATATGCGTCTGCTCGTTAACCCCCACGAGAGTCATGAGTTCTTTCACCTCTTCATCCACATTACCTTGGTCTCTGAGGCCACATATCCTTACGTGTAAGGCCTGCACACGTCTCCTTTGCTCCTCTTCTAGTGTCAGGTTAATGATGGTTGGTGTGGGGGTGGGGGTTATTTCCTTGCCCTTTTCTTTCTTGACAATCTCGATCCATTTTTCGGCCTTTTCTGCTTTTTGTTGGGTCTTTGTGATGACATCTACCCACGAGGTCGTCATTTCTTTTCGTTGCTCCTCACGTTCTTTGATGGCCCGCACTTGTCTTTAATCGTGTTAAGCTCTTCAATTACTGAGGGTTGAAGCTCTCCATCTTCGAGGACATTTTGCGATCGCACCTCTGCAAGCTCTTTCTTGAGTAGTGCGATCTCCTCATCTTGGGCCTTCACACGATCCTCAAGTGTATGTATCGTGCTTTCCTGTGCCGCCACGCGCTCGTCGAGTGCATTATAGTACCTAGGAGGTGGCGATTGATCTTGTTGATGGACTTGCTCATTTCTTCTTTGCATTGTTGAATGGCATCCTCCATAGGGTCCTCCTTGCCATTTTGGTTCCTCATACCGGAAGGCCGCAAAAAAGGGGGGGGGGGGGGGGGGGGGCTGAGGGGGGGGGGGAGGAGAGTTTTTATTTTAAATTTAAAAAAAAAAAAAAAAATCTCTCTCTCTCTCTCTCTCTCTCTCTCTCAGCGTGCAGGCTTCAGCCTCAACACCACAGCGCGCAGGTTTCAGTCAGCTCCATATCTCGCAAGTTTCAGCCTCAGCAGCACAACGCGCAGATTTCAGCCTCAGCACCACAGCGAGCAAGTTTTCAGCCTCAACACCACAGCGCACAGGTTTCAAGGCACCAGGGTAGCAGAGCATGCGCTCTTAGGGCAGCAGAGCAGCTGAGGTTGTTGAGCGTGCAGGAGCTGCTGAACGTGCAGGGCTGCAGAAACACAGAGGGAGCAGGTCACTGGCGCACCCTCTCTCTTTGTCTTTATCAACAGAGCGTTGGAGACTTCCCATTGCCGTCATCCTTTGCAGTGCCCACCAGCTCCACCGGCTTGCAACGTTCATCAAGTAAGGGTCTCTCTCTCTCTCTCTCTCTCTCTCTCTCTCTCTCTCTCTCGCGAGCAGGCTTGGCTGGCGGGACGGATGACTGCACAAGGGAGGAAGCTCGCGAACAAGCTGGCAAGGGTCTCCACGTGCAGGTTGCTTCTTTGCGTGCGCAGACAGTGAGACAGTCCCACAGAGGGGGCTGCGTTCAGGCAATGAAACAGTCCCACCTAGGGGACTGCGTGTTATTTGTTGGACAGTTTTGGCCATTGCTTCTTGCTCTTGCTTTATGGTTGATGCCCACAGTGGGCTGGTTGTGGACTACTGAATCTCCGGTCAAAAATCTCTCTCATACGCATAGGATTCAGTGGACAATTCAGTGTGCGGAATGGTAAGTGAGCCCGATACATCTCTTGAATAACAAAACATGGAAGCAATCTCCCCTGCATAGGACACGGAAGCCGTCAATGTCTCACCTGTTTGCAAGTCGCCAGCAAAGGCAAACTTCATGCTCACGAACAAGCGGATGACGCAAATATGGAGAGAAATGAAGGAGTGGAAAACAGAGATGGAAGGATGGTGGAAGGAGAAGGCCAACCTCCTTCAGATGGTCTTCAATGAAGGCGCACAATGGAAGAAGGAGAAAGAGAGCCTTAACCCAGAAATACATACACTCAAAGAAGAAGTCTCAACCCTCAAACAGGAGAACCCAAACGCCGAGATACGGACACTCAAAAAAGAAGTCTCAGCCCTTAAACATGAGCTTGCTGATAGAGTAAGCTGTGGACTAGAGGAAGGCGAATTTCAGCCCTCGGTAATAGATGAAATCAAGGAAATCAAGGAACAGGTAAGGATGATCACAGAGGAAGAGAAACTGAGTGTGGCAAAGACATCTTCATGGGCGGAGGTGATAAGAAGGACACAGAAAAAGGCGGACGAGGCCGAAAAATGGATTGAGGTCGCCAAGAAAGGAAAAGGTCAAGAAACTCCTTGTACACCGACGCTTATCAACATGACCCTCGAAGAGGAACAAAGAAGGTGGATGTGAGCATTGCATGTGAAAGTGACTGGTCTCAAGGACATAAACAATGTGGAGAAAGAGGTCACAAGCTTTACATCCATGATGGGGATGGAGAAGCCTTTGCACACAAAGGCATGGAGGGTAGGTAAGAAAAGTGATGGCATGGGAGAGTCTTCAAAGGGGAGAGCTCTCATACTACGCTTCCCCTCGTTGGAAGAGAATAAGGAATTCTTGAGGAAGAGGCCTACTCTCAAAAAGACAGGTATTTTCCTCGGTGATGACCTGACTCTCTCACATCTCGCACATATGAGAGAGGTAATGCCAGAGATTACAGAGGCAAGGGAGAAGGGAAAGATAGCCTTCCACAGAGATGGATGGGTGGTGATTTTAGAGCGGCCCACTGCATGACGGTGCGAGACCTATGGGACCACACTGAAGATGGCTACCTGGAATTGTAAAGGGTTTATGAGGTTGGACGTGGGTGCATTTGAGGACAGTTTCAAAGACAAGGATATTGTATTCTTCTCAAAGACTCATCAAGCCCCTGGATAGGTGATGCCACATGTGGTGGGATACAGATGGGAGACAGCTCACAGGACAAATGCGAGATCTGAGCATGGGAGTAGAGGGTCAGGAGGAGTAGTAGTGCTATTCAGAGAGGAACTACAACCATTACTGCATATTGTACGAAGAGATGATCATGCTAGATATATGTGGGTTAGACTGAGAGCTGACATAGGTCGATTCCTATATATTGCCATCTGTTACTTTCCTCCCAGTACATCAGTGTATGATGCATCTAAAGGGCAGTCGCCTTTCTCTATTCTAAATGATGACATATGGGAGTTTTCTAGGGATGGTGATATCATTCTCCTAGGGGACTTCAATGCCTGAACGGGCAACTCGCAGACAACCTTCTACGACACTTCAGATGAGATGCTTCGAGAGCTGGACGTGGTTGAGTTGGGACTTGACAGATGCTCAGATGACAGAGAACAGACGAAGTATGGGAGATACCTCATGGAAATGACGACTACACATGGATTAGCCATACTTAATGGCTTACAGCGATTTCCTGGAGCAGCCGGTTTCACATGCTTTCCACACAGACATGGGGTAAGTATAGTGGATTATGGTATGACACAACCGAGCTTTGTCCCTTGGATTCAAGATTTCACAGTGGGAGCCAGGCCAGTGGGCATAGCAGTATATCATGCTCTCTTGACATTGTCCATTAAATTTCAGTATAGTACAACCCAGAAATCAGGAGGCAGGTCACACACCCGCTATACATTTACTCCAGAGATTGATTTCGTTTATACAGAGGAGATTTGGGAGCGTCTATTGGAAGGCACAGCTGGCACAAATGGTACAGGCCTTTCAGTGGAGGAGTGCACCACTCTACTGATTGAGACACTGCATGGGGCTGCATCAGTGGCATACCCACACACTCAGCCGGGCAAGAGACGACAATTTGGGAGCATGCCCCGGAATAGTTGGTATGATGAGGAGTGCAGAGAGATGAGAGCCCAGCTTTAGAGGGATCTTCTTTTAGGAGTCATCACTTACATACAGTCTCGGATTGCTTTCTGACGCCTTGTGCAACGGCAGAAGCGAGCTTACCTAGCTCAGATGGAGCGAGACTTATATCAGATGTTCTTGAGTAGAGACTCAAGAGAGGCATGGCGACTCTCCCATGAGCACTCCCCTTCCCCACTGATTACTTCATCTGATGTGTGGGGCCAATATGCGACATCATTATATACGGTTCCTGGACAGGAACCCCTGCGAGACCCTACCAAGCCTTGCCCAACTACGAGCACTTTCTTTACACATGAGATGGTGCAAAGGGCCATCGACGAGACAGGATGAGGACCAGAAAGGCATATGATCATGACGGTCTAGTAGCGGAGCACTTTATACATGCCAGGGATATGCTGATGGAGGTTCTCGCAGTGTTGTTCAATCGTGCCATGTGTGAGGGATTACCTGAGACTTGGAGGTTGTCTAATATTGTGCCCATCTTCAAGGCTGGTGACCCTACAGAGCCTGGGAACTACCGCACTATTATGGTTGGACACACATTGGCACGGTTGTATGCATCTATTCTGGAGCAACACTTGAGTAATTGGGCAGAGGGCGAGGGTTTCTCCATTGGGTCAGGCCGGCTTCAGAAGGGTTTCTCCACTCTTGATCATATTTTGACACTCAGGGCCATCATTGAGGAGGGCAGAGCACATGGGAGACGGATCTATTGTAGCTTTGTGGATTTTCGCAAAGCATTTGACATGGTACCAAGAGCTCGATTGATGCGCAGACTACATGAGATGGGGGTGCCCATAGAAGTGATTTGGAGGATTATGGCTTTGTACAGATCAATGATGGGACATGTACGCACTCCAGAAGGGGTATCTGATTTAGTTCACTCTACTATTGGAGTGAAACAGGGCTGCCCATTGTCTCCTACTTTATTTGGTATGTATGTTGATGAGGTGTCTGATTACATTGACAGAGAGGGTGACAAGGGTGCCCAGCTGGCAGGGACGTGGATCCCATTGTTGCTATATGCTGATGATATTGTGCTAATATCTAACTCACCAGAAGGTATGCAACGACATTTGGATGCACTACGTAGTTTTGCAGAGGATAGTGGATTGTGTGTAAACCTAGGTAAAACCAAGGTTATGGTGTTTAACACCACACCGCAATGGGTCAGGAGATCAATACCTACCTTCAAATATGGTCAGGAGATTGTGGAGTATACATGCATACACTTACCTGGGGGTAGTCTTTACTGGGCCGAGATTTTCTTTGAGAAGAGCAGCAGAGACTAGACTAACTAGAGCTGGTGCGGCTTTGTGAGGAATGGAGAGGATGCGTTCGTAGGTTCAGTTCAGGAACCTAGGACAACGTTATGGCTCTTTGATACTTTGGTTGCCTCTACTATGTTATATGGGGTGCAGGTTTGGGGACCTTCTGTAGACCAGGATGGTTGGAGGCGTATGGAGAAGCCCCTGGTATCTATGATCTCTCGATTGATTAGAGCCAAGGCTTCCGTACCGCATGATATCATTCGAGCAGAATTAGCTGCCCCCCCTATGGAGATTGAGGCGCTTACCAGATCAGTCTCCTTTGTACATAGTCTGTGGGATACTACCAGAGACAGATATGCCAGGATGGCTCTAGAGTCCTCCAGACAATTAGCTCTTAATGGGGATACATCATGCTAGTATGCACAAATGGCATCATGGTTTCAGACACATGGTATCACCATGGACAGGTTGCGTCCTTTTCAATACTCTCTACAGGCACCCTTGAGGTCTCTGATGCAGGTAGAGATTAATAGACTCATTTGTCAGGATCTGATCCAGCTGGACACGAGGAGAACATGCATAGAGCCGATACATGAGTTGGGCACAAAGATGGATTTCTATAGAGAGCATCTTCTCCACCTCACGGGGGATGGGTTTGTGATTCAGCCTAGCTATATGGACACGCATCTTTCTCATGGTTTGCTTTGTGCCATTAGCCAGATACGCATGTCCTCACATCAGCTCGAGATTGAGATTGGCAGATTCAGAGGGACACCAACAGATAGTAGGATATGCCGCTTATGCCATCTAGAACCAGAGACAGAGGTACATTACATATGTCATTGCACAGTGTATTATGAGATACGAGGCCGTTTTCATTGTCTATTCAGAGAAGGTTTTGGGCCTCTATCTAGGGTCATGAGTTATGAAGATCAGAGATGTATGGGGCTATATCTACTTGAGTTACACAGGCATAGAGAAACTTTACTTAGGAGAGCTGATGAGAGACAACCCTAGAGACAGATCACAGAATTCTTTACACTAGATATTGTACACCTAGAAGAACAGACAGAGGAGCAACTAACAGTGGAGAGGTCTACCCGCACTACTGGCATTCTCATAGATTGAGCATTGGAGCTAGGGAGATCTAGACGACCCCGATGGAGAAGAGGAGCTACATAGTTTCGAAGTAGGCTATAGCAAAGGATTTGAGCCATACTTTTTCGTCGTCCAGAGTGCAGATGAGGATGGATCTCTACTTCCCTCCCATATTGTCTACACATTGTACTGCTTAGTTCACACATTTCACGCCTTTCACCTTTCACACCTATAAGCTTCGTTTAGGATTCCGCAATATTTATATTTTGTTAATCTGACTTTGTATCAGATACACTGCATTGTAACTTTCTGGTCTCATAGGTCACTTTGGCCTTTTGAAGACGTTAATATAACATTTCATTTCTATCATTCGCCAGGACTTGACTCAGCTAGACACCAAGAGGACATGGATACAGCCAGCGCAGGAGTTGGGCACGAAGATGGCTTTCTATAGAGAGCATCTCCTCCAGCTTACGGAGTATGGTTTTGTGACGAGGCCCAGATACATGGACACCCACTTGTCTCATGGGATACGATGTGCTATTGGCCAGATACGCACATCCTCACACCAGCTGCGGATCGAGACGGGGAGATACAGCGGAGTACCAACAGAGGCCAGGACATGCCCCCTGTGTGACATCGAGCCTGAGACAGAGTTGCACTACACATGCCATTGCCCCGTCTACTACGAGATACGAGGCCGCTTCCATTGCTTGTTCAGAGAGGGCTTTGGACCATTCTCCTGCCATGGTGTCTACACTCCTCAATAATGGCTTTGAGTGTCAACATCTGGTCAAGAGTGGAGAAACCTCTCCTGAACCCTGCCTATCCTGCTGCCCATATGCCCTCTCTCTCTGCCCATCCACTCAAGTCAAGCTCAAGAATTGATGCATATAGCCTAGCCAGAGTGTGACCGACCATGATGGTTTGGTAATTCCCGGGAAGCATAGTATCTCCCGACTTGAGATAGGCACAATAGTGGACATACTCCCAAGTCTCAGGGGACCCCTTAGAGAGAGAGAGAGAGAGAGAGAGAGAGAGAGAGAGATGAAATGAAATGTTATATTAACATCTTCAAAAGGCCAAAATGACCTATGAGACCAAATTGTTACAAAATTGTGAATCTGATACCATGTCTGGGTACAAAAAGACTAGAACAAAAATACTGCTACTACTAGAATCCATCCTCATCTGTACTCTTGATGTCGAGAGAGTATGGCTCGAATCCTCTGTTGTAGTCTCCGTCGATGCTGTGTAGCCCCTCTCCTCAATCGTGGCCGTCTGGATCTCCGTAGCTCCAGTGCTCGATCGATGAGAGTGCCGGTAGAGAGAGAGAGAGAGAGAGAGAGAGAGAGAGAGAGAGAGAGAGAGAGAGAGAGAGAGAGAGAGAGAGAGAGAGAGAGAGAGAGAGAGAGATGAAATGTTATATTAACGTCTTCGAAACGCCAAAATGACCTATGAGACCAAAAAGTTACAATTGGTGAATCTGATATAATGTCTGAGTACGGAAATTACAAAGTTACAAAGAGCTAACATCAAAACACTAAGGAGAAAGGAAATAAATCTGAAGTTGATTCGAGATTGAGACGAGATATAAGGTTTTGGGGGGGGGGGGGGGGGGGGGGGTGTTCAGATGAAATCTCTCATTGGTCGCTGTCGAATCTCATCAACCTCCTCCACGGTCAGCACTCTGGTTGGGCGTCTTGCATGTCGAGCTAGAGTGATCTATATCTTTTGTTGCACCCTTCGTCGGTGGTGGGAGACCCCCCGAGGTCGTGGGCGTCTTGATCTGCCTAGCTCAGTGGCTCGGTCAAGTAGCGTACCTCTAGTATCGGTGGGTTCTAAGATCTGTTGTAATGACTGCTCCTCTAGCTCTCCCCTGGCTGGTGTAAAGAAATCTGTGATTCGTCTCTGAGACTGTCTTTCCCCTGATGTCCTCAGCAAGCTCTCCCTAAGTCTGCGCAGCTCTAGCAGGAACAATCCGAGGCATCTCTGACAGGGAGGGTGCATCCAGGGAGTATTGAAACGGAGGCAATCTATCCATGTTGAGACCATGCGACTGAAACCATGCTGTCATCTGTCCATACCAACATGCTGTATCACCTCGTAGAGCTAGTTGTCGAGATGACTCCAAAGCAAGCCGAGCGTATCTGTCCTTGGGGAGATCCCATAGACTGTGCATAAAGGATACTGATCTCGTCAATGCCTCCGCCACGAGAGAAGGGGGGGGAGTTAGCTCGGCACGGATAATCTCATGCGGCACTGAGGCCTTAGCCCAAATCATCCGAGTGATCATGGAGACCAGAGGCCTCTCCATCATAGTTGACACGTACGGTCACGTACGACGGGTACACGTACGAAGACGTGCGGTACTAATCGAACTAAAAAAAATTAGACGTACGGTGACGTAACGTACAATGCAAAAAAAAATCATGCGTCTTACACATGATAGATCATATCAGTCATGACATCGACCTTAGTACTTAGTACCAGGGCTAGAAACAAACATTTTTCCTAACCGATCAAAATAAGGGAAAACTTGAGTTTTCAGGTCGAAATTTGAAGCTTTTGCCGGTAATTACACTAAAACTTGTGTAAATTTGCCGGTTTTCTTAGAGGCAAGCTCAAAATCTAACCGGGATTTTATAATTTCAACAGGTTAAAATACACTAGACCCCCGCTTTTTTCTAACACTGCTTAGTACTAAATACTTGTAACTTAAGTCTTAAAAGTTAGAACATGAAAGATCTGTCCATGGACATTGGAAACGGCAATGTCCGAAGAAAGAAGAATCATGATCTCCAAAGTGGTGGCGGCCATAGTAGATCCGCTACCCAAGCCTCGTCGCACATAGGTCATGGTGGTTTGAGCCAATGCAGCCATTGGGCTCTTGTTCAAATGCAGTCGAGATGCAAAACATTCCCACACCAAAAATCGCCCTGCAAACAAAGAAATAATTTAAAAAAAAAAAAAAAAAAAACCGGATGACTCATGTACGGAACGTACGAGTCGTACGGTACGGTACGGAACGTACGGAACGTCCCGTACGTCGAACGTGGACAACCCTGCTCTCCATACATCTCCATCAATCTGTGTTGCCAGATCTCCCATGGTGGTCTACTGAGGGTCCCCATACCTGAACTCCATAGAGCATAGCTGGAGTCACTAGAGTGTCAAAAAGCCAGAGCTTTGTTCGCGGTTCCTGAAACTGAACCTACGAACACATCCTCTTCAGTCCTCCCAAAGCTGCATATGCTCTCGTGAGTCTAGTCTCTGATGCTCTCCTTAGTGAAAACACTGGTCCACCGAAGACTACCCCAAGGTAAGTATATGCATCTGTGTACTCCACAGTCTCCTGGCCATACGTAAATGTGGGTGCTGACCTCCTGACCCACTGTGGTGTGGTGTTGAACACCATAACCTTGGTTTTCCCCAGGTTCACAGACAATCCACTGTCACGAGCAAATGTATGCAAAGCATCCAAATGACGCTGCATCCCCTTTGGAGAGTCAGAAACCAGCACAATATCATCAGCATATAGTAACAACGGAATCCATTGCCCTGCTAGCTGAGCCCCCCCGTCTCCCTGACGCTCTACATAGTCCGAAACTCATCCACATACACCAAATCTCCTCAATCTGTCTGCGGTGGAGTCGTGGGGCCTGGCCTCACCATTTTCCAAGGGGAACTTAGTCATGATGTAACATTTTTCTCATAGATCACCCTAGGTTTGCAATGTATATGTCAACATCCTTTCTTAGTGAGTCAATCATGTAAGCATGCATGCAACAAAAGGTAAGGAGAACAAGATACTCACTTTCTGCAATGCTATTGAGCTGCACCTTATCATGAAAGACAACTGGTAGCTTGAACAAACCCAAGGCAGCAGCCAGCAGCCGATGAACAATCACATCTGCAAAAGATCCAGTGATCACTGCTTGTTTGTTAACAAATTATGTCACTAAGACCCAGTCTTTTAAGATCTTGGACTGTGAAATGGGCGTGTGCATTCATACCATTCAAGTAAAAACATGAGCCCTCTGATAATACCACTATGGTATCTGATTAAACAATCAAAGAACCCTAAACAAACATAAATTACCTGCATACCGCCTAATAGGAGATGTGAAATGAGTGTACAACGCAGCTGCAAGCCCATAATGGTGATACTCAGGAGGTGTGAGCTCTCCACTGCAGAAGTAGACGGCCTGTCGATTTGAACAAGGCGAAATTGAGTATGATTTGAACAACTCCAAAATTCCTTGCATCTAGCAAAACACTCAAATAGCACCATATACCTGGGTCATACAGCGGGTTGCTAATATTCGGATAAGTTTGTTGAAATAAGGATCACTGCCCTGTATTGGAATTTCCAAAATGGTGAGAACCTTTTTTTAAAAAAAAACTTGAACAAAATGACCAAAAAGAAGTGGTTTGGTAATTCTGTGTGTATACTAAACAAAAGGCAACGCTTTAGACAGGCATGAATGGACATGTAAATTTTTCTGATATTTGAAACAGAAAACAAAGATAATTACACACCACGGCATTATCCAAGGAATCCGCTAGACTCTTTGACGATGTAATGTCGAGATTTACACCTACAGCAGCAGCAGTCCGGATTAAAGGCTCAAGCATTTTCGGTGTTGGAATAGGATGCCGCCTGAACAGACAAACACCAATCGTAATGCACAATCAGACGACAAATCTCCTAACATAATGTTGTGAGAAGTTTACAAACTGAGGCTGAATAGAAGCAGCATAATAAAAAGATTTAGCTCAGTGCCTCCATGATCAACCTTAAAAGTGCACAAAGAGGATAATGTTTTAAAATCTTCTCTGCCACAGAAATATTTGCAGCAAGCATAAACTCCTCAATCATTTGATTTGCCTCTCGTATTTGGTACATGCCTGCCAAAATCAACATTCAGAACTACAGTAACCCATTATCATAATTTATGCATGTGAGGTTCATACACAAGAAAGAATGCAGAAAAAAGATGAAGCAGAGTCAACCTGAGTTTCAAAACTTTAACATCTACCACCATGTGGTCAGTTGTTGCGTGTTGGTCAGCGGCTGTTGGTACTACAAGCACCCAGGGAAGGCTATAAATACCTATTGCCAACTCCTGGTCGCATGCCATTTTAGATCAATATGGTATAGTCCCTGGGCAGCCTCAGTGGTTAACTTTTCTGTCTCATGACCATGTGGCTGGCTGCTACATTTGTATGCTCCTAATCGTACCAGTGCACAAGTGCAATTCTGGGCTCAGATGTGCACAGAGACAAAAAAGATCGCCGCCCCCGCTCCTCTATCCATCTATCCACACTAACTATGGAACACCACAATGCTGAGCTCAGCTGCCATGAAGGGTTCCCCACACACCACACACCCAACCCTACTAGTACTGGGACTATGCCCCAAGAGAGGTGGTACGATGATGAGTAGAGATTTCTGACCGCCCAGCCAAATGAAAGATGCGCACTCTTACTTGGCACAAAAGGGATGCCTATGACACAGCAGTGGAACCTCCATATGCTCGTGAGTAGAGTCTGGCATTGCCTGGCATGAACTGCAAAAGCTAACCCCCGGGCCCCAACACATGCAGAGGGATTATATCAGTTAGCAGACCAGTCCCCTATCCCGCAGCCTACAAAGCCACAGCCAGCTGCCCCCAGTTCTTCACCGAGGGTACGGTACGCAAGGCTATACATATGTTACAGCAGGGAGAGCATCGGACCATAATGATCTTCAGGAATAGCTTTTCATTTATGCCACCAGACCCTGTCACCCTTCCTTGCTCAGATCTTCAACACAGCCATGGCTGAGGGTCTCCCGACTCTCTGCAAATCAGAGGACGACATGAACCTTGCCAACTACTATCTATCATAATTGGCCATGCGCTGGCCAAGATCTATGGGGTCTGATTACTCAGTTTTGGAATCTAACTTCAGCAAATATGATAAGCGCAAGCACCAAGATAGGCAAGCTTCAGACGTAACTTCTCTATTTTACTCTCAGATGCCTTATAGAGCAAAGTGGGAGTAGAGGGAGGAGCCTTTCCAGTAAATTTGTTGATTTCCGCATTTCCACAGAGCTTTTGACACGGTCCCTTGGAGACATTGTTCCAGCGACTCCTATCCTTGGAGGTCCTGGAAGATATGATATGGGGGATTATCCTTTGTATGAAAGAGTCACTTGCAAAGTAGACTACTCCAGAGGCCATCTGACAGCATTGCTAGCACCATTGGAGTGATGCAAGGTTTCCCCCTATCACCGATTCTCTAAAGTGTGTATAGAAAGACAATGTAACTGGCCGGCAATACTTGCCAACGAGAAAAACACTGGAAAGAGACCTTCCACAGCTGGAAAGACACTTGATCACTGTATAACAACACAGAAGAGACAAAGTTCCCCTTGCAGAGTGTTGGCCCCCAAATAGGCGCCACTGGCAGTGTTTTTCTGTTTTATTGACAAACTGCCGTGGTTACAACTTCTCTGTGTGACCACACACATAAAATTTGAGTTATAACTGACACCTGGCCTGTAATTTACAGGTAGTGTGTTGAAAATCAAGTTAAAAATCATCTGCTATATACAACTGTGCTTAAAAGCACTTGGAAAATCCTTGAAGAAAACAAGACTTGTAGTTTTTCCTGCATGCTATGATGCTGCTTGCAGACTCGACGAGTCTGTAAAGTTGATGATTAAAGGACGTATTTCAGACTAGTTAAAAGTCTATTATAATGGATGTCCAGTACCTTAAGTTTCAGAACAGATTTTTTTAATCACATGCCCTGTCCAAGACTCTTTCCAACCGTTGTACCAAGTCTAAACTGAGTGAAGCAGATCTCAAAGATTCAGACAAGTCTAAATAAGTTCAAGCAAAGTCAAAAAGGTTTACTCAATATCCGATGAATTCAAAGAATTTCAAACAGTACTCAAACAAAGTGTGTATCAAATATAGAAAATATTTACAAACAAAGTATCAAATTAAGATTTATATGGGAGAGTCGTCCCAACGCTAACTCGAAGGTTGATCAATTTTCCATGATGTTGAATAGTAATTGCAGCGCGGATAATGTGTCGTGCTCTCTACAGTGGGTGGTCCTCAGTGCAATGTGCATGACAATCTCATTGAAACAGACTGAACAGAAAGGAAACAATAGACATCAACAGAGCTCACAAAGACACAATAGCAGACCCGACAAATGACTCGACTACCTCAAAGACTGATACAGACTCTGGCGTGGCAGCACACTCAGCTCCAGCCCAGGACTCACAGGTACAATGGGGGTGTCGAGGCTTAGATGTGCAGGGATGGTGAAGACGTGCTCTCTGTATAGACTCACTGCTCTCGACGACGATGCTGGACCAAAGGTGAAGAAGATGATCTGATGACCAACCACTACTACTCGTATGTACCACCACAAAGAGCCACCAACGGCTCATAAATGTCATCCATGTGGTGACCTGGCCACGAGGTCCACTAGACCACCGTCGGTACCCTGCCACGTGTCACTCCTCAGCCCAGAGGTCTGTCCGGTGTGAACCAGCCTAGACCAACTGTACTAACTGTGTCCTGTGAAAGTGACACTGTAGCCTGCTTTAGCCACAAGACCGCTCACCGTCTCGGTGAGAGGAAATACTATAAAATTGTGAAAGAAAACCATTAGGTACTGCATCTGCACATCTTTCTTGAAGCAGGTTCTAGGTCCAAAAGTTGAGTTTAAACACACTGCACTGCTTGCAAACGCCTTAAGCCTTTGAATAGGCAGGACTTGGAATAGGCGGGACTCGGTATGATTGCATAATCCAAGAATCCCATTTGGCAAAACAGAATAAAGCTCCACAGCAAGAGTATGCTTGGTTTGGATCCATCGCATATTTATCCCAAGGTGGAAAGGTACGTAGTGTACGGTACGGTTTAGGTACGTACGGAACGTACTTCCGTACTGAACCAACCTTTAGGTACGTGATAGGTACGTACCATTTGTAAAAAAAGACAATTACACTAAATTTAAGTTCACAGACCTTTCAAAATTCAGCCTCATTAACAATGCAATGCTTAAAATGAACATATTGATCAAAAAACTTAATGACTCAAGATTCAATACTCAATGAGAAAACCAATGACCATAAATCATAAGACCAAATAACAACTACAAAGTTCAACATCATGTCCATGGCATTAGCCAGAAGTGGGCATATACCATACAAACTGAATCAAGATCCAAAACAAAGTACTGTGAAATACTACAATGCCATAATAACAATAAAAGTCTGTTGCAGCCTGTCCTCCAAAGCATGAAGTCACCAGTGTGCACTAAGACGTGCGGCCTCAAAAGTCTGTGTCAGATGCGGAAGATGAATTGTCGGTAGAGAGCAAGCCCCCATCATCAAGGACATTGCCCTCCTCATCAAACTCAGGGTCAGGCTCAGCATATGTCAACTCTGGTACAAGCACCTCTGCACCACAAGCCTCGTCAGGCATATCAACAATCTCTGCATGGATGAGCCGGACAACTTCATTCGCTCGCCTGCGAATGGAGCGAATAGGAAGCTTCCCCCTGCGAATACTCTCTCGTCTCACAGTGTCTGGATCTCCTCCCACCGTGCGTAGAGGAAGGCTAAGAGCTCGTGCACGTGATCTAGTCACACGACGATCCACGCTCTCGAGCTCTCTATGTAGCTCTCTGAGAATCTGCTCCTGCTCGTCTCTAATCTGTCAGTCCACCTCCTCTGGTCTAGGATCTACCATTTTCAGCTCTGTCGCATCAACCTGTTGAAGAGTAAAATAAAGTTAAACTGACTTATTTATGGCATATGCTTGCAGGTTGAGTTTACAGTGGCCAACATCAAGGTAATTACCTGTTTGGGTTGCCCCAAAGAATGGTAACTCCGCACGAGCCTCATGTTGGCTCTGCAATACACCAACTTCTCCAACTGAGAAGTGCTAAGGCGATTTCGAATCTTCGTGTGTATGAGAGAGTAAGCACTCCAATTGCGCTCACATGCTGCAGCCGAGCAATCCTGCTCAGTGATCAAGCAAGAGCGCAATCATCAGCAAGAGAGTGACAAGTGTCAAGTAATATAAAGATGAAGTTAGAAGTTTAAAATGATATATACAATGTAATCATGGATGGCAGTTTCCTAACTTGGGAAAGGATACGAAGAGCAATGCGTGAGAGGTTGGGAAGACCAACTCTCCCATACGAGTGCCACCACGTCAAAGGATACTTTGTGGCTTCCTTCCTCAAAGAAACTGCTCTCGTGAAAGAAGCGCCAATGCCATTCATGTAGTTGGTGAATTCCTTGTCTATCCCAAGCTGATCATCCTCTGAAAACATGAGCCCAACATACTCTGATTGTTTTGTGCTAAGCAAGGTATCACTCCATAGCTCTGGCGACCTGTAGAGAGGATGAAGCATGGCAACCATCGCATGTATGGGACAGCTCATGAAAGTCCAGCGGCTCTCAACACATCCCAATAAATCTGATCGGCTGAAATATCAAAACAACTTGTCAATACAAGTTAACTGTTATAACTTAGACTTGATGGTTAAAATAGACAAGTTACAACCATTAGAACATGAGGAACCCTTACCGATCAATAGTCAAGAGATCGCATTTGGAAACGTGGTCTTTCATCTGCATAAACAGATGATAGACTAGTCCCAAGGTCGATCCCTCCATATCCGTCAATCGAAGGAGGGCGTAGACTGGCTTGAGTGCCACTGAAAGAGCGTGCACTTCCTGCCAAAAGCTCTCATCAAGGATCCGCCTCTGCAAGTATTTTGTAGATTCATCCTGCGATCTTGACATGCCTCGCCATTTTGGATCCACCACTGTCTGTAGTAGTGGATCTCTAAGTTTGTAGAGCCTCTGTAAAACCAAGTAAATGTAGGCAAACCTGGTTTTTGAAGGTCGAACCATATCCAAAGTGCTATGGCTGCGGAAGATAGCAAGAGCCTGATGTTTCTTGCGAAAGAATGTGGTGACCTTGACTACATCTGCAACTATGGGCTGCACCCATGAAAGTTTGCCAATATCCTCCATGAGCAAATCCAAACAATGTGCAGCACATGGAGTCCACACTATGCCAGGAAAATGTTGCTCCACCATAAATCCCATTGCCTTGCAATTAGCTGCATTATCTGTCACCACCTGCACAACATTCTCCTTGCCAACCTCCTCTATGGCTGTTTTGATGTGACCAAAAATAAACTCAGCCGTGATCTTTTCCCCTAGTTTTCCTGCATCCACAGCACGCAAGAAATAGGTGCCCAAAGCAGAAGACACAAGAATATTGATTATGTGTCGCTTGCGTATGTCTGCCCAACCATCTGAGATAATGGTGCATCCAAACTCCTTCCATCCAGCTTTCACAGGCGTAAGCGCCTTGTCAATTAAGGCCTTTTGTTCATCTAACATAGTGGTGCGCATCTTTGTGTAATCAAGACCTGTCCATGTCTCAGTAGGCCCCACCTGTGCAATGGCTTTTACCATTCTTTTCCACTGATCTGCGCTCAAAACATTGAAAGATATGTTGCACTCAATAAGAGTGCGACATATCTCCATCTCTGCCACCCTCTGACGCTCTTTCACCCAAGCCTGAGAAGAGATGCGACTAGGCAAAGTGGTCTGCGTTGATGTTTCAGATGTACCTTTTTCACGTGGCAAGGAATCCTCACCTTCACCACCAACACGTGCTCTCTTCCTGGAAGTAGGGGGTTGCATGGAGGCCGAACCTCCTCCAACCTCTGTCTCCGCACCTAAAGACTCCAGCTCTCCAACAAAAGCATCATGTAAAGCATCCTGTGTGCTGGGAGCACCTCTCAAAGCAAGAGCACCAACAGGAAAATACTCTTGAATAAGCTGCTCCCTCAAAGGTGGTGGTATTTTCTCACATGCACCAATCTGATCAGTGCACCCGATGCCTGTCAAGTGCTTTTTGACTCACGTAATAGTGCTGGTGTATTGGTCCCCACAATACTTGCATTGCCATAAGCGTGTACCAGAACCTTGCTGAGAAGTGGTCGTGATGATCCTCAAAACATTGGTGTGGAGCGACCAGTTGGGGTTGGTTTTACGCGGCATAATGAATCCTGCACATTGCAAATGCAAAAGAGTGCACGCACATGAGAAGTACGGAGTGCGAGAAAAGAGTACGGAGTGCATGGTGGCAGAAGCAGTACCTTTTCACCCGCGTAGCTCGGCTCTGCAGGACTCTGTGCACTGCTCTGCAGACTTCTCTGTAACAGAACAGAGACTCTTTTGCTACAGTGGTCGATTAAAAAAGCCTAAGGCTTCCCCCCTTCACACTAATAAGCCTCACTGGAAGCGCTCCCTAGCGGAATTTGTCCGAGCAAAAAACGCCCAATTTTTTTTTATGCCGTACCGTACCGTACGGAAAGGTACCGTACGTACGTACAGATTCTACTCTAATTTATCCTCCATAACCATACTGATAGAAAAATGACCTGGTCCATGCTTACAGATAACCTTTCATCTTATTGCAATAACACTCTTCTCCAAAAGAGGGATGACCATAAGTCCAAGTAGTGCCGCAATTTAGGTTAAGCTCCATAATGATTGCAGAAGCAACAACAAGATGGCCACCAGATGAATGCTCGATAGCCACAGATGAATGCTCGATAGCGGGCTGAAATGTGGGAAAAACTGATGAGGCTGAGAGGGGTGAGGGGGAAGGGGAAACTAGATAGGAACGAGAGGGGGAAAGGGTAGGGGCGAGGGATAGACTGGGTGGGTAGGGGTGAGAGAATGTTAGGTGGTGGGTAGGGGCAAGGGGAAGGGAGGGGGTGGGTAGGGGCGAGGGGCGAGGGATGGGGGAGGGACTAGGTTGAGGGGGAGGGTAGCGAGGGCGAGGAGAAGGGTAGGGTGAGGGCGAGGGGGAGGGGGTGGACTAGGGCGAGGGGGTGAGGGGGAGGGTAGGGCGAGGGCGAGGGCGAGGGCGAGGGGAAGGGGGTGGACTAGGACGAGGGGGAGGGTAGGGCGAGGGCGAGGGGGAGAGGGGGTGAGGGTAGAGGCGAGGGGGAGACACTAGGGCGAGGGGGTGATGGGGAGGGTAGGGCGAGGGCGAGGGGATGAGGGGGAAGCTAGGGCGAGGGCGAGGGCGAGGGGTGGACTAGGGCGAGGGCGAGGGGTGGACTAGGACGAGGGGGAGGGTAGGGCGAGGACGAGGGGGAGAGGGTAGGGGCGAGGGGGAGGGACTAGGGCGAGGGGTGATGGGGAGGGTAGGGCGAGGGCGAGGGGAAGAGGGGGAAGGTAGGGCGAGGGGGTGATGGGGAGGGTAGGGCGAGGGCGAGGGGGACTAGGGCTAGGGGGAGGGTAGGGTGAGGGCGAGGGTGAGGGGGGGAAGGTAGGGCGAGGGTGAGGGGGCGAACTAGGGCGAGGGCGAGGGCGAGGGGGAGGGTAGGGCGAGGGCGAGGGGGAGGGGAAGGGTAGGGCGAGGGCTAGGGGGAGAGGGGAAGGGTAGATAGGGGCAAATAAAGAGCACTCAGCTGTAATGAGCATCACATGCAAGACAGCTATCATGATCTTGGAATTCATCCTGCAGGACGGGCTCTCTGAAGGAAGTTTGCTAGACGCAGAGGAGAGCTTTGTTCTGGTCGGAGAAGCAGACACCATAGGGGTTGATGTTTGAGGGGTGGTGAACTCGTGTAGGGGAGATTTCTTTCCGCTTATTTACTTTTTCATAGGCTCACCAAATTCAAAGGCTTTCATCAAGAGGGCTTTCACCGAGAGCGCATTAGGAATATCTTCTGTGACCTTCAACTCTTGAGCTGGCTCATTAGGTTTAGTGATTGTGGAAACATTTGAAGAGGGTGTACCTTCATGCAAAGAGTGAATAGAGACTCCATAACAAGGCATAGATTTGGTACCCTCCAACCACTCCAGCAGATCTTCGTCTGACCCATCAGGTGTAGTAGGCTGTTCAAGTTCAGGGTTAGTCTCCATTGACAAAGAAACTTGCTGCACCACTGGATCCATACCTCCTTCTAAGAGGATGGGTTGCATCAAGGAGCCAGAAGTATAGATCCACATTGCGTCGTTTCCCCAATCATGAAGTGCTTTAGTGTGTCGCAGCCATGGTCTTCCAATGAGCAAGGGAAATCCGCCCTCAACCTGGGGAAGACGAACCACAACGAAATCCAAGTTAAAAGTAAAGTCTTGTACCTGCAGAGGCACATTGTCCACTATGCCCACTGGGTAGACTGTCCGCTGGTCGGCCAATGTAACTGTGAAGGGAGCAAGGCGAGTAGGCTATAGACCTAGAGCTAACATAGTGAACTCGGGCATCAGGTTGATGCTAGATCCACCATCCACTATCACTCCTGAGAATTTCTGACCCAAAACGGACACTGTCAGGCGAGGGCTTCTATAATCAGTGAGTGGAGCAGCAGGATTGGATATCATATAGGACTCTGACGGTCGTACTCGGAGGTGCCCTCCACTGGGACCTGCTCCAGGATAAAGTGACTGAATAACTGCCAGAGTGTCACTTCTAAAATTTGCATCTAGCCGCAACATGTCGTAGAGGGACACTTGTTGGAAAGTGTTCTTCAAGACTCTCTCTGTTGTAAGCTTCTCTTTTTCTACCTGTTGTTCCTCTGGTACCTTGATCTTCTGTAGATCGGAAACTGCTTCCAAGAAAGCTTCATCAATATCGGAGAGCAAAGATTGGGATTCTTTGATGGCACTCGGGGATGCCTTGTTAACAGTTGCAGACAGGGTATCCACTAGTGCGAGATTGTGTGGGGAAGTTGAACTTGATGGAATGCTAATACCGAGAGCGGCTCTCTGGGCCCGGGTGAGGACGCCCGATGGCTCCTCTACCAACTGCGGCGGCTTATTTTTAGGGGTAACCATGTGGGTAGAAGGGGGCGGCTGAGAAACAGTGCTAACTGCTATCAAATTGAGCTTGGCAAAGGCAAACTCAGTCTGGCTTTGACTTGGGTTCGAAGCTGTGGATGCACGTATTTTAGGGCAATCCTTACTGTAGTGATCCTTCATATCAGGGCAATGACGGCAGGGAGGGGACCCTTCGGGCAGAGGGCATTTGCTTTGGTAATGACCATATTCCTCACATCTGTAGCACAAAAAAGGGCGATTCAAAGGGCGAGTCGAAGGGCGAGGTGGTCCTTGCTCCTGGTGCATTGAGTTGGAGGTGGAGGCATAGAAGCTTTGAGGTGATGAGGGAGCGGAGCAAGGGTATGATAAAAGATCTGAGACGGAAAAGTACTTGGCATACCTTGCATAGGAGGGGCTGTCAGCAAAGGTGGCATATGGTGTGGATGGCCACAAGTCGAAACCATGTTGGATGCAGGTGCTGGCCCTTGTTGAAGAGCAGGACCAAGACTTTGTTGTATTTGTCGCAATCCCTTGAGGTAGTAACAGTCCTTGTCCTCATGTCCAGATTTTTCACAGAAGTGGCAGTAAACCCGAAGGGGGAATTCTTGTGGAGGGTGCCTTGGAGAGCGGCATGAGCTACACCAAACCGTAGCCTTAGTCTCTTGATGACACTTGAGCTCTTCTAGCTCGCACTTAATCTGTTCCAATGCCTTGTGATGTGGAGGCTTCTCTTCTCTAAGAGAGAAGGACCTCTCCTCTTGAAGAGCTCGCTGTAACTTTAGGGCTTCTAGTTCCCTACGTAAAGAAGTTAAAGGATCAGAGGGACTTTCCAAAAACACAGAGGGGGTCTCCATGTGAGGGGGGTTGGTGAACAGCTTCCTAGCCCCCTCTATCCTCGTAGCAGCAGCGATGAACTCCTCCAGAGTGGCGTCGGGTCGGAGACACTCTCGTAGTTTTTGCTGAGAACTTTTGGGAAGCGCCTTCTCCACCCACTTCTTAACCATGAATTCACCGGGTTGCTGAGGAAGCTTGGCAACCAGAGACTTGGTCTTAGTCATAAGCTCTGCAAAAGTCTCCTCTGGCTGAAGCACCATGTTGGCTAACTCATCCAACACCTTCCCCCGGTAGTCACCGGGCCTGAAAGCTACACAGAACTGTTGCCTCAAAGGCTGCCCAGGTTGCAAAATGGTTCTCTGCAAACTGGCTGTACCATTTGTCTGCTAAGCCATCCAAGGTGGATGGAAAGAGTACCAAATAAGCATCTTCCCTGTTAAGACCACGACCCCTACAGAGAGATACAAACCTCCTTGCATGGTCGTCAGCATCTTCTGAAGAGAGTCCTTTGAATGTAGGGAACTTGATGTTTACCTTAGCCAAAACGCTAGCCAATGGCTCCATGGCCCCTTGTTGAGCCTGTTGCTCATTAGCCTGCTGTAGCAGAATAGGAGAGAGCTTCACCATAAAGAGCCACCAACGGTCATAAATGTCATCCATGTGGTGACCTGGCCACGAGGTCCACTAGACCACCATCGGTACCCTGCCACGTGTCACTCCTCAGCCCAGAGGTCCGTCCGGTGTGAATCAGCCTAGACCAACTGTACTAACTGTGTCCTCTGAAAGTGACACTATAGCCTGCTACATTAATGCTTCTTTGTCATACTGGAATGGTATCTGCCAAGGCAGTTCTTCAGAGGAAATAAAATCCTCAACGCTTGCAGACCAAAGTTTATCAACAATGTGTTGCCCCGAATTTTTCCTTGAGCTCTGCAGAACTCCTTAGAAGAATTTGAAAGAGGTCTCATTTCTTCACATGTAATTCCACTCGAGCTACCATATCTAGTAAGATGAGTTGGCTCCATTGTCCGAAGGATTAGGGATTCCTGATCCCATACCTTGCCCCACGCTCTCCATCGCTCAGGACTCATTGCCATGCTCGAAGGTCGTCCCCATGAAATCTGGAACAAGTCGTGCCTTTGTCATTCCTTTGTTTGCTCCCTCCTCAACCACCTTAGAACTCTCTGGCTTGTCCTCAAGCTTCTTCTCCTTTCTTTCTTTGGACACTTTGCAAGAATATGCCCAACTTCTCTCCAGAAACCATAGCACTTGCTCTCCTTGTAGTTTTCTGCACGCTACTCTCATGTAAGTTTAGACCATGTGTCATTCCTTTGTTTGCTCCCTCCTCAACCACCTTAAAACTCTCTGGCTTGTCCTCAAGCATCTCCTCCTTTCTTTCTTTGGACACTTTGCAAGAATATGCCCAACTTCTCTCCACAACCATAGTACTTGCTCTGCTTGTAGTATTCTGCATGCTACTCTCATGTAAGTTTAGTAGCAAATTTGGACACCCCAAGTCGAGAATTTGGAACGACACACGTGAAAGAAACTGAAAACCATTTAATAAACTTAATCACAACTGAGAGAGACGACACGGCCCGGCGTAGTTCTGTACCCAAAGATATTGGCCCAAAAGTCTGGCACCCCTTCTGGTATTTTTTTTATATTAATTCTTGAGCAGTAGCACCCGCAGTACCAAGGGAGCTCTGGCGTTTTTCTCAGCAGTAACCAGTGTCTTGCTCAGCGTTTTCAGCAGCAGCAACGTTTTCTCTTTCATCGGCATCCCGCCGCAGTACCACAGCAGACCAGCCACATAGCCTTGTCACGGTCGCCCTGTCCATCGCGGCAAGACAGCGTTTTCAGATTTCAACCAGCCCTTCAGTTAGCGTTTTTCAGTTTTCAGTCATCGTCATCACCGACGACAGCAGATCAGCCCGTAGCCTCGCCGCACTTGCAGAATCTCATCAGCATCCATAGCGTTTTCAGTTTTCAGTCCATTTGCCTCACAGTCTCAGCCTTGACCGCAAGCACCATCGTCGTTGACAAGCATCTCAGCATTTAGAACCATTTAAGGTTTCACAAGCGTTTCTTGCTATTTTTTAGAGTTTCTTACATTTTTTTGCTGTTTTAGACTCTCTCGCTCTCTCTCTCTCTCTCTCAATCATGGGAAGCGTCGAAGAAGTGCCAACGGCTTACCCCACGTGTAAGAAGACGCATCCCTTGCCGGCCGCCCACAAAGCCTCTTTCATGCGGACAGGGAAAAGGATGTCGGCAATAGAGAAGGAAATGAGAGAATGGAGAAACGAAGTTGAAGAGTGGAGGAAGGAGAGGAGCACTATTCTTCAAACATGGACTGAAGAAAGAGATGGCATGTGTAGGAGGATCGCTTCGCTCGAGAAGAAAGTGGTCATCCAAGATTCCATCATCCGAAATCTACAAGCAAAAAGTGGGCAGCTCGAAGAAGGTGAAATTCAGCCATCCAGGATGGAAGAATTGAATACCATGAGAAAAGAAATACGGGTTATCAAGGAAGGTGAGGAGAAGAAGTCATCGGCCGCGGTCATCTCCGCAACACAAAAGAAAGTAGAGGAGGCCAAAAAATGGATTGAGGTTGCCAAGAAAGGGAAAGGTAAGGAAGCTCCTTGTACACCCACTCTTATTAACATGACCCTCCAAGAGGAACAAAGGAGGAGGATGCGGGCTCTACATGTGAGGGTACCCGGCCTCAAGGACATAAACAATGTGGAAAAAGAGGTCACAAGCCTCACATCCATGATGGGGGTGGACAAGCCTTCACACACAAAGGCATGGAGAGTGGGCAAGAAGAGTTATGGCCTTGAAGACTTGGAGGTTGTCTACTATTGTACCTATCTTCATAGTACGTGATCCTACAGAGCCTGGGAATTACCACACTATTATGGTTGGGCACACATTGGCACGGTTGTATGCATCCATTCTTGAGCAGCAATTGAGTAATTGGGCAGAGGGTGAGGGTGAGGGTGTACGAGCAAAGGGTCAGGCCGGTTTTAGGAGAGGTTTCTCCACTCTTGATCATATTCTGTCACTCAGAGCCATCATTAAGGAGGGCAGGTCACATGGGACACGGATCTATTGTAGCTTTGTGGATTTCCACAAAGCATTTGACATGGTACCGAGAGCTCGATTGATGCGCAGACTGCAGGAGATGGGGGTGCCCACACTGTTGATTTGGGGGATTATGGCTCTATACAGATCAATGATGGGACATGTACGCACTCCGGAGGGGATATCTGATTTAGTACATTCCACCATTGGGGTGAAACAAGGTTGCCCATTGTCTCCTACTCTATTTTGTATGTATGTTGATGAGGTGTCTGATTACATTGACAAAGAGGGTGATAAGAGGTGCCCAACTGGCAGGGACGTGGATCCCATTGTTGTTATATGCTAATGATATTGTGTTGATCTCTGACTCACCAGAGGGTATGCAGCGACAGTTGGATGCATTACACAAATTTGCAGAGGTAGTGGATTATCTGTAAACCTTGGTAAAACCAAGGTTATGGTGTTTAACACCACATCACAATGGATCAGGAGATCAGCACAGACTTTCACATATGGTCAAGAGATTGTAGAGTACACAGATGCATACACTTACCTTGGGGTTGTCTTCATTGGGCCAAGGTTTTCTTTGGGGAGAGCAACAGAGACTAGACTGACTAGAGCTTTTGTGGCCTTGGGAGGCTTGGAGCGGATGTGTTCGCAGGTTCAGTTCCAGGAACCTCGGACAAAGGTATGGCTCTTTGATACCTTAGTAGCCTCAGCTATGTTGTATGGGGTGCAGACATGGGGACCTTCTGTAGGCCAGGATGGTTGGAGACGTATGAAGAGGCCCTTGGTATCTATGATCTCTCAACTGATCAAACTCAAGGCCTCTGTACCCCACGCTATCATTCGAGTAGAGCTAGCTGCCCCTCCTATGGAGATTGAGGCGCTTACCAGATCAGTCTCATTTGTGCAAAGCTTGTGGGATACTACTAGAGACAGACATGCTAGACTGGCCCTTGAGTCTTCCAGAAAGTTAGCTCTTCAAGGGGACACTTCATGCTAGTATGCACAAATGACATCATGGTTTCAGACGCATGGTTTCACCATGGAAAGGCTGCCCCCTTTCCAATACTCTCTTCAGACACCCTCGATGTCTCTTACACGGGTGGAGATTACTAGACTCATTCGTCAGGACCTGATCTAGCTGGATACCAGGAGGACATGGATAGAGCCGCCACAAGAGTTGGGCATGAAGATGGCTTTCTATGGAGAGCATCTTCTCCACCTCACACGAGATGGGTTTGTGATTCGACCCAGCTACATGGACAAACATATATCTCATGGTTTGCGGTGTGCCATTGGTCAGATATGCACATCCTCACATCAGCTCGAGATTGAGACTGGTAGATTTAGAGGGATACCAGCAGACAACAGGGTATGTCGCTTATGCCAGTTAGAGCCAGAGACAGAGCTACATTACATATGTCATTGCACGCTGTACTATGAGAAACGGGGCCGTTTCCATTGCTTATTCAGAGAGGGTTTCGGTCCTTTCTCTAGGGTCATGAATTATGAGGATCAGAGATGTCTTGGGCTATATCTACTTGAGTTACACAGATATAGACACTTTACTGGGGAGAGATAGAGAGAGACAGTCCCAGAGACAGATTACAGATTTCTTCTCACTAGATATGGGACAGCAAGAGGAGCAGTCATCATTGTAGAGCTCAGCCCACACTCATTCAACCACTACCGGCAGTCTCATCGACTGAGCACTGGAGCTACGGAGATCCAGACGACCACGATTGAGGAGAGGGGCTACACAGCATCGACGAAGACTACAGCAGAGGATTTGAGCCATACTCTCTCAATATCCAGAGTGCAGATGAGGATGGATTCTAGTAGTAGTATATAGTTCTTTTGTACCCAGACATGGTATGAGATTCACCATTTTGTAACAAATTGGTCTCATAGGTGATTTTGGCCTTTTGAAGACGTTAATATAATGTTTCATTTCATTTCATTTCTCTCTCTCTCTCTCTCTCTCTCTCTCTCTCTCTCTCTCTCTCTCTCTCTCTCGCATTGAGGAGCCAGGACGACCTCTGGAGGAGCTTACTACTATACTGACACAGACATTACATGATGCAGCAGTAGAGTCATTTCCACACACCCAGCCTGATTGTGTTGATCTCCGACTCTCCGGAGGAGATGCAACGTCACTTGGATGCTTTGCATAGGTTTGCCCACGAAAGTGGGTTGTCTGTCAACCCAAGGTTATGGTGTTTAATACCACCCCACAGTGGATCAGGAGGTCAGCACCTACACTCAGATACGGCCACGAGACTATGGAGAACTTCCCAGAGAGAGATATGTCCGCCTTGCACTTGAGTCCTCTCAATAGTTAGCCATGCAAGGAGATACAGCATGCTGGTATGGGGAGATGACATCATGGTTTCAGGCGCATGGGTTCAGCATAGACAGGTTGCCACCCTTCCAGTACTCACTGGATGCACCATCTCTCACTCTTACACAGTCCGAGATCACCAGGCTCATCCCCCAAGACTTGACTCAGGTAGACACCAGGAGGACATGGATACGGCCAGCACAGGAGCTGGGCACGAAGATGGTTTTCTATAGAGAGCATCTTCTCAAGCTTAAAGAGGACGGTTTTGTGACGAGACCTAGATACATGGACACCCACCTGTCTCATGGGATACGATGTGTTATTGGCCAGATACGCACATCTTCTCACCAGCTACAGATTGAGACTGGGAGATACAGCGGAGTACCAGCAGAGGCCAAGACATGCCCCTTGTCTGACATGGAGCTTGAGACAGAGTTGTGCATTACACATGCCACTGCCCCGTCTACTACGAGATACGAGGCCACTTCCATTGCTTGTTTAGAGAGGGTTTTGGACCACTCTCCAGATTGTTTAAAAGAAGCATGGACCACCAAGTTCGAGCATTCCCCTTAAAGTAAGAAGCAGCTCTCCGACTCTTAGAGTGCTCTGAGTAGCATCCTCCCGCAAAAGCGATTTCAAACTGTTGTACAAAAGACAAAGCCTTCGAAGCATCTTTATATCCCGAAAACGTGTCAAACTTAATTGACTGTCCACCTTCCTTAAACTCTCGGACTTTCTTGCTTTTGTCTTTCAGAAAGTCATACTGGTTGGCTTTATAAAAATTCTTCTTCTTTGCATAAAAGTTACTATCATCAGAGTCTGAACTATCTGTAGACGAGTCCTCTGTAGAACTATCACTCACTGGGCGAGATTTAGACTTTTTTGCCTTTTTCTTGCCCTTTCCGAAGCGTTGTTTCTTGCTTCGCTTTTTGCCTTTGCAGTCTTCTTCGCTCAAGTCAGATGAGCTAGAAGAACTGTCAGAAGAAGAAGAAGAAGAAGAAGAACTGGGTACTTCTTCAAATCGAACACGCTTCTTCTGTTTCTTTGCCTTTTCAAATGTCGACTGACGACCCAAGTAACCCGGGAAGTCAGTGCCTTTCTTCTGCTTTTTGCCGTGCTTTTTAGCTTTTGTTTTGCGCGTCAAAAAGCTGAGCAATCCGTGCATCAACCATCTCTTCTATTTCCTTCTCTGAATATTTCTTGTGAGCAGAAGGTTTCTTGAGAGCGGGTTTTGGGGGTAGTGTTGTGGTTTTCTGCCATTGCGCATGCACTTCCTGAAAAGAAGTCTCGCTCATATATTTTGCAAATTTTGGGTTCTTCGCAAAATTGAGCATCATCTTTGTTGCATCGCCGATCAATTGACGACACTCCATCTGTCGTCGCTCCGCCTGAGTAGGCCGAGGCGGGCCATACTCCATGCCAGAATCTTTGTTGTGATCCCTTGCTGCATCTCCGGATGCAGAGGGAGTCGACTGATCCTTGCGTGAAGCCATAGGTGCTGCGGAACAAAATTTTGGGATCGGATTTCCCGTAAAAGAGAAATCAGCCGTGCTCTGATACCACTGTAACAGACTTCGACACTCCAAGTCAAGAATCTACCGCGACAGCACCAAATAACCACTTCAAAACATTTCACAATTCACACTTGATTCACACTGGCCCAGCGGAGTTCCATGCATAGAGATATTGGCCCCAAAGACTGACGCCCCTTTCGGTATTTCTTTTTGTATTAATCTGAATTCAAAGTACAAGAGAGCAGGCAGGCGCTCACACTCAGACTCTGCGTCCAGATGCTCTGAGTTGTGAGAGGCCTACCCGTGTATTTAAAGGTTACAAGGGTTGCCAAAAGCAGAGCCCCAAAAACTGAAAATCAAAAGCTCAAAAGCTTGTAAATAAAGCAATTCTTTTTGCTTTTCTCTCTCATGCCACTACTTAGCAAATAAAGCAATTCAAAGTTCTCTCTCTCTCTCCCCCTTGCTAATATGTGTAGGAAAAGCATGTCAAAAAGCTGCCGTAAATCCAGTGCCAATTCCGCCGCAATTTCCGGACGTCCGTATTGCTGCCACGTGTCATTTCTACCGTAGGGTTAGGGTTTTTGCAATTAGGGTTTCTGGCAGAAATTAGGGTTTCGGACAGCCACGTCATCACTTTGTGACATTTGTTCTTGCTCGAGCTGTGTAGACACAGAGATAGCCTGATGAGTGGAGAGGCTAGCCAATCTCTGTTACCATATACATGTGGTAGTGATGTGTGTGAACACACTAGGACCACCGGGGCATTTTTTCCCTCTTTAGGAGGTTTTTTCCCCCGTGCATTGTATATACGCCCATCACTCTAGGGCTATCTATCTTTCCATTGCACACTAAGTAATACACTCTCTATTGTGTGCCTTGAGCTTCATTCGTCTTCTCCAAGCTGTGTGCGTTTCTCTGCAACCCTAATTCCAACAATTGGTATCAGAGGAAGTTGCGTCCTCCCGGGCATAGTCGCAAACTGCTCCAGTACACGCCTGCTCACTTTCTCCGATTTCAGTGAGCTTTGGCAAGCGTTCGCAGGTCGACAAATACTTCGGGAAGACTTGTAGAGCTCGGTCTGCTCAGATTTTTGATTTGGGCTCATTTCTGCCTCCGTTTCCACTACAGGAAGTATTGCACAAGCTATTTCGTCATTTTGTGCAGAGTTTCTGTCAGTGCCGTTTTCTGCATCACAGGTGCCTTACACTCTTCTACGGTTTGTGCTATATAGCACGTGTTGTTCCCGCTCCGTTTCTCCTATTTTCGGGCAGTTTTCACATCAAGTGCAGCATGTACCATGGTTGACAACAACAACATAGATGTGTTCAAGATGTTTGCTGCTGAGGAAAGGTTGGATGGGGACAATTACCCTATGTGGGCTTATATGATGCAACACGTTCTTGTGTCAAAGGGCGTCTGGAATATTGTGCAGGGCATTGATGTGCGTCCTGGTTTTGAGGATGTAGGCGATGTTGAGGATGTTGCAGGTCTTGCTGCAAGGATTGCTGTTGTTAGAGTTGTTTTGCCTACGGCAGAACAAGCTCGTTGGGATGTTAAGGATGCGCAGGCTCATGCTTTGATTGCGTTGTCTGTGAAGCGCACCATTGTTCCTCACATCCGTTCAGCAAAATCTGCAAAACAGGCTTGGGATATTCTAGCAGCTCTTTATGCAAGCCGCAATGAGGCTAAAATTGCTTTGTTGCGTAAAGAGCTGGAGTCAAAGATTATGCATGAAGAAGATGATATGGACACTTTCCTTGCTAGTGTCAAGGATATCAATGAGCAACTTATTTCTGCAGGTGAAGTCATTTCAGACAGTTCCCTTGTGCAGACTGTTCTTGATGCCTTACTAGATTCCTACCAGACTTTTGCTAGTACTTGGAGACTGATGACCCAAGGAAATCCTGAAGTTGTCAAGTTTGATGCATTATGCACATTGCTGTTGCAAGAGTCACTTTCTAGAAAAAACAGGACTAGACAGCGTGCAGTTGAACAAGCTTTTATTGCTTCTCAAAGAAAGGGTGGTAACAGTAATGCAGCCACTTCTTATGGTTCTGCTGCGAGTGGCAAAAATTCTATTCCAAATGCTTCTGCTGGCAGCAATTCGTCTGGAAATTCTAGTGATAAGGACAAAAAGAAGATGTGTTGCCATTATTGTAAAGCTAATGATCACTTGATCAAGTCGTGTCCTAAGTTGAAGGCCAAAGAGGCTAACAAGAAAGAGGGTGGTTCCACTGCAAATGCTGGTTCCACTACAAATGCAGTCATTGTTGAGTCTTCTCTGAAAGGAGACTGTATTGCTGATGTTGATGCAGAATGGGCTTTTAGCGCAGAGTGCACTTACAATTCTGTTGTTCATGATGCATGCTTGTCAGTTGCTGCAGATTCACATGTGCGGTATTTCGACAGTGGTGCTACAAAGCACATTACCTCACATCGTGAATTGTTTACCTCTCTCGAGTCTGTCCCTCATGGGAATTCAATCACTTGTGCCAACAATGCCTCTTATCAAGTTCAGGGAGTTGGAAAGATTGTGCTCACTGCTGCTAATGGTAGTTCCTTCACACTTGTTGATGCACTTTATCTACTTGGGATAAAAAAGAATCTATTGTCTGTATCCGCACTTCCTAGACTTGGACTTATAGTCAAATTTGTGGATGACAGATGTACAGTTTATGATCTCAGTTTTGGTGATGAAATTGTCACATCTGGCCTTTTGTGCCGTGGGCTGTATAAGCTCACTTTGTATGACAAGTGTGGACAGAATTGTGCAAATGCTGTTGTAGATTCAAGGGCTATTTCAGATGTAAAACTTTGGCATGCACGTTTTGGTCATCTGAATTTTGCCAGTTTGCTGCGTTTGCAGAAATCTGATATGGTTGCTTATTTGCCGCCTCATGAAGCACCTGTCAAACATGTTTGTGAAGGCTGTATTTTGGGTAAGATGCAGCGTTCTAAGTTTCCAAAGGATGGTTCAGTTCGGGCCACATGCAGGTTGCAGCTTGTGCATAGTGATGTTTGTGGGCCCATGCAAACTCCGTCCTTGGGCAGTTACCTGTACTTCGTGACTTTCATTGATGAATACTCCAGGCATGCATGGGTATTTCTGCTTAAAGCGAAGTCCGAAGTTTTTATGTGCTTCAAACAATTTCTGGCTATGGCTGAAAATGTCTCGAAATGTACTATAGGCACCCTCCGTTCCGATCGAGGGAGGGAGTATATGTCTCATGAATTTAACGCATTTCTGGCTAGTCGTGGGATAAAACACCAATGTACAGTCCCTTATGCACCTCAGCAAAATGGTGTTGCTGAGAGGAAAAACAGGTCACTGACGGAAATGGCACGGTGTATGGTCAAAAGTCAAGCTTTGCAGCATTCTTTTTGGCTTGAGGCCATCATGTGTGCCACTTATGTACTAAACAGGTGTCCTAGGAAAGCTTTGCATTCTATTACTCCATATGAAGCATGTCATGATAGAAAGCCTTCTATTGAGCACATGCGTGTTTTTGGCTGTTTGGCATATGCTTTGGTGCCACAAGTGCAGCGCAGAAAATTGGATGATAAGGCTGTCGAATGTATTTTTGTTGGTTATAGTGCTGAAAGCAAAGGTCACAGGTTGTATCAAAACGTATTCTCGTTTCACGGAATGTAGTGTTTGTGGAAGATCTGTCATGTACTAGAGACAGTAATGTAAGCTCACAGAACATTTATGACACTTTGCTGCCTCTTTTCAGTGGTGGAAATACGAATGTAAGTTCCAATGAGGCAAATGTACAACCTATGGGCGTTTTTGAAAATGTTACAGATCAGCCTATTACTGATGCAAATGTACATGATGTACTTGATGAGGAAAGGGCTGAAAATGAGCAGGCTAGAGGTATGCCAAAATGGCTGGTGCACACTTTGCTTGACAGTAAATTGGATGCACCTTTGTCTAGTCGTACTCGTTCAGGCTCTCGCCATGCATCTTATGCATCAGATTGTTATGCTTTGGCTGTGTCTAGCTTACATGATGTTGAGGAGCCTCTGTCTTTTGATGAAGCACAGAATTCAGAAAATTGGATGTTTGCCATGCAATCAGAATATGATGCACTTATAGCAAATGACACATGGACTTATGTGATTTGCCTCCTGGCAAAAAGGCCATTGGTACGAAGTGGGTTTACAAGTTGAAACGCAAGCCGGATGGTGAGATCGATCGCCATAAGGTTCGACTTGTTGCAAAGGGTTATGCACAGCAAAAAGGCGTAGATTAAGAAGAGACTTTTGCTCCCACTTGTCGTATGACTACTGTGCGTTTTCTATGTGCATTGGCAGCTCATTTTGGTTGGGATGTACATCAATCAGACATTGTTACTGCTTTCTTGAATGGTGACATATTTGAGGAAGTGTATGTAACGCAGCCTCCCAGTTTTGTCATAAAAGGACAAGAGGACAAAGTGTCCAGATGTAAGAAGGCTTTGTATGGGTTGAAGCAATCTCCTCGTGCTTGGTATGAGAAAGCTGACACTCATTTGGTTAAACAAGGCTTTCGTAACAGTCCAACAAAAAGCACATTGTATGTAAAGCGTGAGGGTGATGTACTTGTCATTGTGGTTCTTTATGTCGATGATTTGCTGATCACTGGACCAAATGAGAGACATATTGCTGAATTTAAGACTGCTTTGAATGCTACTTTCAAGATGAAAGATTTGGGGCTGTTGCATCATTACTTGGATATACAATGTAAGTAGTGTGATGGTGGTATTTCCTTGTGTCAGAAAAGTTACATAGAAACATTGCTATGTAACTTTGGACTTGAGGATTGCAAACCTATTGCCACTCCCATGGAAACACGTTTGAAATTGAGTCTACATGATGCTGGTGATCCTGCTGATGTCACTCTTTACCAAACTACTGTTGGCTGCCTCATTTATGTATGCAACATGAGGCCAGATATTCAGTTTGCAGTCTCACAGGTCAACAGATTTATGCATAGCCCAGGGTCTAAGCATTGGCAAGCTGTCAAGAGGATTTTCCGCTACCTTAGTGGCACTTTACATCTTGGCTTGTTTTATCCCAAGGGGGGATGATTGCCGCCAGACTTACATGCTTTTTCGGACTCAGATTGGGCTGGTTGTTTTGACACGCGAGTGTCCACAAGTGGTTTTTGTTTCATGCTTGGCAGTTCATGATATCATGGTTGAGCAAGAAGCAACCTACTGTGGCCACTTCAAGTTGTGAGGCCGAGTACAGGGCAGTCTTCACAGCTACAGTTGAGTGTGTATGGCTCAGACGCCTTATGGCTGATTTGGGTGTTGGACAAGACACTGCCAACACTATCTACACTGACAGTCAGAGCGCATTGGCAATTGCGAGGAACCCAGTTTTTCATGCTCGCACAAAGCACATTGAGGTGCATTACCACTATGTCAGGGAGAGGCTCTCAGCAGGAGAGATCAGCTTGGCTTATGTGCCAACTCAGGACAACCTTGCAGATCTTTTCACAAAGGCATTGTCTCGTGAGAAGCTTGAAGCTTTCCGCAAAGCTTTGGGCTTACTCGCCTTTGTGGATTGATCATGTCCTCAGGGCGTGGCACTTCCCTTTACTCATGTGCTCGTTCACCGCATCACTCGAGGGGGGATTTGTTACCATATACATGTGGCAGTGATGTGTGTGAACACACTAGGACCACTGGGGCATTTTTCCCTCTTTAGGAGGTTTTTTCCCCCGTGCATTGTATATACGCCCATCACTCTAGGGCTATCTATCTTTCCATTGCACACTAAGTAATACACTCTCTATTGTGTGCCTTGAGCTTCCTTCGTCTTCTCCAAGCTGTGCGTTTCTCTGCAACCCTAATTCCAACAATCTCAGAGACAGATCACAAAGTTCTTTAGAGCAGACACTGGACAGCCAGAAAAGCTACTTCCATAGCAAAGCTCACATTCGTCTCACACCAGAGACACACTGATTGACCCAGCGCTTGAGCTGGGGAGATCCAAATGCCCACGACTGCGGAGGACTACACTGCATCGACGGAGGCTGCATTAGACGATTCGGATCACTCTAACCAGGCATGCACGATGCCCGGTCAGACTACTGACCATGGAGGAGATTGATGAGGACCAATGCTTGATCTCCTGTGATTTAGCTATTTAGCTCTCCCAGCCAGCTGCTTACTTTGCTTAGTTCACATCGAGCAGCTTACGATTCCATAGTATTTTTGTTTTGTTACGTTGTTATTTTGTTACTCTGACTTTGTATCAGATCCACCACATTGTAACTTTCTGGTCTCATAGGTCACTTTGGCCTTTTGAAGACGTTAATATAACATTTCATTTCTCTCTCTCTCTCTCTCTCTCTCTCTCTCTCTCTCTCTCTCTCTCTCTCTCTTTTCCTTTTTTTTTGGAAAAAATCAGGGCTGTATATTACTGAGTATAAGATAATCCCCAGCGGATGCCAAAATAGCCTATCACGTGGGGTGTACAAGCTGTATGTAAGGGTGAGAGCCACTATAGTGACAGCTCGACTAGAACAATCTCATGGTGGTCTGTGTGATGAGTGGAGGAGAAACCACCGAGGGGGAGCATAATGCCATGTAATCTGGCTACCTGTAAGTGTGAAGAAGAGTGGGGATCGGGCCCAACGCCTAAGGAAGGCAAAGCGACGAGCCTCGGCTGCTCGAGATGTACCTGAGGAAGAATCCCACTGCCAAATCAGGGTGTGAATGATGTCCAGCCAGATGGTAGTGAGGGTATCCTGAAGGAGCTGTGGAGCCGCACTGAGAATGTGTAGACAACGAGCTCGTCAAACATTCCATAGTGTAATGCTAGTGATGACTGAAAATATTTCATCACGTGTCTGAGGATCCCCTTGCCAAGCAATCTATGGTAACATAGCCAAAGTTCCTCGCCGATAACCAGTCGAGGTAAGCATAAGAGCTGGATCTGTGTCTGAGCCCTCGTAGAAAAGATGCGGTCTGGGCATCCGCATCAACCATCAGACAGATCCCCAAGTGAGAAATCCATGCTGAACACGAGCTCTGCTGAGTAAAAAGCAAAGTGCTAGCCACACTGCATGAGAAGTTGAGCATGACCAAAGATAGTGTGCAGGTGACTCAAGCAGTCGCAAAGGATAGCGAGTACATAACGGATCATGACCCATTGTAGCTAACCAAGTCCCAACTGGAAGTCCTGCATGTGCAATCATCCACATGAAAAAAGAAATACGACGAGCCGCATGTAAATCCCAGATGGCTGACCAAAACTGTTGTAGATAGGCATGGGAGAGACCTGAATGTAACCAGAAATGCATACGAGTGGGCTGCTCTGGGTGATGTCGCATCAATGCTAATCTTCCAATTATGACAGTGTACTCAAAGAATGATACTGGTGCACCAGTGGGGTTAGAGTGAGGCCAATGCCACTCTCTGGGGTCCCAATAAAGCTGAGATAGGGCATGACCCTCCCACACCCAAAGCCTCCAAAGTGCAGCATCAGCAGAGGCGAAACAGGGGTCAACACAACGACGCTTCCCACGGAAGCCAACTACTCGTATGGCCGCCCATCGAGCGCCGGGGTAGACAAGGTGTGGAGAGGTGGTAGCATATGTCAATCTACGATGAATCCCCTGTGAGTAGTCAGTGTCAACTGTGAACAGCATGGTGTCTAAACGAACTAATAAGAGAGTGCTCTGAGCAAAGAGGCCTTCCCAGCCACAATGTGGAGGCATCTGAACCATGCCTCGCATAACTGCATCCCACTGTGAAGGAACGGCGGAGTCAATCTCAAGCAGTCTGTCTGTCACCCCACGACCAATGTTATAATGTTCTACCACAAAATCTGCATCCAGCATACGTGTCTCATGAAACAACCGCATAGAGGCAGCAGGGCCAGTGTCCCAAGCAGCCCAATCAATGAGTCCTCTCTCCAAGCTGACGAGGGGGGGTAACCGAAGAATCAAGAACTGCATCATTCCAAATGAGAGGCTGGTGCTCAATCTCCTCACGACATTAGTGAGGTGATCGTATGATAGCCCGTCGCATGGAAACCCAAATCTGAAGGAGCGATCGGATGAAGGGTGATAGGGTGCTGGTGGACAAGGGAGCATTTGTAAAGAGAAAACGATACCCTGTATGCCAAGTATGACCATCTCTAGTGCCGAGACGTGGAGTCGCAGTGCAAATAGCGGCCTGAAGAAGCATCTTCCAAGGTTCTTGCCCGGGAAAAAGGCCCCGAACAATAAGCTTGGTAAGAAGAGCGCGGCTCTATAACTCTGGATCAATAATGCCAAGGCCTCCTTCTGACCTAGGACGAATAATCGTGGACCATCGAACTCGAGCACGAGTATCAGTAGTCCCATCTGTGCCACTCCATAAAAAGTTCCGCACTAGTCCGCGGAGCTGAGCTATCACACCAGAATGTAGCATCCAACAAGAGGCCGTATACCATATTGTAGCCAGAATGACCTGGTTGGCGACCAATGCACGGCCAGCCAATGACAGATGACGTGAAGACCAATGACATAGCTTCCTGCGAATAGACTGCAGTACAGGTGCAAACTGCTGCTGTGAGGAAACATCAAATCCAATCTGAAAGCCCAGATATCTGCATGTCTGACCCGACTGCAACCAAGTGAAACCATCAGCTACCCCCCAAGTAGGTATGTCATCACTGCCAACCAGTAACCCATAGGATTTATGCCAATTAATGCGTGCACCACTTGCAATGCAAAAAACTTTGAGGGCCTCCCGCATGGCATCAAGTGCAGCTAGCGAATAACGCAACATCAACATAGTGTCATCAGCAAACTCCTGATCTATAAAGTCCGAAGCTGAAGGTACTGGCATGGCCAAACCACGAAATGCATGACTCTGAGCATGAAGAAAATCGGACATAGTCTCTCCTACAAACAGATACACATATGCTGTTAAAGGACATCCCTGACGGACAGATCGAGAAAGCTCAAAACTGCGACTGACACGGCCACCAATAGTAATCGCACTGCTTGCGGTCCTGAAGAGAGCAGAAATGCCGGAGATCCATCTCAAAGGGAAACCCATCCTGGCTAATGATCCTTCGAGAAAGTCCCACTCAACATGATCATATGCTTTCTCGAAGTCAAGGATGAAAAAAGGGAGCGGTTCAGAAGATGATCTGGCCCACTCTACTGCATCATAAAAAGTGAAGATATTATCCAGTATGCATCGATCCATGACAAAGCCAGTCTGAGAAGTATGAATAATATCTGGTAAGAACGGTCGCAAGCGATGGCTGATCAGTAATGCTAATATCTTATAGACCGAAGGGAGTAGAGTAATAGGTCTCCATTGGTGGAGCTGAGTGGTGTCGCCCCCTTTCGGAATAAGAGATATGAGACCTGAACAAAGATCCGGATGCATCTACCCTGATGCAAAGATGTCTTGACAACCGCGAAGCAGTGGTATATGCAATACATCCCAATAAGTAAAAAAGAAAGCTCTAGTGAGGCCATCCTCTCTTGGACAGGAGGTTGGATGAAGACTCTCGATAGCATCATGGAGCTCTGCAAGTGTAAAAGTTGCCAACAAGATCTCTGCCATAGTGTCTGTACAACGGTGTCGGGTGTGATGCCAGATTTGTTCACGGGCAAGTAAAACCTCAGTAGTGCATACATCAGCAGTGAACAATGTCTCAAAATAATCGGCAGACATATCAAGAATAACATCAGGATATAGATGTAGTGTCCCCTGAGCATCACACAAAGTCCGAAGGGTGGCGCCAGGAGGGCGCTCTTTATGTGCAGCAAAGAAGTCTTTATTCATTCGATCGACTTTAGCTATCCAATGAGAGACTGAAGCATGATGAGTGAACTCAGACCTAGCCTCCTGTATGCGACGAATCTCCTCTGTGAGCTCTGTCTGTCTAGCAACGAGATAAGCATCCTGAGGCCACTCCTCAAGCAAGCGCTGAGAGGAACCAAGAGGAATGTGAAGATCAGACTCGCGTACTCTCTCTCTCTCTCTCTCTCTCTCTCTCTCTCTCTCTCTCTCTCTCTCTCTCTCTCTCTCTCTCTCTGCACTTTCTCTCACAGTGTCCACTCTCTTTTGTTTTGGTCATTGCACAATCTCTCATTAAGACAAGGAAGGCTCTCCCTTCCCTTCCAATAAAAGGAACCTTGAGCACGTATTGAGCACACATCCTGAGCATACATCATCATTCACTTCCGCTGCACATTACACTTCAGGACATGAAGGAGGTAACTCGCCTAGCAAGCCTTCACAGAAATACTCAGCCTGGGCTTGCAAAAAAACGTGCTGTTCCTTTTCAAGGTCTGAAATATTTGCCCTTGCTTATCATTTAATTCTTTCAAGAAGATCGAGTAAACAAAAAGACTGGATTTTATTAGTTTGGAAACGGTTGAAGCCGATACAAGTGAAACGGACTCGCCCTTTAGTTTTACATCAAGTACAATTTCTTTGCCTTCTCTCATCCTCAAGATGGCTTTCCTTGCCCTATAATCGACCACGACGCTATTCTTACGGAACCAAGGGATTCCTAGGAGGACGTCACACCCTTCCAAAGGCATGATGTAAAAGTCCTCGTGCCCTAAATATCCCTGACAATGCAATCGAAGTTTGCCAATGACAGGTGTAATGGCAACATCCCGTCTGGGCGCCACTAGAACTGTCTCGGCTGGTGGCCTCATTTCCTCGGGCGTAATTCCAAGTTGAGCCACCAATTTGGTTGAAATGAAGTTGGCCTTGGTTCCTCCATCAAAGAATATAAGGGCTTCTTGGTCGCGCACTTTTCCCCATGCTCTGCAAAGTTTAGTACTGTCATGGGGACGGGCACCACGTGCCAACGGAAAAGAACAGACTGAACGACTTTAAGCACTTCAAATAACACTGAACTAAAAGAGATGCACGCCACACAAGACACGGAGTGGCGGAATTCCACCCCGAGAGAGCACTAGCCCTGAACGTTGACGCCCATTTCGGTATTTCTTTCTATTGCTTGAACTCAGTACAACGCCAGTACTCCAATCCCTGCACCACCACGCAGAAGCATGCCAAAGAATGATCCCTTGGCTCATATTTAAAGGCCCTTGGCCTCTCAAATGCAGTTACATGAAAAGCATCAAACTCTAAAAGCATCTAGCCTCCAAAAAGCAGCTCGCAATTTCAGGGATTTCCGTACAGCCTGGCATGTCATCATCCACCAACGTGAAACGCGCAATTTCGTAAACCTGCCATGTCAGTATGTCAACGCAAATTGCGGGGTGTCCATACAACTGCCACGTCATCAGTTTCTACGCAGGGTTGTGTGTGTAGTCTTGCTTTGTTTTAAAGTCTTTAGGTCCCCTGGCCCCATCGAACGGGATTCCATAAGTTGGTGAAAACTCCTCTTTGAAAATAGGCCACTCAGCAAGACTTTGCAAGTAGGTTAAACTTCTTCTACTTCTTCACTTAGGGTTTACGTCCCTTGCCAGGATCTGCAGATTGGTTCCGTTCTTCAGTGGCTTGACACATCAGCGGTTTGTGACATCCCCCCTTCTTGAAAGAAGTAATCGTCTGCCATTGCAACATATCTGCAAAACAACTCAAGTTAGCTCAAAAATTTCCGAGGGACAATCAGTTTTCTCATCCAAATTGGAGCTCTTGCCATTGGCTTAATCCAATAAGGAGTCTCATTCCATATTAGAACTCTTGATATCCTGGGTCGTTGGTTTCCCAAAAAAATCTCATCCAATAAGGAGTATTCAGTGGTTGGCACATCACAATGCAACACGAATGCTGACATATGCATGTTACAAGACATAGAAACATAAAGCCGTCGATGAACACTCCCCCGCAAATAACCATCCAGGTCCGGGCCATGAGCTGTTCATGATTCCCTCATCACTCCTCCCCCAAAAAACCTAAAAATGTCCGGGCCATGAGATATAGATGCATTTTACAACCAAACGCCCCCCACACCATAGCTTGTGTCCTTTGGAGGTGCTGAGAGTAACCATTGTGCTCAGACTTCTTAATACTCCCCCCTAAATAATCACAAGGGTCCGGGATTCTGTAGATACTTTACATATTTTGGATCCTTTGAATACCTGAGAAGTCACCTAGCACAAGTGTCCACTTGCAGTTGTTGCTGACTTTTGCTCTGTCAAGAACTTCTACCACAGGCTTGCCCTAAACATCTTCCAATCTTCTGAAGAGAGCTTGTCGTTGTTAAGAGTGTCACAAGGCAGGCACCACATGCCAATAGAAAAGAACAGATTGAACACGCTTTTAGCACTTCAATAAAAACTGAATTGAACTTCTACCACAGGCTTGCCCTAAACATCTTCCAATCTTCTGAAGAGAGCTTGTCGTTGTTAAGAGTGTCACAAGGCAGGCACCACATGCCAATAGAAAAGAACAGACTGAACACGCTTTTAGCACTTCAATAACAACTGAATTGAAAGAGAGAGAGAGAGACGACACGCGATATGGAGCGGCGGAACTCCACCCCAGAGAGTATTGGCCCCAAACCTTGGCGCCCCTTTCGGTATTTCTTTATATTGCATCAACATGGTACAAGCCGGAAAATTTGGCTCGCTACTGCTGCTCGCCCCCCCCTTGCTTCGCCATCGCTACCCCCCCCCCCCCCCCCCCCCCCCCCCCCCCACACGCTGCCCCTGCGCGCTAACCTCTCCCCCCCCCCCCCCCCCACCCGCTGCCCCCCCCTGTTTTCGCGCTGCCCCAAAGGCTGCCCGCTGCCCTCCTCTCGCGTTGCCATCCCCACCCCATCCCCCCGCTTGCTGCCGCTTGTGCACCCGCACATTACCCGGCTGCCCTCTTCGCCCTCGCCGTCCCCCCATCCCCCCCCCCCGTCCTCTTTGCTCCCGAAGGTCTTCTGCACCTGGCTCGGCAACGCTTTCTCTTCGGACAAGTGCTTGGCGTACTCGTTTGCAGATTTTCTTCACCGCCCGCTTCTTCGACTCAGCAGTAGACACAGATGGAGGCTCCAGCTCCACCTCAAAGGGACTCGCCTGAAGCCCCCTCGCCCGACCCCGCTGAGCCCACCATTCGACTTGCTCTTACGCCGGCAGAGCAAGCGAGCCTTGCCACAGAGGTAGAACGCTTGCAGGCGACTTCTGTCATCTGCAAGGTTCTCGGCACTCGTCCCAGCAGAGGAGAGCTGCGAGACCTTCTCCAGGCCCGCCTCCTCGCAGAGGTGGGCAAGATCTTGCGAGGAGGCGGGCAAGATCTTGGATGTCCAGATTCTCGGACGGGGGTACTACCAGATTGAGTTCGAGACTTCCGAGATGGCCTCCAAGGTCATAGCTATGAGTCCATTGGCCATCCGAGCAGCACGCGCCCACTTTCGACAGTGGCGACATAGTTTTGACCCGTCTTCGGATGTGCTAGTAGAGGAGGCGGACATCCCCTTCTCAGTCTGCTTTCCGGGTTTACGGAGGGAGTACCTTCCACTTCTCTCCAGGATTGGCTCCGCCATCGGAACTGTCCTGGAGACACCTCGTACGGCAGCATCAGTAGCTGCCAAGGCGGCTGGCATCCCTTCAGTTCGAGTTTTGGTCAGAGATACCCACACGCTCCCGAAGGTCATCCTTCTGCCTTGGGTGAGTGGGGGTTGGTTTAGACAGAGTGTGGAGTACTCGGGTCTCCCGAACCAGTGTTTCATTTGCAGACAGATGGGCCACCTAGCGAAGGCCTGTCCACGGAGGAGACCACGACCTTCACCCCAGCCTTAGCCCCAGCCTGCCAAGGCTGGGCCGCAGCCACAGCCAACGACACAGAGCACAGATTCAGCGCCACCCTCCGAGCCTGGGGCTCCAGCGGAGGAGGAGGGGTGGCAGCAGGCCCGTGGCCGTCGACGCCAAGGGCCACAGTGACAGCCTAGCACTTAGAGTGGCCCCCAGGTGCCTACTCAGCAGCAGTGGGTTCCCACGGGGAACCGCTTTGGTCCTCTTGAGCAGGAGGAACCCCCTACGCCAGCCTCCACCTCCGCTTCACCCTCGCCAGCCGCTCCTCCTTCCGATCTCCCCTCCTCCTCCTCATGCCCTCCCCCGCCCTCTGCTACCGCTCACTCCCCACCTCGCCCCCCCCCATGTCTCTGCCGCCCCACCCCGCTTCTCCTCTCCCCCGCCCCCCCCAGCCCCTTCTCCCCCTCCTCCTACTTCAGTACCACAGTCGGCTCAGGAGACTAGACCCTTGCCGGCGGCCAGGAGATCTCTTGGCAGCGCCTTCGCCACGAGTCACCTAGCGAGAGAGGGTCAGCCCTTCATGCGGCCCCCACTGCAGATTCAGACATCTCCTCTTGCACCTATCCCTCGTGGTTTGACGAGCTTTGACCTCCGACGCCGCTGGGATTTCTTCGATTACGGGTTTACTCGTTTTCTTGGCGATTCCGCAGCAGACCACGAGGCAGCCTGCTTCAGAGTCCACGCTTTGTTCCTCGCCGCTAGGGGGACAGAGGCCTTGGACTCAGCAGTTGGTTTCTCCTTCCCCCTCTGTGGCAGGACTGAGACAGAGTGGTCCCTCGACTCAGTGGTGGGATGGTTGCATACACAGGTTCTCGAGTTCTCTCACCACATGGGAGAACTTGGCGTTACAGATTTGCTGCAGACTTTGTGGCCACTGGCCAAGTTTGCGGTGACACCCCCAGATTCAGCAGGATGTAGACACATTGTGGTGTACTTTTTTGCTGATACGCAGTGCTTGCCTTGCTATGTATTCATTCATGAGGACTCCTGGACAGAGGAGGTTGCTTTACGCACGGCTCGCTCTACTTGGGCTTGGACCAAGCACTCACTGCAGTCTCGCCTATCTAGAGGACGCTCGGATGCGGATTACTCCCCATCCAAGCCTGCTTCGAAGATAGCTCGTCTTGCTGCTGCGGCAGCATCTGTTCTCTCTCGCTCCCCATGAGGATCGTCTCGTGGAACGTGCAGGGACTCGGTGGGCCCCAGTTTCAGCGACAGCGGGGCCGATTGCATCAGGAGCTTCAGCGATGCCTTGTGGGAGGAGAGATTGATCTCCTTATGCTTCAGGAGCACCATTTGTCTGAGAGCCGCATTCGGCGATGTGGTCAGATTTTGCGTGGACGCTATGATACCTTTTGGTCAGTTGCTTTTGGACCTGGAGGCATCCAAGGTGGGGTATGTATGACTATTGCGGACTCATTACAGCAGGCCATTGTGGGCAGAGGGATTATTGTACCAGGCAGGGCTCAGTGGATTACTATGCAGGTTCAGGGTAGCCTTGTGGGTTTCCTGAACATCTATGCGCCCAATGTGGCCAATGCTCGTGCAGAGTTTTGGTCACAGATTGTTGAGTCTTTGCCGCAGGTTGACCAGTGGTGTGTAGGAGGGGACTTCAACATGTTGGAGGACCCTTCTGACAGAATCGGAGGCAGCCATGCTACTTTGCATGGAGTCGAGTTAGCAGCTTGGGAGAGGTTTTGTATGACGTTGAGGGTCTCGGATACATGGCAGCATTCTGGCTTTGTGAGGCCTCCAGAGAGTCTTGCCTTCTCTAGATCGGACCGCAGAGTGGGAGGAGTGAATCTATCGCGCATAGATCGCTTCTACACTAGTGACCACTTCAGTGACTTGGGGGGATCAGTGGGCATCCTGGCAGGGACATCCTTCTCGGACCATGCACCAGTGATCCTCACAGTGGCAGACAGGCAGAGGAGTGGGAGCACGATGCTTCGCATCCCAGAGTGGGTCTTGTTGGACTCAGCACTCAGAGAGAGGGTCGAGGCTCTATGGACAGAGGGCATGGACAGCCAGGCTCCACCTGCAGACAGAGTGGCCTCAGGCCTAGCTCAGCTCAGCCACTTCTTTCTCCAGGAGTCTTTGGCTCGACGGGCTGCAGCGAGAGAGGAGGAGCAGCGTCTCAGACGAGGCATTGCTTCACTACAGAGGATGCAGGAGCAGCATCCAGACAGTCCATGGTTGGAGGAGCAGCTACAGCAGGCTCGACAGGAGCTTGCTCGCACAGAGGAGAGGCGCCATGAGCTTGCCTTCCACCGACAGGCATCTCAGTGGACTCAGGTGGGTGACAGAGTGACAGGTGTTTTTTTTGAGACAGTGGGACCTCGGCACTCGCATGCCAAGGTCAATCAGTTGAGGAGACCCGATGGGTCAGTTGTTTGCGAGCCAGAGGATATGCGTGCAATTGCTACTGACTTTTACCGTGAGCTACTGTCGGCTGAGCCCGAGTCAGAGAGACAGGATGCATGCAGGGAGCAGGTTTGGGCACAGATGCCTTGTCTTGTGACTGAGGAGATGCGGCAGAGGCTTGAGTTACCTCTTCAGCTTGAGGAGCTGCACACGGCTCTTAGAGCCCTCCCTCGTGGTAGCTGTCCAGGTGAGGATGGGCTGACTTTCACCTTCTTCTTGGAGTACTGGGACCTGCTTGGCCCAGATCTTTGTAGTGCCTTTCAGTACATTCTGCACACAGGAGTGATGCCGGATAGCATGAGTGAGGGCCTGATTTACCTCATTCCAAAGGAGGGTGGCTCCTTGGATGAGATTCGACAGTGGCGTCCCATCACCATTCTCAACTTAGCCTACAAAATTCTTGCCAAGGCTCTGAGTTTGAGGATTCAGCCACTTTTGGAGAGCCTTATACATGGGACTCAGACAGGTTTTGTCAAGGAACGCAGTATCCTTGACAACATCTTCACTTTTTGGGAGGCTTCTGCCCTTGCACGGCTCCGTGGGGAGGACCTTGTGATTCTTCTTCTCGATTTTGAGAAGGCATACGACAGAGTTGACTGGGACTTTCTAGAGGCTTGGATCAGAGGGGTGTCAGTTTTGTACAGACAGGCCCACAGTCAGGGGCTTTTGGCAGGAGGTAGAGGTGAGCGCTTCATGCTCACACGATCGGTCAGACAGGGTTGTCCTCTTGCCCCCTATCTCTTTCTGTTCTATGCGGAGGCGATGAGCAGATTTTTGGTGTCACAGCAGGTTGGGTTGAGGGGCTTAGCACTCCCTATATGGGGAGATGAGCTTCTGGACGCTGAGTTTGCCGACGACTCAGCCTTGTACTTAGAGGGCCAGGAGGCCAAATTACACAGATGTGGGCAGGCTTTGGAGACCTTCTGCTGTGCATCGGGCGCACTGATCAACTGGAGAAAGACAGTGGCTTTCTCAGTTGGTAGTGCTCCTGTGCCAGATTGGATGCCAGGAGAGGGTTTCAGGTGGATTCCTCCAGGGACTGCAGTTCGGTACTTGGGTTGTCAGGTTGGTTTGGATTTGTCCCCCGAGTAGCAGATTGCTCCTCTTCTCCTGTCCATCAGGAGAAAGCTGTTACATTGGAGCTCAGCACGACTTTCGCTGGCTGGTAGAGTAGTAGTTGCCAACCAGGTGTTGTTAGCGACTATGTGGTACATCACTTCTTGTTGGATCTTCTCGAGTTCTTGCATCAGCCAGGTAGAGAGGCTGATCAGGAACTTCCTTTGGTCTGGTCGCGACACTCAGATTGCCTGAGCCAAGGTGGCTTGGTCGGTCATCACACTTCCTTGTTCTCAGGGAGGGCTTGGGATCATTGATCCAGCACAGCAGAGCAAAGCCCTTCTTGGGAAGTTCGTCGTCAGAGGACTTCTTCCAAGCGAGGAGCCCTGGAAGGAGTTCTTGTTGCAGAGGCTTCGTGCCAGGGTGCCTCAGGCAGGAGGCCCTTGGCAACCTTCGACCAGATGGATCTTTACAGAGTTGCGCCGAGTTGGTTTGAGCAGGAGACTGGAGGACTGATTCGCTGTGAGTTTGCTTCGGTCTTGGGAGCTATTGCGGCGTGGCCTAGAGCAGCGTCAGCCGACGTGCACGGAGGAGCGCCTACGGAAGCCCCTCGTCTGGAACCCCATGGTTAGCACTCAGAGAGGCCACTTGGTTGGGAGTAGGCCTCATGTTTCTTGGGGTCCCATGGCAGCAGGTCCAGCGCGCTCTCTAGGTGACTGGCTAGAGTTCACAGGTTTGTCAGAGGAGGTGCAGGTTGTCCAGCTACAGGGCATGAGAGGGGTTCAGAGCATGTGTCAGGACATCTCAGAGTCAGTTCCAGCTGATTGGCTCACGCCTCTCGAGCCAGTAGCACCCCGGTGGATGGGAGCCTTCACACGACTGGAGGTTCTCATTTCAGTCAAGGCTTGCTCAGAGACTGTCCCAGCCTTGTTCTTTGAGCCTCAGGGTGGGGGACGATTACAGAGAGTTGCAGTAGAGGCCCCGCAGGTAGCAGAGTGTTGTTTCCAGAGGATCCGAGTTGTGGGCATCTGTGGGAGGACTTGCGTCATAGACCCTGACCCAGCAGCTCTTGAGACAGGACACTGGAGGCTATGGGCTTGGGAGTGCTGTCCACTGGCACGAGTACAGTGGGATCCTGGTGAGTGGCTATGGAGGGACCCATTCTCTTCTGCAGACCGCCCAGGAGTCCCTTTCTTTCAGTACACTGTTCGGCTTGGACGTCATATACTTGCAGCACAGAGAGAGGCCCGCCCCGCTGCAGCACGTCATTGGCAGGAGGAGGGTCTCACAGTTGAGTTCTTGGCAGCTTTTTGGCAGAGGCTGTGGGACTCCAGACAGCCGAGGCGCGTCACCTTGTTCCAGTGGTTGGTTGCACACAGAGCCACAGCAGTAGGGAGCTGGCTTGTACATAGTGGTCTCTCGGCCGCATGTACAGCCTGTGACCAGTTGGTGGAGAGTCAGCGACACTGTCTTTGGGACTGTCCCTCGGCCCAGCAGGTGTGGCTACGAGTTCTTCGGCTGATGCCTGCCCTCTCCACGGCTCGACAGTACACTTGGGGGGCGGCGGCTTGGTCCACCCTCACGGGCCCGGCACTTCAGTTTGAGCTATCTTCCACCAGCAGGATGATAGTGATACAGGGGGGTCGACCTACACTCCAGCCTGCTACAGACCTTACTCCACAGGAGTGGAGCAGTGAGAGAGCGGAGTGTTGGGAGCTCATCAGCGGCCTAGCTCTCTGGTGATCTTTGAGGCTCGCCTGGTACCACCAGCAGAGACTGTTCGTGACTTTTGGCTAGAGCTGATCCATACTCTCAGAGGACAGCTTGAGGGACTACAGGGCAGCTCCGACCACATGCGGGAGCGCCACGAGGCTTTCCTTCGTCTCTGGCGTCCTGGGCTGTTTTACTCCATGGTCCAGGGGGTGCTCAGATGGCACTACTGTCCACCTGTGTGGCTTTTCCCTCCTCCCATCTCTTGATTTAGCCCCATTGTATATATGCTGTTTTTTCATTGGGAGAGTCTCCCCATCATGTTTGTTGTAGCCCTCTCTTGCAGAGGTGGATGTAGCCCTATGGGCAGCTTTCATTAACTAATAGAAGGATCTTTTTCTCGGAAAAAAAAAAACATAGTACAAGCCGCTACTCCAAACTCTGCACCTTCTCTAGGAAGCATGCCTGAGAATGAGCCCTAACCTCATATTTAAAGCCCTTGGCCTAAAAAGCAATTACAGTGAAAAGCCTTCAAAACTCAAAAGCTTATGGTCCAAAAGCAAAGCCAAAAAGCTGTCAGCGTAAATCACGGAAATCCGTACAGCCTGCCACGTCATCAACCAGCACAAAACATGGAAATCTCCCTACTGCCCTTAAGGTTAGGGTTAGGATTTTTGCAGTTTTAGGGTTTTTGGCAACAGAATTAGGGTTTGCAGGTTTTAGGGTTAGGGTTTTCAGAATTACGGTTTGCAGGTTTTAGGTTAGGATTTCCTAGAATTAGGGTTTCAACAGTTAGGTTTCTGGCAAAAATTAGGGTTATGGTTTTTGCTCTCGAGCAGCCACGTCATCACTTTGTGACAGTTTAGGCCCCTCGGCCACATTTGTAAGTTGGCTCCATTCTTTACGCTTTGACACATCAACAGTTTGTTACATCTCCCCTTCTTGAAAGAGCGTAATCGTCCGCGATTACAGCATATCTGCAAAACAACTCAAGTTAGCTCAAAAATTTCTGAGGGTCGTTCCGAGGGACAATTAGTTTGCTCTTTTGATCAAGGAGTTAGCTTCTCCTTTCTGCTTTTTTGATCAAGGAGTTAGCTTCTCCTTTCGGCTTTTTTGATCAAGGAGTTAGCTTCTCCTGTCATCCAGATCGGAACTCTTGATATTCCGGCGTAGTAAAATTAGCCATCACACCCAGACCATACTGATCTTCCACGGGTGTCTTGATACACTAAAATTGCATACCCAGGCAATCTCATCCAATTAGGAATATTCAGTAGTTGGCACACCATAATGCAACACAAATGCTTACATATGCATGTTACAAGACATAGAAACATAAAGCCGCCGATGAACACTTCTCTCGCATGAAGAGCTCTTGCAAAAGGAGATTATGACCTGAGGTTTTGCTCGCTACTGCTGCTCGCCCCCCCCTTGCTGCGCCATCGCTACCCTCTCCCCCCCCCCCCCCCCCCCCCCCCCCCCCCCCACCCGTTGCCCCTGCACTACCCCTGCGCGCTAACCTCTCCCCCCCCCCCCCAAACCGCTGCCCCACACCCCGCCCACTGCCCCCCCCTGTTTTCGCGCTGCCCCAATGGCTGCCCGCTGCCCTCTCGCGTTGCCAACCCACCCCATCCCCCCCGCTCGCTGCCGCTTGTGCACCCGCACACTACCCAGCTGCCCACTTCGCCCTCGCCGTCCCACCACCCCCCCCCCCCCCCCGCGTCCTCTTCGCTCCCGAAGGTCTTCTGCACCTGGCTCGGCAACGCTTTCTCTTCGGACAAGTGCTTGGCGTACTCGTTCGCAGATTTTTTTCACCGCCCGCTTCTTCGACTCAGTAGTAGACACAGATGGAGGCTCCAGCTCCACCTCAGAGGGACTCGCCTCAAGCCCCCTCGCCTGACCCCGCTGAGCCCACCATTCGACTTGCTCTTTCGCCGACAGAGCAAGCGAGCCTTGCCGCAGAGGTAGAACGCTTGCAGGCGACTTCTGTCATCTGCAAGGTTCTCGGCACCCGTCCTAGCAGAGGAGAGCTGCGAGACCTTCTCCAGGCCCGCCTCCTCGCAGAGGTGGCAAGATCTTGGATGTCCAGATTCTCGGACGGGGGTACTACCAGATTGAGTTCGAGACTTCCGAGATGGCCTCCAAGGTCATAGCTATGAGTCCATTGGCCATCCGAGTATCACGCGCCCACTTTCGACAGTGGCGACATGGTTTTGACCCGACTTCGGATGTGCTAGTAGAGGAGGCGGACATCCCCATCTTAGTCTGCTTTCCGGGTTTACGGAGGGAGTACCTTCCACTTCTCTCCACGATTGGCTCCGCCATCGGGACTGTCCTGGAGACACCTCGTACGGCAACATCAGTAGCTGCCAAGGCGGCTGGCATCCCTTCAGTTCGAGTTTTGGTCAGAGATACCCACACGCTCCCGAAGGTCATCCTTCTGCCTCGGGTGAGTGCGGGTTGGTTTAGACAGAGTGTGGAGTACTCGGGTCTCCCGAACTAGTGCTTCATTTGCAGACACATGGGCCACCTAGCGAAGGCTTGTCCACGGAGGAGACCACGACCCGCACCTCAGCCTCAGCCCCAGCCTGCCAAGGCTGGGCCGCAGCCACAGCCAGCGACAGCGCACAGATTCAAAGCCACCCTCCGAGCCTGGGGCTCCAGCGGAGGAGAGGTGGCAGCAGGCCCGTGGCCATCGACGCCAGGGGCCACAGAGACAACCTGGCACTCAGAGTGGCCCTCAGGTGCCTACTCAGTAGCAGTGGGTCCCCACGGGGAACCGCTTTGGTCCTCTTGAGCAGGAGGAGCCCCCTACGCCAGCCTCCACCTCCGCCTTACCCTCGCCAGCCGCTCCGCCTTCCGATTTTCCCTCCTCCTCCTCATCCCCTCCCCCGCCCTCTGCTCCCGCCCACTCCCCACCTCGCCCCCCTGTCTCTGTCGCCCCACCCCGCTTCTCTTCTCCTCCGCCCCCCCCCCCCCCCTCAGCTCCTTCTCCCCCTCCTCTTGCTCCAGCACCACACTCGACTCAGGAGACTGGTCCCTCGCCGGCGGCTAGGAGATCTCTTGGCAGGGCCTTTGCCACGAGTCGCCTAGCGAGAGAGGGTCAGCCCTTCTTGCGGCCCCCTCTGCAGATTCAGACATCTTCCCTTGCAGCTATCCCTCCTGGTCTGACGAGCATTGACCTCCGACGCCGCTGGGATTTCTTTGATTACGGGTTCACTCGCTTTCTCGGCGATTCCGCAGCAGACCACGAGGAAGCCTGCTTCAGGGTCCACGCTTTGTTCCTTGCCGCTAGGGGGACAGAGGCCTTGGACTCAGCAGTTGGTTTCTCCTTCCCCCTCTGTGGTAGGACTGAGACAGAGTGGTCCCTCGACTCAGTGGTGGGATGGTTGCATACACAGGTTCTTGAGTTCTCTCACCACATGGGAGAACTTGGCGTTACATATTTGCTGCAGACCTTGTGGCCACTGGCCAAGTTTGCGGTGACACCCCCAGACTCAGCAGGATGTAGACACATTGTGGTGTACTTTTTTGCTGATATGCAGTGTTTGCCTTGCTATGTATACATTCATGAGGACTCCTGGACAGAGGAGGTTGCTTTACGCATGGCTCGCTCTACTTGGGCTTGGACCAGGCACTCACTGCACTCTCGCCTATCTAGAGGGCGCTCGGATGCGGATTACTCCCCATCCAAGCCAGCCTCGAAGATAGCCCGTCTTGCTCCTGCGGCAACATCTGTTCTCTCTTGCTCCCCATGAGGATCGTCTCGTGGAACGTGCAGGGACTAGGTGGGCCTCAGTTTCAGCGACAGAGGGGCCGATTGCGTCAGGAGCTTCAGCGTTGCCTTGTGGGAGGAGAGATTGATCTCCTTATGCTTCAGCAGCACCATTTTTCTGAGAGCCGCATTCGGCGATGTGGTCAGATTTTGTGTGGACGATATGATACCTTTTGGTCAGTTGCTTTTGGACCTGGAGGCATCCACGGTGGGGTATGTATGACTATTGCGGACTCATTGCAGCAGGCCATTGTGGGCAGAGGTATTATTGTGGCAGGCAGGGCTCAATGGATTACTATGCAGGTTCATGGTGGCCTTGTGGGTTTCCTGAACATCTATGCGCCCAATGTGGCGAGTGCTCGTGCAGCGTTTTGGTCACAGATTGTTGAGTCTTTGCCACAGGTTGACCAGTGGTGTGTAGGAGGGGACTTCAACATGTTGGAGGACCCTTCTGACAGAATCGGAGGCAACCATGCTACTGTGCATGGAGTCAACTTAGCAGCTTGGGAGAGGTTGTGTATGACTTTGAGGGTCTCGGACACATGGCAGCATTCTGGCTTTGTGAGGCCTCCAGAGAGTCTTGCCTTCTCTAGATCGGACCGCAGAGTGGGAGGAGTGAATCTATCGCGCATAGATCGCTTCTACACTAGTGACCACTTCAGTGACTTGGGGGGATCAGTGGGCATCCTGGCAGGGACATCCTTCTCGGACCATGCACGAGTGATCCTCACAGTGGCAGACAGGCAGAGGCGTGGGAGCACGATGCTTCGCATCCCAGAGCGGGTCTTGTTGGACTCAGCACTCAGAGAGAGGGTCGAGGCTCTATGGACAGAGGGCATGGACAGCCAGGCTCCACCTGCAGACAGAGTGGCCTCATGCCTAGCTCAGCTCAGCCACTTCTTTCTCCAGGAGTCTTTGGCTCGACGGGCTGCAGCAAAAGAGAGGAGGAGCAGCGTCTCAGACGAGGCATTGCTTCACTACAGAGGATGCAGGAGCAGCATCCCGACAGTCCATGGTTGGAGGAGCAGTTACAGCAGGCTCGACGGGAGCTTGCTTGCACAGAGGAGAGGCGCCATGAGTTTTCCTTTCACCGACAGGCATCTCAGTGGACTCAAGTGGGTGACAGAGTGACAGGTGCTTTTTTTGAGACAGTGGGACCTCGGCACTCGCATGCCAAGGTCAATCAGTTGAGGAGACCCGATGGGTCAGTTGTTTGCGAGCCAGAGGATATGCGTGCAGTTGCTACTGACTTTTACCGTGAGCTACTGTCGGCTGAGCCCGAGTCAGAGAGACAGGATGCATGCAGGGAGCAGGTTTGGGCACAGATGCCTTGTCTTGTGACTGAGGAGATGCGGCAGAGGCTTGAGTTACCTCTTCAGCTTGAGGAGCTGCACACGGCTCTTAGAGCCCTCCCTCGTGGTAGTTGTCCAGGTGAGGATGGGCTGACTTTCACCTTCTTCTTGGAGTACTGGGACCTGCTTGGCCCAGATCTTTGTAGTGCCTTTCAGTACATTCTGCACACAGGAGTGATGCCGGATAGCATGAGTGAGGGCCTGATTTACCACATTCCAAAGGAGGGTGGCTCCTTGGATGAGATTCGACAGTGGCGTCCCATCACCATTCTCAACTTAGCCTACAAAATTCTTGCCAAGGCTCTGAGTTTGAGGATTCAGCCACTTTTGGAGAGCCTTATACATGGGACTCATACAGGTTTTGTCAAGGAACGCAGTATCCTTGACAACATCTTCACTTTTTGGGAGGCTTCTGCCCTTGCACGGCTCCGTGGGGAGGACCTTGTGATTCTTCTTCTCGATTTTGAGAAGGCATACGACAGAGTTGACTGGGACTTTCTAGAGGGCACGCTACGCAGGATGGGCTTCTCAGATGCTTGGATCAGAGGGGTGTCAGCTTTGTACAGACAGGCTCACAGTCAGGTGTTGTTGGCAAGAGGTAGAGGTGAGCGCTTCATGCTCACACGTTCGGTCAGACAAGGTTGTCCTTTTGCCCCTTTTCTCTTTCTGTTCTATGAGGAGGCGATAAGCAGATTTTTGGTGTCACAGCAGGTTGGTTTGAGAGGCTTAGCACTCCCTATACAGGGAGATGAGCTTCTGGACGCTGAGTTTGCCGACGACTCAGCCTTGTACTTAGAGGGCCAGGAGGCCAATCTACACAGATGTGAGCAGGCTTTGGAGACCTTCTGCTGTGCATCGGGCGCATTGATCAACTGGAGAAAGACACTGGCTTTCTCGCTTGGCAGTGATCCTGTGCCAGATTGGATGCCAGGGGAGGGATTCAGGTGGATTCCTTCAGGGACTACAGTTCGGTACTTGGGTTGTCAGGTTGGTCTGGACTTGTCCCCCGAGCAGCAGATTGCTCCTCTTCTCCTGTCCATCAGGAGAAAGCTGTTACATTGGAGCTCAGCACGACTTTCGCTCGCTGGTAGAGTAGTAGTTGCCAACCAGGTGTTGTTGGCGACTATGTGGTACATCACTTCTTGCTGGATCTTCTCGAGTTCTTGTATCAGCCAGGTAGAGAGGCTGATCAGGAACTTCCTTTGGTCAGGTCGCGATACTCAGATTGCCCGAGCCAAGGTGGCTTGGTCGGTCATCACACTTCCTTGTTCTCAGGGAGGGCTTGGGATCATTGATCCTGCACAGCAGAGCAGAGCCCTTCTTGGGAAGTTTGTCATCAGAGGACTTCTTCCAGACGAGGAGCCCTGGAAGGAATTCTTGTTGCAGAGGCTTCGTGCCAGGGTGCCTCAGTCAGGAGGCCCTTGGCAACCTTCGACCAGATGGATCTTTTCAGAGCTGCGCCGAGTTGGTTTGAGCAGGAGACTCGAGGACAGATTCGCTATGAGTTTGCTTCGATCTTGGGAGCTCTTACGGCGTGGCCTAGAGCAGAGACAGCCGACGTGCACGGAGGAGTGCCTACAGCAGCCCCTCGTCTGGAACCCCATGGTTAGCACTCAGAGAGGCCACTTGGTTGGGAGTCGGCCTCATGGTTCTTGGGGTCCCATGGCGGCAGGTCCAGCGCGCTCTCTAGGTGACTGGCTAGAGTTCACAGGTTTGTCAGAGGAGGTGCAGGCTGTCCAGCTACAGGGCATGAGAGGGGTGCAGAGCATGTGTCAGGACATCTCAGAGTCAGTTCCAGCTGAGTGGCCCACGCCTCTGGAGCCTGTAGCACCCCGGTGGATGGGAGCCTTCACACGACTAGAGGTTCTCATTTCAGTCAGGGCTTGCTCAGAGACTGTCCCAGCCCTGTTCTTCGAGCTTCAGGGTGGGGGACGATTACAGCGAGTTGTAGTAGAGGCCCCGCAGGTAGCAGAGTGTTGTTTCCAGAGGATCCGAGTTGTGGGCATCTGTGGGAGGACTTGCGTCATAGACCCTGACCCAATAGCTCTTGAGAGTGGACATTGGAGGCTATGGGCTTGGGAGTGTTGTCCACTGGCACGAGTACAGTGGGATCCTGGTGAGTGGCTATGGAGGGACCCCTTCTCTTCTGCCGACCGCCCAAGAGTCCCCTTCTTTCAGTACACTGTTCGGCTTGGACGTCATATACTTGCAGCACAGAGAGAGGCCCGCCCAGCTGCAGCACGTCATTGGCATGAGGAGGGCCTCACAGTCGAGTTCTTGGCAGCTTTTTGGCAGAGGCTGTGGGACTCCAGACAGCCGAGGCGAGTCACCTTGTTCCAGTGGCTGGTTGCACACAGAGCCACAGCAGTAGGGAGCTGGCTTGTGCATAGTGGTCTCTCGGCCGCATGTGCAGCCTGTGACCAGTTGGTGGAGAGTCAGCGTCACTGTCTTTGGGACTGTCCCTCAGCCCAACAGGTGTGGCTACGTGTTCTTCGGCTGATGCCTGCCCTCTCCACGGCTCGACAGTACACTTGGGGGGCAGCGGCTTGGTCCACCCTCACGGGCCCAGCACTTCAGTTTGAGCTATCTTCCACCAGCAGGATGATAGTGATACAGGGGGGGCGACCTACACTCCAACCTGCTGCAGAGATTACTCGACAGGAGTGGTGCAGTGAGAGAGAGGAGTGTTGGGAGCTCATCAACGGCCTAGCTCTGTGGTTCATCTAGCGGGCCCGCTGTTTCCGCATCTTTGAGGCTTGTCCTGTGCCACCAGCAGAGACTATTCGTGACTTTTGGCTAGAGCTCATCCATACTCTCAGAGGACAATTTGAGGGACTACAGGGCAGCTCCGACCGCATGCGGGAGCGCCGCGAGGCTTTTCTTCGACTCTGGCGCCCTGGGCCTTTCTACACCATAGTCCAGGGGGTGCTCAGATGGCACTACTGTCCACCTGTGTGGCTCTTCCCTCCTCCCATCTCTTGATTTAGCCTCATTGTATATATGCTGTCTTTTCATTGGGAGAGTCTCCCCATCATGCTTGTTGTAGCCCTCTCTCGCAGAGGTGGATGTAGCCCTATGGGCAGTGTTCATTAACTAATAGAAGGATCTTTTTCTCGAAAAAAAAAAAACACTTCTCTCGCAAAACCTAACAACGTCCGGGCCGGGAGATATTCAACGACTCCCTCATCACTCCTCCCGCATAACCTAAAAAGGTCCGGGCCGAGAGATATAGAGGCCTTTTACAACCAAACGCCCCCCAGACCGCAGCCTGCGTCGTTTGGAGGTGCTGAGAGTAACCACTGCTCAGACTTCTTAATACTCCTCCTATATAACCATCCAGGTCCGGGCCGGGAGTCACAACAACAATACTCCCCCCGTAAATAACCACAAGGGTCCGGGCCATGCGTTAAAAAAAAAAAAAACAGCACTTTTGAATCATTCAATACCCCCCCGCCCCGCAAATAACCACAAGGGTCCGGGTCATGAGTATGAACAAGCATTCTCAAACATAATTTGTCACTTCTCCACCCGAAAGTAAAATCACCAATCATTGAAACCAGTATCAAACAAGAGTCAAACAATTCAAATCGGCACCAAAACAAGTTCAAAATAGATGCCATCCATTTCAAACAAATTCCAAACAGGATCACCAAACAAGATCAAACAAAACTCAAACTTAAAAAGCAATCTCGACATCAGTCGACGAAAAGTCGACTAACTTTCCATCCTGAAACCTGCATCAAAAATTAGGGTTAGGTTTCTTCCATAGGGTCGTGGCTGAGCATAGCATGGTCCATCAGCTCTTGGACAAACAGTGTTCTCGTTGGTGGCGATGGTAGTCCCAAGATATATCAATCACATTGGACCTCCAAGGTCATTAGCTCGTGAAGAGACATCTACTGAGAGATGTCGAGAAATTTCAAGTTATAAACTGTTAGGGTTTCCATGCCAAGCATTTCAGGATACCCCACTCTGCCAGAAGTTGCACTTTGAAGGAAGATGTCAGAAACCATATAACTTCGGACAAATTTTTTCTTGAAAGCTTGCCAAGTCCTTGGAGTGTGTTGCTTGGTAGCTGTAGACATCAACATCTACATGGCACTGCTTTTGAGAAGAACAGTGACTTGAAACAAATCGGGGATTCTTCTTTTGCAAGTGATCTTAATGGCTTATGCCTTGTAAGACATGAGCAGTGAAGACGGGAGCGCGCCCGATGTGCGATGAAGTAAGGGTGGGAGTGGCTAATAAGTCTGGGTTGGAGGGCTAAGATACCTCAAATAAAATTCCATCAATAGCTCTGTCTGCTCCTTTGTAGGACCGGTATGCTTTCAGAAAAGCACACGCCTGATGCTCTGATACCACTGTCACAAGGCGGGCACCACGTGCCAATAGAAAGAATAGACTAAACACGCTTTTAGCACTTCAATAACAACTGAATTGAAAGAGAGAGAGACGACACACGACATGGAGTGGCGGAATTCCACCCCAGAGAGTATTGGCCCCAAACCTTGGCGCCCCTTTCGGTATTTCTTTATATTTCATCAACATAGTACAAGCCAGTACTTCAAACTCTGCACCTTCTCCAGGAAGCATGCCAGAGAATGAGCCCTAACCTCATATTTAAAGGCCCTTGGCCTAAAAAGCAATTACAGTGAAAAGCCTTCAAAACTCAAAAGCTTCTGGTCCAAAAGCAAAGCCAAAAAGCTGTCAACGTAAATCACGGAAATCCGTACAGCCTGCCACGTCATCAGCCAACACAAAACGCGGAAATCTCCTTGCTGCCCTTAAGGTTAGGGTTGGGTTTTTTGTAGTTTTAGGGTTTCTGGCAGCAGAATTAGGGTTTGCAGGTTTTAGGGTTAGGGTTTCCAGAATTAGGTATTGCAGGTTTTAGGGTTAGGGTTTTCTAGAATTAGGGTTTCAGCAGTTAGGGTTTTTGGCAGAAATTAGGGTTAGGGTTTCTGCTCCTGGGCAGCCACGTCATCACTTTGTGACAGTTTAGGCCCCTCGGCCACATCTGTAAGTTGGCTCCATTCTTTAGGCTTTGACACGTCAGCAATTTGTTACAAAGAGTCCCCATTGATCTTCTCTATATCCCCAATGGGATTCTCATCTTCCTCCCACAAAACAGTAGGACTCCTTTGTTCCTCTATGTTGGATTCACTGCTGAAGCCCATGTGTGCTACAAAAGTTGGACCAGATCCGAAGAATTGACTGAGCTTTGATACCACTATAACCGGCTTGGACACCCAAGACACGAATCTTCAACAACACATGAACAGAATTGGAAGGAACTTTAATACTTGAGCTGTAAAACACAAGAATCGACACAAAGTGGTGGAGTTTCGCTTCCAGATGCACTAGCCGCAAGTTTGATGCCCCTTTCCGTACTTCTTTTTGGAATGATAATCACAGAATACAACTGCCAAACAGACTAGCTCTACGATGTGTAACCATACAGATGATCTACAGACTAGCCGCTCAAGGAATCCTTATAGAGAGTCTGGTGAAAAGTATGAGGTCCAAAACAGGGCGCCCCCAAAAGCTATCACAGCTAAACACAGAAACCCTACAAAAGCTTGACCCAAAAGCTTATGAAACACCTGCCATGTCACCAGCGGAATATGTGCCATGTTTTACGAAAAACCACCACGTCAGTAGTATTAGTATGGCCCATGATGCTGTAAAGAAAGAGGATGCAAGAGAGCTACACAAGACAAGCACACACCACACAGAGATGGAAAGCTTCTTCTTCTTCTCACAGAAAAGAGAGTACAAAATGACCGAGTGCTAAAACTGAAAAGTAGCACATATGTACATGCGGTCATTAAGTGTGAACTCGCTAGAAGCGTACTAGGCTGGCACTATAAGTGTAGTCCAACTGTAGAATCACTGGCAGAGATACTCCATGTCGGTCACCTAACGTGCCAGTGAGTAAATGTCGTAAGCGGCCAAGACCCGTAGTGGATGCCAGCTCAAGATGTAGAGCTCGACATCTCAACACTCCCCCTCGAGCTCTGCATGTCGCAGAGTCCAAGCATATTCCGGAAACGTCGAAGCTTCTCAGCTCCGAGGGCCTTGGTAAAGATATCCGCTATCTGCTCCTCTGTGCTGACGTAGACCAAGTCGATGTCGCCCGTCAACACTCGCTCTCAAACGTAGTGGTAATGGACCTCTATGTGCTTGGTCCTAGCATGGAACACTGGGCTCCTAGCCAACTGCATGCTGCTGAGGTTGTCACAATGGATCACAATCTACTCGTCCACCTGCACTCCCAAGTCCTCAAGTAATGTGCGTAGCCAAGCTACCTCGCACGCCGCAATTGTTGCACCTCTGTACTCGGCCTCTGTGCTCGATAAAGCAACCGTAGGCTGCTTTTTGCTGCTCCAAGTAACAGCAGCACTCCCAAAAGAGAACATGAAGCCACTCGTAGATCTCCTATCAACAATGCTACCTGCCCAATCTGCATCTGTATACCCATACAATGCTAATGGCGCATCTGCTGCATAGAACAATGCGTAGTCAAGAGTCCCTTGCACATACCGAAGTGTGGATCGTACTCCATCCAAATGTGGCTTCTTCGGAAGCTGCATGAACTGACTCTCCAAGCCTACTGTGTAGCTCAAGTCTGGCCTCGTGATAGTCAAGTAGATTAGACTACCCACAATCTTCCTGTACATCTTGACATCCTCAACAACATCACCCTTCTCTGCACTCAGCTTTGCATTCACATCCAAGGGAATAGAAATTGGATTACAATCAACCATACCATACTATGACAACATGTCCAAAGCATACTGTCTCTGTAACAGCCATACACCCTCTGGAGTCCTGATCACCTCAATGCCAAGAAAGTAGCGCAACTCGCCCAAATCTTTCATTTCAAACTCCTGTTTGAGAAGACCCTTCACATGGTCAATCTCCATAGCATTGTCACCCACAATAATAAGGTCATCTACATATATGGTAATGACCACAATCCCCACATCACTCTCACGTACATAGAGTAAATGATCAGCATGAGCTCTCCTAAAACCAATACTGACAAGATAGGTGGCAATCCTATCATACCATGCTCTAGAGTCCTGCTTCAAACCATGCAAAGCTTTGAGAAGTCTGCATACATAATCTGGGTAACTTGGATCGACATAACTAGGTGGCTGATCCATATACACTTCCTCTTGCAACTCACCATTCAAGAAGGCATTCTTTACATCCATTTGATGCATAATCCATCCTCTAGATGCAGCCATTGCTATGATAGCTCTCACAGTCGTCATCTTTGCCACTGGAGCAAAGGTCTCCTCATGGTCTATGCCATACGTCTTTGCATAACCCTTTGCGACCAGCCTTGCCTTGTGACGCTCAATGTTACCATCAGCCTTATGCTTGGTTTTATACACCCATTTACAGCCAATAGCTTTCTTGCCACTTGGCAATGGCACCAACTCCCATGTGTCGTTTGCTTCCAATGCAGCCATCTCTTCATTCATTGCATCATCCCAATGCACATTTCCAACTGCATCCTCAAAACATGTGGGCTCCACATCCTGTATCACCTTAGCCATGTAGGCTTGGTGATGCGCTAGATACCCATCATAAGTCAATTTCTGAACTGGATTTCTGACTCTGTTAGATCTGCGCGGTCCTGGGTCACTCTTTTGCCCTCTAGCATCTTCTTGTACTTTCCTTACACCAGGTGTCCTGACAGCCGGGATTCCAAATTCCTCATCAAGACTTTGTTCAGAACCATCTGAATCCATGTCTACATGTGAAAAACCTGATGATGCATCAGCCATAAAGGGAGGTTCATCAACCTTTTTCTTTCCTTTCCGTGATACATTCCCTGTACCTGCTGGTGAAGTAACCTGCGTACGTAGTTTACCATTCCATGGCTTCTCAACAGAGCCACAAGAAGACGACTCTTATGGTCCACTCAAACCTGTGACTGTGGCCTCACATTTTGTACAACCACATCATCTTTTACATCAGCCCCAATAGTGCCATGTGCATTACTGTACCAGCTGCTCATCTCATCAAAGACTACATCTCTGCTCACTCGTAATTCTCGTGTAGTAGGATTGTAGCACCTGTACCCCTTTTGTTCAAGGGAATATCCCACAAGAATACATTTCTCTGCTTTAGGATCCAATTTTCCTACGCAACTCATCTGGCACATGCGCGTAAGCTATGCAGCCAAACACTTTCAAGTGTGCCAAATCAGGCTTTGTACCTGTAAACTTTTCCTCAGGTGTTACATCATGCACCGCAGCTGTAGGTGTCATGTTCATAATGTACACAGCTGTATTTACAGCTTCAGCCCAGAAATGATGAGGCATGTTCTTCACATTCATCAATGCACGTGCAACCTCTGTAATGTGCCTATTTTTCCTTTCTGCGACCCCATTCTGTTGTGGAGTATATCTGCATGTAAACTGCCTGCGTATACCATGCATTCGCAAAAAATCTGAAAAATCGTTGGAGAAGTACTCTCCCCCTCCATCTGACCTCAATGTCTTGATTTGCATGTCTGTTTCCTTCTCAATCATGACTTTGAAGTCTTGAAAGTGACCAAACACTTCACTTTTGTTACGCATGAAGTAGACCCATACTTTCCTTGTATGGTCATCAATGAAAGAGACATAATACCTGCAACCATGTATACTTGCAGTATCGGTTGGACCCCAAACATCTGTGTGCACCACCTCAAGTGGCTTTTTACATACATTGCACTCATGAAGAAATGAGCCCTTTGACTGTTTTCCAAACTGGCATGCTGCACACACTTTATGCATACCATCCACCTTGAATTTGGGCAAACCTTTTACAATCTGCATGCTGCGCAATCTCTGCTCATTGACATGGCCAATGCGTTTGTGCCAAATGTCAACATGAGCCACAACACCTGTGCCCTGTGCAAATAATGCAGCTTTTACCTCAGGCATGTCTACATTCAGCGTAAACATTCTGCCCACACATTTGCCCTCTGTGATCAGCTTACAGCCATTCTGGAAATCTTCTACATAACAGCCATTTGGATTGAAGCGAACCTGCAAACCCTGCTCAACCATTTGTCCAACAGAAACAAGATTCTTTGTAATGTTTGGGACATGAAGTACATCTGCTAAGTACTTTGATTTGCCACTCTTCGTATTTAGAGGTATGTCCCCTACATGAGCAATGGGGTGAGCTGTGTCATCTCCTGTCTGCACATAGCCTGACACATCTAGTTTGCGCATATCTCTAAACCACTCTCCACGAGACGTCATGTGATTAGAGGCACCTGAATCCACATACCAAACATCATCTTGGGTGGAATTCTCTGCAGTCATTGTATTCATTACATGCTGCATAACAAACATGAGCTCGTTTTTGCTGTCATTTGCATCTCTGCTAGTAGATGCATAGTTGCCCTGTTCTCTCTTTCCACTTGCTTTTCCCTTTGGACAGTCACGTGACATGTGACCTCTTTCACCACAAGTCCAACATTCTCTGCTATCTACAGTATGTTGTTGCCTGCTTGATCCTGCACCACGACCTCTTTGACTCCCCCTGCCTTGAGACTGGTTTCCCCTGCCACCTGTATTGTTTTGATTTGATTGACCTTCTTGAAATTGGTCCCTGCAACCCCTTGGGCCTCGATCACGACCTCTACCTCTTCCTCTGTTGGAGTTAGAATAGAAGGCCTGTTCAGAATTATTTCTGCCATGAGAAGAAGATGTGTCAAAGTTCTTCTCCTCAAGAATAAGCATAGAAATCAAATCTTGGAACACGGGGATGTCGTCTCTTGTATTCATGGAAGACCTGAAATGTACATACTCATCTTCTAGACCATCCAAGCATGCACGGACAATGTCATCGTCTTCCACTGAGACTTTAATAGATCCAAGAGCCTCAATGATACTCTTGATCTTCAAGGCATAATCATTGATTGAGAGGTTGTTCCTCTTAACCTGATTTAGCTCCGACTTTAGTTGAAGCTTCCTGGCCTTGGTGTTTACCTCGAACACTTTGCCTAAGTTTTTCCATGCAATGGCGGGGGTTTCAGCATCCTGTAGATAGCCCATCATGCCATCTGTGATGCTCATAGAAAGCCAATACATCACTTTGCTATGGCCTTGTTGCCGGTCCCTCAAAGCTTTCCTTTGTTCTGCTGTAGCATTTGCCTCGGGAATCTCTGGTTCTTTTTCATTGTCTCCTTCTACATAGTCCCAATAACCTTTTCCTTTTAGGAAATTTGTTATTCTAAACTTCCATGCAAGGTAGTTATTTTTCTCAAGCTTCTCAATGAACTCACTAGAAGCGTACTACGCTGGCACTATAAGTGTAGTCCAGCTGTAGAATCACTGACAGAGATCCTCCGTGTCGGTCACCTAACGCGCCAGTGAGTAAATGTCGTAAGCGGCCAAGCCCCGTAGTGGATGCCAGCTCAAGATGTAGAGCTCGACATCTCAACAGATGCCACATCATCACTGATTCCTTCTGTTCTCTCTCTTGTCTGCCTTGAGCCAATCACTTTTGTAACATCAAGCCAAAGCCAATCCGACTTCACCTTCTTAATCAACCTGATAGCTGTCAGTTCAAACCCTCAAACCTCCACCTTCCAATTATGTGGTATGTCCCAAAGACACTTTCCAACAGGCCGTAGAACCAGCAAAAGTCCTGACAAGGGCCTGGAGAGTAGCCCTAGGATTATCCCCCCTAATAGACTGGTCCCCTCCGAGACATCTATTATCAAAAAGAGAGCCAGACATTTTTCGTCCCTTTAGCCCTGATGTGGAGGGTGCATTTCTAGAGATGGTAGCACACCTACAATAGCTCAAGGCACCTGATAAGGCATCTACAAACTGGCCTAATGCTGAAAACATTCTTAGGAACACACTTTGGCAAGTTTCTCTCTATGACATGCTTCAACTGGATTCCACCTTCAAGAGTCTTTTTCAGACCCAGGAGAGGTTCTAGTGGCAAGCATCTCAAGAGACAAGGAGACTGCTCAATCAGGTCCTAGTGGCAGGATGACACAAGAGACATCGAAACTTCTCAATCAAGCCTCAATATCTTGCAAGACCCAAGTACACGACACTGGTTAGCAGCGCACTCAGCTCTAGACCACAAAACTCTGCTACTCAGATACGAAGAGGGTGTTGAGGCTAGATAGTTTAGGGCAGAGTGCTATGTGACTCTATACTCCATACTCGACAATAAGACACTATAATGATGATCAGCACAGTAGGATCCCCAAACGGATATATACACAATCATAAAAATATATCTCACTGGGTTGAGTAGATGAGGTAACACCCTATAGCTGTGTGGCTGATGAGTCATGATAGACCAGGTAGGCACGAGGCCACATAGCTCGTGCAAAAGCAGCCAGATCAGCATCCTAAGTAGGCCACCAAGTCCAACAATCTAGACTAGGCACTGTGTTCTATCATCCCATGATGATCACTAACTGCACACTCACAATCCACTATAACTGTGGAAACTACGAGCACTGTAGCTAGGCTACACAGTTTTATGGAAGCTGATGATTCTTGTGCTTTAGATCACAAGGTTAAAGATACCACATGTTTTTGGTGCTTTTAGCACTTGTGAAAATGACTTGTAATTTTTAGAGTCACTTTTGGGCTTTTTGTACACTGCCATTTGTAACTTCAACTCTTAATCAATAAGATAAAGCCAACGGCACCTAAGTGAGGGGCCAGTGCTTCTGAGAGCTCTTGGTGACAATCTTTGACAAGAGTGCCTCATCATATTGCAGCTTGAAACTAATTTTTGCTGCCAATAACCATGATCTTGCAGGAGCAGATACCCCCTTCCACCATCCATACGAAAATTCATCACTTCCGCACGGCTGCATGAGTAGGAATAAACAAATTAGTATAATAATGACTTCAAGTCTCCCCTACATTCGAGCAACTCGCTCCAACCGAATATTTTTCTAAGCACCGTTTATGGCACTTTGAGATTAAACGTACAAGGGATGTATCTGATTTGTCCCTCCTAAAGATGTTAATAAAACTTTTGTTCTTTCCTCTTTCTTTCACTTTCTTGTGAATTTAGTATATTCAGCCCTCTTATACAAAAGCTGGCTTCATTGACCAATAGAAAAGATCTTTACAAAACATAGAAGAACACAAGGCTTATGCCATGTGGCACGCACTGTAAAGTCACAAAATAAAAGCCTTGCACTCTCTCTACATTTGAAATTCTCCATACATTGATTGCAAAAATAGCATGGACATCGAAAAGTTGATCTCATTGTGTTGAATTAGAGGCATATCACGTCACATGATTGAAATTGGAAATACGCTTATCGACCTCAATTGGGGTTACTGATACCTTGAGGGACGGTCATGTTCATATGACATACATATAAAAGATGGGATGATCGGACTGAATCCCAAGAACATACATATCAGACAGGCTTAAAGAAGTTCATCAAAGATAGTGATCTCTAATCTGTGGCAGATAATCTATCCAGGGTGTTAAAAGTTTAAGGTATTCAAGAGCATGCATGTGTAAGAGCTTTTATATCCAGAATATCCACTCCATGAGCAGTATGGTGGCCTCCATAAACATTGAGGACATCAGACAGGTTCTAAAGCAACCATAGTGTCCTCTTCATTAAACCTTGCTAATCCCCCCACCCCACCCCCCGGTGGGTCCTGTGCAGCTAAATAGATAAAAACTACATTTTAAACGTCTCCACAATTCGAGACGCTTTGACAATTACACCACAGTGTTGAGTTCTGAGATTAAAAAGAAACTAGATGAAGGCAACTGGCTCAACATTCCTCAAACACCAATCAAGATTGAAATCTCATAAGCCATTGCGATAAAAATTTCAAAGAGTTCTGTGAAAACAAACCTATGTCAAGAGGATTGTGTGTCTCAGTATCTATTTCAAACTTAACCTCGGCAGAAGCCAACGTAAGAGCCCCACGGTCTATGCGGCGCTGTCTCATTATCTGTTGACACAATTAAGGCCTAAATTAAAGTAGAACAATTTGCACAGAAAGGAATGCTCGACTTGGAAAAATCTAACCTTAGCCAGAGAATTCATATTCCGTAGATCAGAGGTGAGGGGATCCACCAAGCGGCTGCAAAAAGAAGTACCAAGTGATTCAAACACTAGATCATTTGAGACAAAATTCCAAAATCAACTGGAAAGTACTCTTTTCAAAGAAGATTTGTTAAGTTAATGCAGAATTCTAGAAGTCGTTCAAAAAATGAAAACCAATAAAGATAACCTGTCGTCCATGCGTGCCTGAGCTTCAACATAAGACAAAGCTGCAACAGACTTGATTATGCTTTTTGTGAATCTCGTTGATAGCACCTCTGCTCCACTTGTCATCTCCTGAATCCAATAAAACCTCCACCATATCAGTTAGAAGTCATAGCTTGCCATGAGAGGTCAAGAACTTGGCAATCTGTCAACATGAAGGAGAGGAAAGGAGGATTGAGGCCCTTATAATCTCCTACCCATCTTTTTGCAAAGCACACTTCATCAATGCCTAATTTTCTGTCAACCCATCTAACAAAAAATTTCACAAATAACGATGTGCTGCAAAAATCGCAATTTCTTAGCAGTTCGGACTCCAGAGGGTTGTGGCAACCTACTAGATGACCTTTTGTGTGAAGTCCATCTAGTACCAAACATTGAAGATTTGCTCTTCTGAAAACAACCAAAATTTAGCTTATTCACAACCCCAATTAAACTCCCTATGACACAGGAAATTAATCACGGCCTCAGTCCCTATAGCTAGTGTATAACTCCAATTATAAGTAAGGAAAAATTCTACAGTTTGGACCTGCAACGTAAGCTCAACCATTCTAAACAGAGGCATTTCACAGCGAGATCCTTCCCATGTTCTCATAGGTCTTAAGTGTGCTGAATTTTCCAATCAAAAGCGTGCCACAGTGCAGCAACTGGTATTGGATGTGCAAATAATCTTTCTTGTGAAGGCTTTAGACAGTTGTTTCGGGTCATGTGCCAATGTTTTCTGTGCAAATAAGTCATAATGGCAGCAGAGAGACATTGTTCCAAAAAACTTGCACCTTGCAGTGATGCGCCCTGTTCCCAACACAGGGACCATAAAGATGATTTGCACTTCCATTAACGGCTCATATAGACGTTGTTCCCAGAAAATAGATTTCCAGGAAGACTTGCACCTTGCAGTAATGCATAAGCATCCATATCCGCTCACAGAGGATGCAAGGTGGTGTGAATAAAAAGCCACAAACTACCACAAAAAGTTGTCACACCTTCACGAGTCCAAAATTAAATTCCATCACCAAAACCCTCTTTGCAACTACTCTTATGTATGTCTTGGTTTAAACAGCCCAGCATGAGCTAGCAATCAGGCTGCACACACTTGGCCCTCACAATAGTCCTGTAAAATTTACTTGAATAGTGAGAGAAAGAAAGACAGAGATTACCCATATAACTGAAAAAGCCAACCTCTCAACGTCTGCTCGAAGAGAACATATGTCTACAAAAAGCAGAAAAACGTGCATGGTGTAAAATTTCAGTTTTAACAGCAATGCTCACATGATTATTTATACAGTATCAATACCTTCAGTTAGGGGCTTTGGAAGCATATCAATTCGCTGCTCTACCAAATAAACAGATGTACCCCTTTGAGATGCCTCATCATCGAGAGGTGTTCCCGGAAGAACAAAATTTGTGACATCCGCAATATCTGGTACCCCATTCAATTCAAGAAAAACCTCCTTTCATGATTCAAAAACCTTCTCAAAAGAAACCTGTACAATATGTTATGCAGGACCCAAACAAGAAACATAAAACTATAATGTTCCATGCACTTTCGGGATACGGACTCCAACTTCAAAATTCCCATTTGGAAGAGCCGTACAATGTAGAGCGTCATCAATATCTTTACATCCTGAACGTATCCAAAAAATAAACATATTTCAGAAAACTTTCTCATTTACAGAGACATGCCTGATAGAGACAAGGAAAGAAAAACGATACAAGCAGCTACAGAAAGAAAGTTCTGCATTCAATAAAAAAAAACTTTCCATCTCCAAAATTATGTCAATCAACAAAATGTTACCATACAATCAATGCCCACCATGTATGTTTTCATCAACGATTCATCACCCTTAATTGACACATCAAGAAGCACGTGAGGCTTGTTAGAAGCTTAATTCCTTGTCTAATATTGGACCAGATATTTGTGCAGTTGTATATTGAGCAACTCCTCCAATAAACCTAGAGAATCTTAAGGAAATGCATGCGTGTATGTGCCATGTTACGTCAACCATACTTTAGATTATGGTATTATCTATAGCCCACACATTAAATTCTAAATGGGTACTGTGACAAGGATTGGACTGGAGATCGGATCTGAGCATTTCCTTGAATAAATAAGCAGCCAACTATTACACTTTCTCTAACATAAGCTAATGAAAAGCTTCTAGTTCTGTAGATTGTGAAGTAGTTGGGCTCAAAAGAGTTCTTACGAACTTGGGAGTTCAATGAAGAAAGCAATGACTACTCATTGTGACAACCAAAGCTGCATGCATTCCCTTGGCCATTTGGAAAAATCATGTCTTCCATGAACACAAAGCACATTGAGGTCCCGATTTATGGCTTATGAAGGTGTGATTAACCCCAACTATTTTGTGCACCCAGCACAACAGTTGCCTCGGTTTTTCCATACATCAAATTTACCAGCATTTTGAATTTTCTTGCACAAATTTTAACTGTACTAGCATACCCATTTGAAGTTGTAAGGGTGAGAAGCAGAGGCCTTGCTTCTGAGACTTCTGATAAGCAAGGGGCCACTTCAAAAGGACAAGCAAGGGGCTTGTTTGAGCTGAGGCAGCTTAAGCAAGGACCTAGCTCGAGTATTTGAAAGGAGAGCTAAGTCAAAACCAGTGTGCATGAGCAGTGAAAGCACCGGGCACAAGAATGGATAGATCATAGGTCAGTAAACCTCGAAGAAGAAAGCAGGTATCAGATACCGCCAAAAGCAAAGCACACTTTCCAAAGGGAAGATGCAAGACGATATGTTATCAACAGGCTCATTAAGAGCAGGGAAGCTTTTTAAAACTAAAGATGAACTTATGGAGCAGGGAAGCATCTAAAACCAAAGATGAATTTATGTATGAGAAATTGCAAGTGATGATTGAGGCTGAATTGAGCCTTATGAGAGAGGAGATTAAAAAGAAAGAAAGGAAGAAAAATTTTATTAACAACTTCAAAAGTCCGGACTCCACCTACATGTGCTATACCCTTGGTCATCTGAAACAAAAAAAAGCTGTAGCTAAAAGCCTAAAGCTAATTAATGAACTGGTGGGTGTACAATTAGTGATGACCAGGGAGGATGAAGCTCTACCGCTAGGGGTTGAGAATGCTAGACAATATGCAAGGGGTATACAAGTACGATATAATATATGCACTCTGGATAACTCCGTCTTGTACTATACTGGAGGTGTAGTATGCTATACATCAAAAATGGATCTCGTGCTAGCTCTGAGTGTCCCTACTCTCTGTAGGATAATTTCCTGTTGTGTGGCTGTCGAAAAAGAGGTGAATCTCTACAAGAATTGTGGTGATATGTGTCACATACCCTCTGGGCTTGTAAACCGATCTCTCTGTGTCGGTGAATCTCTAGTATAAACCTCCATAGCATGGGTTGGTTGGCTAACTCTACAAGCTGATAGAAGGAGAACTGCTCCTTGAACAAGGTAGGATCTCACTCTCTGATGGCAGTGTAGGCCCTGCAATTGCATACATAGTGCTCCAGCCTCCTCATCCTCCACCTCCCCTCGTTGCTCACCATCCACCTCCTCTCCGCGTAGTCTGCATATCCGCTTGCCTCTGGGGATTTGAGCCGCTTTTCCAGTCTGTGTCTCAAGGCGACGTGACAAAACCCTGAGTTTGCCAATCTACACCCTAGGACCATGTGGTAAGAGGCCCTCCATGTCTCTAGGTCTCTCTATGAACCCATTCTCCGAAATGCTCATGAAGCGCTCTTTGTAGTATAGCATGATGCATATTGGGAGGAAGGGGCTGTCTAGTGATATTCACATCTATCATGTGTGAAGCTGCCGCAAGTGTTGCCTAAGAACTCTGTTCCTCTCCAGTGAGAGGTGAATATGTGGTGCATCTCTCTCATATTTGAATGGTGAAGGTGGCCCATGTCAATCGCGTGCTGTGAGAACCACTAGGTGACCTGAGCATACCACGATCCTCTATCTCTTGCTTGAGCCAACTGTCTCGATGCCTCAAAAGCGCTATACGATAGCTGATCTGGTGGCATATCTTTGAATCTGTCTGGGAGACATATTGTCTACCACAAAGCCTCCACTACCATGGGTGGTGCAGCATCAAAATTACTTACAATTCTATCACCCAACCAAGCATCCCCAATGCTTAGTGCAACATCAACCCTCATATCCTCCATCTAAAGTAATCTAGATCGCCATCTAGACTCTAAATTGAGGGCGCTACAGGTGACAAAGCCATCAACTGTACCTTAGTTCGTTGTGATAATAAAGTTTCGTATCCTCTCTATTGTATGGTTTTCAAAGTTTCTCTGTATGCGCATCCCTAAGACATGGTTCTAGCTTCTACCTGTGTAAGGCTTGAAAAGGTGGTACAGACTGTCTATGCAGAAAAATATTTGTGGCTCTAGTAAAAATCATTAACCATATTTCCTCAACATGAGCCACAAAGAAAGATTCTAGCTATTAAAATATGTAATCAACCTACTGGATTGATCCCCTCGGTGCCGTCAGATGTATGAGTGTGAATGAGACTGCTCCTATAATAACACGGCAAAAGTGTAGTGTAGCCTCATACTTGCTTGTTGCAAATATATACACTTGAATGCATGCAAGAACTTGAGCTGAAACCCAAAACATGCATAGAGGGCACCTTTCTTACAGTTAAGTTGTAAGGTATAATTAAGGCTTCTTAAAAAACTGTGACAACTCCTATTGCTATGAGCAAGATAGCCTTTCCAACCTTTAATTATTCCAAATAGACCCATCAAAGTTCTCAAATTGAAACCACAAAGGGGAAAAAACAGGCATGCTTTGCATCACCTGGAGGGTCCACACTGAAGACAGGTATATGTCGAAGGTCTTCACGATATGTACAGTTTAAGTCATCTTGAGAGACAGACCAGGGTAGTGGAGGCAAACATGCAAGAACTTGCTCCGAAAAAGGTCTATTATTAATGTCATTCTCAATCATAAGGACCTGCAAAAAAATTTAAACTTAATATTTTTCAGAGGTAATTTTGCAAAAAATCGTAATTCCTACATACCTCACTTTCTGTTTCTCGATCTCCAATGTCACCGATTGTTCTTACATAATGACCAGCAGGGTATTTCAAACTTCTATCCCATGAATCAACAGCCACCAGTATTCTTTTGTCCAAAAGATTCCCAAGTTGACGAGTTTGTATACGTATCTTTGGAATTCGGGTATCAGAAGAAACAAACAAAGCATTCACAGTACCACCAGCCCCTGCTGGCATGGGCATGGGCTCCAAAGATCCGCAATACCTGTTTCATTTGTGAAGGTACTACTGAAACTTCACTTCATAAAGACAAACGAATATACAGAGAGCATATACTTACGAATGCCAATTGCGCTTGATCACACCTACAACCCGTCCACATGGCCGTATATTAACTTTTGTCTCAAGATCACCAGATTTCCTTTTTGACAAATGTGGCACAGCATCCGCACTATCTGGAGCTAATCCTACCCTTTCCTCTGATTCATCTTCTTCTTCTACAATGTTGTAACAGTTGACACAGCTATTAGGATTACTCTATAATCACAAATGCTTGTTTCTGTTTCTCTGGAACAACAAAAAGCTTTACCATCTTCAGCAAGCTTCAATACATTGCCTTCTTTCCATTGATCCTCCGGAAGAAGTTCAACAGCCACCACATCACCGTCGAATGCACGATTCATATTGATGCGCCCATATATAATTATCTCTTCGTCAATGCTCTCGCTATTGACATAAGCCTCAAGTGTATTGTATCGATTCACACGAAGTTTACCCTGATAAAAAATTCTTCTTTGTAAACCACTTGTAATCTCTGACATTGGTCTGTGCTGCACAATAAGAAAAGATTTACGTGTCAGTGATGTCCCACCCCTCTTTTAAAGGCAACAACCAATGACTATGCCCTACCTCTGGATAAATCACTTTCTTCTTTGATGGGCGTAAATCCTCAACCTCCATATCTGCAACATCACCATCGGCAACTTGACTGACCAAATCAAGTAGCTCAGGCTGCCCTAGCGATTCCACATATGTTTGCACTAAAGCAGTAGATAAAAAACAGTAAGAATTGTTCAAGAGTAATTTTCAAATGCAAAGCAATTACCTGACCTGTGTGATTTATACCTGTCTCAGTGCGTATGCCTTCTTGAAGTGCTTTTCTTTTGTTTTCTGCATCATTAGTAAGCAAGAGAATAGGTGGGCCCTTTCCCAAGTGCTTCTGATACCAAAGGCTTGCAGAGCGGATAGCTATCAGATTTATAGAAAAAGACTAATGACTGTGCTTGGACATAAAGGGTACAAAGAAAAACAAGCACAGATAATTGAGGGCCTTACTAACCTCTATCATTGCGATCGTTGGGACTCTCCCCGGCCATTGTCTTTACAAAAGTGTCTCTGTCCAGGAAAAAGTTGAAGTTTTAAGAGTAGAAAAATAGAGTCGTAAGAATCAGATTTGTGGATTTACTCAAAACACAAAGCTTTAAGAGGAATTAGAAAAACCGGCCTTCTCGTTAAGGGAAAAATGAGATCTAGAAATTGTTACTAACTAAGAGATGCAATTTCAAGCTATCAATCAAAGGAGCTCCATGTGTTTGAGAGAGATTGATAAGTTCCATACATATCAAGGCCCACTATCGAGATCCATTAACATTCAGAAACAGACTGCTTGCAAAACTCTTTCAAAAAATTCAGAACAGTTTCTTTCTGAAAACACGTACAACTGCATCAAAGAGCATTGAAGCAACCCGCTTGACTACACACACCAGATAGAAGCCATCAAAAAGCTCCACTCAGATGGCCTCTGCGGCTAACCTAATAGCTCTCACAATCAAATGATTTTGTCCCTTTCAGGCCCTGCTACCCGAAGTCACAAAGTGTGCCATCTTGATAGGCATCAAGAGAAGGCCAGTTCCATTCAACTTGTAATCCACCCTCTTATAACCATAAACATATTTTAAAAGCTACAATTCTCATCCTGATCAAGTGAATCGCCCATGATCATAAAAGCAATCCAAAACGCTTGACACCTAACTGTGAGATTTTCCCTAGTCATCATCACATAAACTTTGAATTACAAGTAGCTTTCCAAGATTAATTGGTCTTGAAGTGCTGAGTCTATATGTATACTCTCTCGTAAGCAAGAGCTTACAAGCAAATGAGATCCGTTGAAGATAGTTGTCTGTATAGCCCTAGCGCAGTACTACACCATATGTCAAACGACCTCACAAGGAAAGTCAAAGTCTCAAGAAATAACTGATCCATCATCGATGCCATGTCGAACGAACCCACAAGGAAAACGGAAGTCTTGGGAAACATCTGAGGTGTCACAAAACTCTGATAAACATTGTGACAGTTTTTAGGGTCGATTTCTGAAAGAAGCAGCTGATTACTGAAACTGTCTAACGGTAACGGTGACTGCATGATGCATCCCTAAACTGGTGGTCCGTACTGAACTGAGTCAAAAGATTCCTCTCCAACTTTGCAGTGTGTTTCCCTCTCCCGGTATTACTAAAAATGCCAATTTCCTCTTGCTAAAACCTGTCCTTCTCTCTCTAAAGCATTTTACCCTTGCTAGACAGATTCTTTCTCCGAAGGCGGCTGGTTTTCTCTCTGACAACAGAGATATTTCTGAAATTTTTTCCCCTTCTCTCAGACTTTGCTTTTGGCAGCCAGAGAAAGCGGTCGCAGATTTTGGGGGAAGCCTATGCTTTGTTTTTCGTACAGTTCTTCAATCTTGCTGCTGATTGCATTACTTGAATGCGGTTTTGGGAAGGGTTTAAGAATTTTAACTCGGATCTAGTACTTGGCACAAACACAAGGTTACTTTACTTCATTTTGAGAGAAACTAAAACTAAGCAGCTAGCCGGGATAGCTAAATCACAAGTCACAAGAGATCCAGCATTGGTCGCTGGCGGATCTCATCAATCTCCTCAATGGTTAGCAGTCTAACCGGGCGTCGTGCATGTCGGGCCAAAGTGATCCGAATCCTCTGATGTAGCCTCCGTCGATGCTGTGTAGTCCTCCGCAGTCGTGGGCATCTGGATCTCCCTAGCTCAGTCGCTCGATCGATCAGTGTGCCTTTGGTGTGAGGCGACAAGATCTGTTGTAACAGTAGCTCCTCTGGGTGTCCAGTGTCTGCTCTAAAGAAGTCTGTGATGTGTCTCTGACACTGGCTAGCCTCTCCTCTCATCAGGCTCTCTCTGTGTCTGCGCAGCTCGAGCAGAAACAAACCCAGGCACCTCTGATCCTCGTACCTCATAACTTTGGAGAGAGGTCCAAAGCCCTCTCTAAACAAGCAGTGGAAGCGGCAACGTATCTTGTAGTAGACGGGGTAGTGGCATGTGTAGTGTAACTCTGGTGTCTCAGGCTCCATGTCACACAGATGTGCGTATCTGGCCAATAGCACACCGTATCCCATGAGACAAGTGGGTGTCCATGTATCTGGGCCTCGTCACAAAACCGCCCGCCGAAAGCTGGAGAAGATGCTCTCTGTAGAAAGCCATCTTCGTGCCCAGCTCCTGTGCTGGCTATATCCATGTCCTCCTGGTGTCTAACTGAGTCAGGTCCTGGCAGATGAGCCTGGTGGTCTCGGACTGTGTAAGAGTCAGAGAGGGTGCATCCAGTGAGTACTGGAAGGGGGGCAATCTGTTTATACTGAACCCATGCGCCTGGAACCATGATGTCATCTCCCCATACCAACATGTTGTATCTCCCTGCATGGCTAACTGTCGAGAGGACTCAAGTGCAAGGTGGACGTATCTGTCTCTGGGAAGTTCCCACATGCGGTGTATGAAGGAAACGGATCTGGTGAGCGCCTCAACTACGAGAGAGAGAGAGAGAGAGAGAGAGAGAGAGAGAGAGAGAGAAAGAAAGAAAGAAAGATTTTTAACGTCTATGTCAGGCCGAAATCGGCCTATGAGACAAATCAAATGTACATGGTGTGTATGTCATCCGTCTATCGGAAAGACAAATGAAACAAAACTGAACTGAATGTCGGTAGTGGGGTATCTGAGGAGGGATGGAGCTCTATCTCTAGGGGTATATGCATGTCTATATGCTCAAGGTAGTACAATCATGAGAATGCATCAAGCTATCTAGCTCCATCCTGTACTAATGGGGGGATGTAAGATGTGGTACATGGGCGGGTCTGGTGCCAAGGCTACCCGGATGAAAGCTGTCGGGTCGGCCCTCATCTGGGCCACTCGCTCCTCAGTGGCACGGCGCTCCCGGGCTCGGATCTCCTCGATCTGTCGGTGGTGGGAGCTCGCGCCCCTGTAGCCTGTGACTCGTGGTCGTCGTCTAGCTCGGCTCACCTCCGCCTGTGGGAGTGTCACTCCCCTCTGAGTGTCCGGTGAGGGAGGGGCGGCAATCCTCTGAAAGAAGTCTGTGAGCTGCGACTGTCTCCCCTCTGTCTGTGTAGCTGTGTGTGGCTGTAGTAGTGTGTCCCGATGGCTCTGTATCTCTAGTAAGAACTGTCCGAGCTGTCTCTGATCTCGAGAGTCCATGATCTCTCGGAGAGTGGGCTGTCCTCTGAATAAGGCCTCGTACCTGCCTCTGATCTCAGTGTATGCTCTGCATCTACATACAAAGTGCTCCTCACTCTCCACCTCCTCTGTGCAGGCTCTGCAGACTCGCTCCTCCCTGGGAACACCAGTATGTCTCCCGATCTCAATCTCTAACCTGTGTGAAGCCACTCTCAGCTGACCAATCGCCACCCGTGAGCTATGTGGCATATATGTGTCCATGTAGCGTGGTCTCTGTATGAACCCCCCAGACAATATGGTGAGAAACTGGTCTCTGTAATCTGACATCCTCGTCCCCAAGCCAGGTGACTCCCAGACTCTCCTAGTGTATAGCTGCCACAGATCCTGTCTCAATACCAAGTTCCTCTCACTGTGAGAGAGGTGAACATATGGTGAGTGGGGGTCGTACTGGAATGGTGGTAGGCTCTCCATGTCAAGACCGTGTCCCTCAAACCATGCTCTGACCTGTGAGTACCATGCTCTCTCATGCCCACTCTCTGATAGCTGTAAAGCTGCCTCAAATGCTCTACGAGTAAGTCTGTCAGGAGGTAGCTCTCTCATCCTCTGGATGAAGCAGACTGTTTGGAATAGTGCCTCTACCACCATAGGTGGTGTGGCGAGCTCGGCTCTAATAATGTCATGTGGCACTGTCTTCTTGCTGCGGAGCAAGCGTGAGATCATACATACCTGTGGCCTCTCAAGCTGTGTCCACTGGTCAGCTGTCAATCCTGGTGCCCATACTGCCGTCGAGTACATCAAGGCCGGGGTGACTAAGGTGTCGAAAAGCCACCCGTTCGTGCGAGGTTCCTGAAAGTGTGCCTGGTGGCATCTCCGCTCTAGCATGGCCAGAGCTGCATATCCTCGGGTGAGCCTGTCAGCAACAGCCTGCCTCATAGTGAAGGGTCCTGGTAGGCTGGTGAATGTGATGCCAAGGTAGACATAGGAGGTGACTACATCAACCTGTCCTCCTGCTGCTGTGAAGGTGGCAGCGCTCCTCATTGCACTGGATGTGTGAAAGATCATAACCTTGGTTTTGCCAAGGTTCACAGTCAACCCCCTGTGTGTGCTGAATTCGTCCAAGGCCTCAAGATGGCGTTGCAAGCCCTCGGGTGACTCTGAAATCAACACAATATCATCAGCATATAACATGATGTGGACCGGAGTACCTGCCAAGTCGCTCCCCTCTCCCCCTGCTCGCAGTATGTAGTCGGAGATCTCATCGATGTAGAGCCCAAAGAGTGTCGGGGAGAGTGGGCATCCTTGCTTAACACCAATGGTGCTAGCAATGGTCTCTGAAAAACCGCCTGGGCAACAAACTCGACCCGTCACCTTCTCGTAGAGAGCATATATGGCCCAAATCATCTCTGTTGGTATCCCAATGCTGTGAAGGCGCTGGAAGAGTCTCTCGCGTGGGACTGTGTCAAAGGCCTTGCGGAAATCCACAAAGCAGCAGTAAAGCCTCTTCTTCCGCGCCTTTGCCCCATCAATGAGGCAGCGCAGAACGAAGATGTGATCAGTGGTGGAGAAAGCTCGTCTGAAACCTGCCTGGCCTGGAGCTCGTAAACCCTCGATCTCTGCGTAGCAGCTGAGCTGTGCCTCAAGTACTGCTCCATATAGCTTGGCCATCGTGTGGCCAATCATGATAGTCCTGTAGTTCCCTGGGTCCAGAGTGTCGCCAGATTTGTGGATAGGCACTATGGTGTGCTGTGTCCACTCCTCTGGGAAGCCCTCCCCTATAGCCCGGTTGAAGACATGTGCAATCAACGGGGCTATGGTGGAGGCCGCATAAATGATGTGCTCACTCTGTAATCCAGTATGGTCAGCTGATCGTCTGTGCTGCATGCGGCGTATGGCCCTCTCTACCATCTCTGCTGTAAAGGAGGAGCACGTGGGGCGTGGCTCGTGTGGCTGTGGGATAGGAGGCTGCCCTGGCACCTCGTAAAGTCGCTCTGCATAATCATGCCATATCTGTGGATCCTCAATAGCTGTAGTCGGACGTGGCTCGCGCAGGGTGCGCCATGCTATCGCGCTATCCATGCTCATGAATAGGCAGTATAGGTCAAGCTCCTGTGCCTCTTCGAATGCTCGCCGCTTTTGGCGTGTCAGCGTCTTCATATGCCGTCTGGCCTCTCTCTCTGCGATCTCTCCTAAGGCTCGCCGTGCATGGAGGCGTCGGTATAGCTCTCTGCACTCATCATCATACCAGCGGTTCTGAGGCATAGTCCCGAGGGGGGGAGTGCGTCCTATGTGAGTGGTGTGTGGAAAAGAGCTAATAGCTGAAGTGTGGAGAACGGAAGAGATATGTGATGTGAGAACTGAGAGTGGTGTGGATGGGTGGAGGAGGCATAGGCCATGCTCGACCTCGGCCGAGTAGAGAGAGGCTAGCTCATGTGTGAAATGGATGGTGGTGTGTGGAGTGTGTGCTGTGGAGCTGTGTGGGATGGTATCTCCGGTGATGGAGAAAGAGAGGTATGTGTGGTCGGCTCCGATGGGTATGGGTGGAATGGTGAAGGATGTGATAAGGTGTGTAGCCTCCCTGGGTCCCAGAATATAGTCGACTGTACTCCCCCCTCCCTCTGCAACTCCATGTGGCATACAAGTCAGGCCCCCTGAGGTGGGCCACTGGACCATCCCGTTATAAATAACGAGACGGTGCTGGGAGCCAAGTCGAAGTAGATGTCGTCCGTAGGCTATGACTGGAGCTCTGTCTGCTGTATCTCTCATAGTAGCCTCCTCATCTAGAGTGTGTAGTGCCTCTGGGTCCTCGTGGTCATATGCCTCACACTGCTCACTGCGCGTACAAGCATTGAAGTCTCCCATAAGGAAGACTTCACCCAGTGTGGAGTACTCCATAATCTCCTCCGTGAGGCATGCGTACGGTGACTCCTGCTCAATAGGGGCGAATCTGGAGCCTGTGGGAGCAAAGTAGCAAAGGGCAATGTAGACGATCCTGTCTCGTGAGAGCTCGAGGCGAATCCACATGTAGCGGGCCTGTGGGTCCCGGGCAACAATCTGTAGTCTGCTGTGAAGCCCCTGTCTAAAGAGTATGGCCACTCCTCTTGAGCCGCGAGTGGTGTGCTGGCGCATACATCCCCGATGTAGAGACTCCCACTGGAATCCATGTATCTGTGGTAACCCTCTCTCTGGGCTCTCGTGTGTCTCTGTAAGTAGAATGATGTCTCGACCTCTCATCACCTCCTCAAGTCTCTCTGGGTGTGTCCATAGGTCTCCATTGCAATTCCAAACCGTGACATGAATCTCCTCGTGTGTCCCACATGCCGCGAGTCCCTATGCGATGGTCTTGCCATCAATGATAACCCTACCATCTCGATATACTGCCTTCTTCCCTTCTTTGCGGGCTTGGTGGACTCTAGGCATGCACGCGCGACGGTGATCTTGTTGCATCTTTGTGAGGTCATCATCAAGATAAATCGGGGGGCCTTCTAGCCCTCTCAAGATGACCCTCTTTCGGAGGAAAGAAGTTCGAGACTCCTCGGAGGCGAATTGGAGGATGAGAGCTCTCTTCTTTGGATCTTTGTCGGCTCTCCAAACTTTGGAGAAAGGGATCTCTTCTTCCTTGTATCCCACTTTCTTGCATAAAGCTTTCCCATCGCTCTCGGGTGTAGACCCTTCTTCTTCTTTGATGCCGGTCACTCGCACATTGAGACGGCGAGCTTGTCGCATCTTCTCCTCCTCGATGGTTGTGTGTACGATGAGTACCTCATCTTTTTGGGCTTCCTCTCTTGCTACCTTCTTGATGTTCTTTTTGACCACTTCGACCCATCCTTCTTTGGTGGCCTCTAATTTGTCCTCAATGCTTGCGGTGAGGGCTTTGGTGATCTCCTCCTTGAGGGCTTCCTTAGCCTCCTCTTTAATCTCTCCTTCCTCGGGGGTGAGGGATGTGATGGAAGCATGAAGGAGATCGATTTGTGCCTTCATCTCTTCTTGCTCTTTCCTCCATCTCTCCCTCTCCTTCTCGTTCTCCCGTTCCCTTCTCTCCTGCTCCTCTTTGAGATTTTGGATTTCCGCACTCATGTCCTCCTTCTCTTCGTTCCATAGCTTGATGAAGGTGGCTTTCTCCTCCTCCCATATCTCTCTCTCCATCCGCCATTCTTTCATGTCCTTCTCCAATTGTGCAAGCCTCTTGTTCGTGAGCATGAAGATTGTCTTCATTGTCGATGCCGGCGTCTTGATGATGGGGGAAGACATGGTTGTCTTCGTAACTACCCTCTCTTCATATTGTGAAGAAGAGGGGAGAAGGGGAAGAGAGGGAGTACGTGTGTGTATGCGTGTATGTGTGTAGTGTGTGTGTGGGTATGTATCCGTGTGTGTGTGTGTGTGTGAGAGAGAGAGAGAGAGAGAGAGCGCTCCGTGCACACACCTGTTGCTCCCCCCCCCCCCCCCCTTCCCTCGAGCCTTCGTTCAGCCCTGCTACGGCTTTTGCCCCGTCACTGCCTCAACCAACAGCAGCACTGTGCGCCTTCCTTTTTGCCAATCTCGCCCCTCCTGTCTCTTCTCTCTCTGCGTGCACCTCCTGCTCCTCTGCAGCCCCCCCCCCCCCCCCCCCCCCCCCCCCCCCCCCCCGTTGCACCTGCCTCCTACCTCCCTCGCCTCAACCACACGCCCCCTTGCTTCCTCGTCCCTCTGTTGAGCCTGCGCGTCAACAGCCTGTAAAGAGACGTGCCCTGCATTGAGAGAGAGAGAGAGAGAGAGAGAGAGAGAGAGAGAGAGAGAGAGAGAGAGAGAGAGAGCCGAGACGAGCTTGCCCTGCTGCAACACACGAGTGAGCTGCCTGCACTTTGCCCCCTGCTGCATTCCTACTCGCAGTCAAATGAAAGAGAGAGAGATGAAATGAAATGTAATATTAACGTCTTCAAAAGGCCAAAATGACCTATGAGACCAAAAGGTTACATGTGGTGAATCTTATACCAGGTCTCGGTACAAAAAGTAAAAAGAACTGAAAAGAAAATAGTAGGTAGGGGTGGGGTGAAAGCTGATACAAAGGGAATACAAAAAGGGGGAGGGGTGAGCTGATACAATGGAGCTCTCTGACAGTCGAGGCATCATATACATATACATCAGTATCCAAAACGCTATAAAGATTCAATGTCCTCCAAGGTAGGCACTCTGTTGGGATGGCTCCTATGTCGCGCCAGTATGGTATGGATCCTCTGTCGGAATTTGCGTCGATGTCGAGAGGGCCCCCTCATCCGTGGGCGACGTGACCGCCCCAACTCTATCTAGTATCACCCAATCAAACAGTATGCCTCTGGTGCCTCTGGTGTTGTTATGCTGATGGAGCTGCTCGGACTCCTCTGTCTGTGACTGAAAGAAATCTGTAATCTTCCGCTATTGCTGGATCTCTCTCATTGTGCCCCTCTTCAAGAGGTCCTCTCTGTGTTTGCGAATCTCCAGTAAGTATAATCCGAGGCATCTCTGATCCTCGTATCTCATGACTCTAGAAAGTGGCCCAAAACCCTCTTTGAATAGACAGTGAAAGCGGCCTCGTATCTCATAGTATATTGGGCAGTGACATATGTAATGTAGCTCTGTCTCTAGCTCTATCTGGCACACCTGACAAAGCCTGGACTCAGCGGGTACTCCTCTAAATCTGCCTGTCTCGATCTCTAGCTGATGTGAGGATGTGCGTATCTGACCAATAGCACATCGTATCCCGTGGAATAGATGAGTGTCCATGCATCCTGGTCTGATCACAAAACCATCCTCCGTGAGTCGGAGAAAATGCTCTATATAGAAAGTCATCTTCGTACCTAGCTCATGCGTAGGTTGTATCCATGTCCTCTTCGTATCCAACTGAATCAAGTCCTGTCTGATGAGCCTGGTAATCTCTACCCTAGTGAGGGAGATGGAGGGTGCATCCAGAGAGTACTGAAATGGGGGTAGCCGATCCATACTAAAGCCATGTAATTGAAACCAAGATGCCATCTCTGCATACCAACATGATCTATCTCCCTGCAATGCCAGATGTCGCGAAGACTTTAGAGCTAATCGAGCATATCTGTCTCTAGGGAGAGCCCAAGTGCTATGCATAAATGAAACTAATCAAGTGAGTGCCTCCACTACCAATGGAGGAGCAGCGAGCTCCGCCCTAATAATGCATGTGGTACTGAGGCCTTGGCCCTAATCATCCGAGAAATCATAGACACCAAGGGCTTCTCCATACATCTCCATCCATCAGTACTGCCAACTCTCCTATGATGATCAACTGAGGGGCCCCATATCTCCACCCCGTACAGCATGGCCAAAGTGACCAAAGTGTCAAAGAGCCAAAAAGCTTTGTCCAAGGTTCTTGGAACTGAACCTGCGAACATATCCTCTCAAGTCTCCAAAATGCTGCATAGGCTTTGGTCAATCGCATATCTGCTGCACGCCTCAGGGAAAGTACCGGACCACTGAAAACCCCCAAGATAAGTGTATGTATCTGCATACTCCACAGTCTCTCAACCGTATGTAAAAGTGGGGGCGGACCTCCTTACCCACTGTGCCGTGGTGTTAAAACACAATTACCTTGGTCTTACCAAGGTTCACAGACAATCCATTGTCCTCTGCACACACACACACACACACACACACACACACACACAGAGAGAGAGAGAGAGAGAGAGAGAGAGAGAGAGAGAGAGAAATGAAATGAAATGAAATGTTATATTAACGTCTTCAAAAGGCCAAAATGACCTATGAGACCAAAAAGTTACAATTGGTGAATCTGATACCATGTCTGAGTACGGAAATTAGAGAGTTACAAAGAACTAAATCTAAAACACTAAGGAGAAAGGAAATAGGGGGGGGGGGGTTTAGATGAAATCTCTCATCGGTCGCTGTCGGATCTCATCGACCTCCTCCATGGTCAATACTCTGGTTGGGCGTCTTGCATGTCGAGCTAGAGTGATCTGTATCTTTTGTTGCAGCCTTTGTCGGTAGCGGCAGACCCCCCGAGGTCGTGGACGTCTAGATCTGCCAAGCTCCGTGGCTCGATCAAGCAGTGTACCTCTAGTATGATTAGGCTCTGAGATCTGTTGTAATGACTGCTCTGTTGGCTCTTCTCTGGCTGGTGTAAAGAAATCTGAAATTCGTCTCTGAGACTGTCTTTCCTCTAATGTCCTCAGCAAGCTCTCCCTAAGTTTGCGCAGCTCTAGCAGGAACAATCCGAGACACCTCTGATCCTTGTATCTCATGACTCTAGAAAAAGGTCCGAACCCTTCTCTGAACAGGTAGTGGAGGCGGCCGCGTAACTCATAGTATGCCGGGTAGTGACATGTGTAGTGCAATTCTGTCTCTGGCTCTAAGTTACATAGGTGACATATCCTAGCTCCTGCCGACACCCTCGAAAACGGCCAATCTCGAGTTGGAGCTGATGTGAGGATGTGCGTATCTGTCCAATAGCGCATCTTATCCCATGAGATAAGTGTGTGTCCATGTATGCAAGCCTAGTCACAAAGCCGTCCTCCGTGAGTTTGAGAAGATGCTCTCTGTAGAAGGCCATCTTCGTGTTCCACTCCTGTGTCGGCTGTATCCATGTGCTCTTGGTATCTAGCTTAATCAGATCCTGGCGTATGAGTTTGGTGATCTCTGTTCGTGTGAGGGACAGAGAGGGTGCATCCAGGGAGTATTGAAGCGGAGGTAATCTATCCATGTTGAGACCATGCGACTGAAACCATGCTGTCATCTGTCCATACCAACATGCTGTATCACCTTGTAGAGCTAGTTGTCGAGATGACTCCAGGACAAGCTGAGCATATCTGTCCCTGGGGAGATCCCAAAGACCGTGCATAAAGGAAACTGATCTCGTCAATGCCTCCACCATGAGGAGGGGGGGGCGGCTAGCTCGGCTCGGATAATCTCATGTGGTACCGAGGCCTTAGCTCGAATCATCCGAGCGATCATGGAGACCACAGGCCTCTCCATACATCTCCATCCGTTTGTGTTGCCAAATCTTCCCTGCTGCTCTACTGAGGGTCCCCATACTTGAACTCCATAGAGCATAGCTGGAGTCACTAGAGTGTCAAAAAGCCAAAGCTTTGTTCGCGGTTCCTGAAACTGAACCTGCGAACACATCCTCTCCAGTCCTCCCAAAGCTGCATATGCTCTCGTCAGTCTAGTCTCTGATGCTCTCCTTAGTGACAACACCGGTCCAACAAAGACTACCCCAAGATAAGTATATGCATCTGTGTACTCCACAGTCTCCTGGCCATACATAAATGTGGGTGCCGACCTCCTGACCCATTGTGGTGTGGTGTTGAACACCATAACCTTGGTTTTCCCCAGATTGACAGACAATCCACTGTCACGAGCAAATGTATGCAGAGCATCCAAATGACACTGCATCCCCTCTGGAGAGTCAGAAATGAGCACAATATCATCGGCATATAGTAACAGCGGAATCCATGTCCCTACTAGCTGAGCCCCCCTGTCCCCCTGACGCTCTACATAGTCCGAAAACTCATCCACATACATCCCAAAAAGAGTCGGGGATAGGGGGCATCCCTGCTTTACTCCAATAGTGGAGAGGACCATCTCAGACATTCCCTCAGTGGTGCGTACCCTCCCCATCACTGTCCTGCATAGAGCCAAAATCCCCCAAATCAGCTCTGCAGACACACCCATGTCCTGTAATCTGCGTATGAGTCTGGCTCTCGGCACTGTGTCGAAGGCTTTGCGGAAATCCACAAAGCTACAATAGATCCTCTTGCCAAGGTGTCTACCCTCCTCAATAATAGCTGAGTGTCAGAATCTGGTGAAGAGTGGAGAAACCTCTCCTGAAACCTGCTTGCCCTGGTGCTCCTATGCCCTCTCGCTCTGCCCATCTACTCAGCTCCTGTTCAAGAATGGATGCATATAGCCTAGCTAATGTGTGACCAACCATGTTGGTGCGATAATTCCCGGGAATCATGGGATCCCCTGACTTGAAAATAGCCACAATCGTGGACATACTCCAAGTCTTGGGGAAGCCTTCATACATGGCTCGATTAAACATCATAGCCAGGAGCTCTGCAAGCATATCTCTGGCATGGATGAAGTGCTCTACTACCAGACCATCATGATCATGTGCTCTCCTTGTCTTCATCCTGTCAATAGCTTTCCTTACCCTCTTGGCAGTAAAGAAAGAACATGTCTTCGGGCATGTCTCTAGAGGGTCTGGCAGAGGTGGTTGTCCTGATACTGTGTAGAGAGATGTGGCATATTCCCCCCATGTCTCAGTGGAGGTGACCGCTGGTGGTGGTGAATGTTCGTGGAATAGCCTCCATGCTTCGCGTGAGTCCTGACTTATAAATAACTGATACAAATCTTGCTCTAGCTAGGATAAAAAAGCCCTTTTCTTTCGTCGCACTAGGCAGCGAAAGATAATCCGTGACTGTCTATGTGTGGTAATACCCATGAGCACTTCCCTCTGTAACTTGATCCTCATCTCTCTACACTCCTCATCATACCAACTGTTCTGGGGCATTTTTCCAGATCGTCTCCGTGTAGGCTGGCTGTGTGGGTATGCTTCTGATGCTGCATCATGGAGCGTCTCTGTCAATATCTGAGTGAGTTCATCTAGTGGCCATCCTGGCTCCTGGGTGCATAGCTTCCTGTATATCTCATCCATATACACAGAGTCCGTCTCCCTCATGAAGGTATACCGGACGTGTGTAGGGACCTCTCCTAATGGAGCTGTGCAAAACTGAAACGTCAGGGAGAAGGACAAGATAGCATGATCAACTGCCACTCCAACTGGCCTAGTGCCCACCATGAAATCTTGAAAGAATGGAATGAGACCTGGCTGGGCCATAACATAATCCACTGTGCTCGCACCCTGTCGGTGTGGAAAGCAAGTAAAACCTCCAGCTGTAGAAAATCTTTGTAGGCCATTCAAGATGGCTAATCTATGTGCGGTTCCCATATCTATCACGTATCTGCCATATTCCGTGTATTTCTCATCTTGTGCTAATCTGGATAGACCCATCTCTGTAACGTCCAGCTCCCTAAGCATTTCCTCGGAGGTATCATAAAATATTGTCTGGTGGTGGGCAGTCCTAGCATTGAAATCCCCAAGTACGATAATGTCACCATCCTTAGAAAACTCCCATATGTCATTATCCGAAATAGCAAAGGGGGATTGTCCCCTAGGTGATGCATATACTGACGTACTAGGAGGAAAGTAACAAATAGCAATGTAGAGGTATCTGCCCGTTTCTGCCCTGAGCCTCACCCACATGTACCTAGCCTGCTCATCCTTGTGTGCTATATATATCAATGGCTGCAGCTCCTCCCTGAATAGAAGTGCCACTCCCCCTGAGCCTCGTCCTCAGTGTTCCGATCTGGTCTCTTGTCTACAGGTGTCACGTGACATATCCAACCCTATATGTCCGTGGACAAGCTACAGCATGATCAGGGTTCACTCATTCCAGTCAGTCTAGATTAGAAGTGATTTGGCACTTTGTAAGTCTATTCGTAGACCGTGCATGCCCAGTCACTGAGTGTAGATGCATATCCTCTCGTTGCACACAACATGATCATCAGAATTCCCATCAAAATCCATTAGAATCAGTTAGGGGAATTTTCCAATGCATTTAACCTATTTTCCCTATTTTTGACATTTTTCACTTATTGATTTAAGTGACTTTCCAACAAAAGTAGGTAGGGCATTTTTGCTAAGTTTGTATATAAGCAAACCCAAGATAGCACTAAATGGCAAAAGAGGCAGCAGGAGCTTCCCGCTCAACAGGCACCTTCTCAGCAGGAACCCCCATCCCAGCGTTTGTATTCCCCTCGTCGCCAACCCCTTCACGCTAGCGTTTGTTGTAGCCTCATCATTACCTCCACAACATGGCGTTTCCAGCCATTCCAAGGATCGCCATCAAGTCCCAGCAACTAGCGTTTTCACTAACGCTAGGAGGCAGCCAGCGTTTTTGGCATTTTCAGCCCTAGCGATCAACCTCACGATCAGCGTTTTCTTCAGCAAAGGAACAGCGTTTTCAGCCTTCTGGGACGACAACAGATTCAGCCCTAGTTGGATGCAGAATAACCCCAATTTTCAGCCCATACAAACGCAACCAAAACAGTCATTTTCAGCCACTGAAACAGCCCCGAAACTCAGCAAATAGAAGACCACAGATTTCAGCCCTAAAGTCGTTGTCGTCATCGGCATAGTCCCAATTTGCATCAGTCCATTGCATCAGCATTGTACCACTTTGTGCAATCAATAAGTAGACCACTCTCGCCGACGAGAGTGGGGACTTCGGAGGAGGGTTTTACAACGTCTCTAGTGTAGTATCTCTCTTCTCTCTCTATCTCTTAGTCTCATACACTTGCACGCACAGTGTCCATTCACTTTGTTTGAGATCATAGCATCTCTCATTAAGAACGAAAGGCTCTCCCTTCCATAAGAACTAAAAGGAACCTTGTGCACAGTTCGGAGCACTCATCTTGAGCAAAGCGCAAACAATCATTCCGCTGCACCTAACATTGGTATCAAAGCTTTGGCAGTGTTCTGTATCACTCAAGGAAAGAACCACAAGAATCACAAGATTTTTTTTGCTTGTTGAGGTCGCACAAACCCAAGTTCGCTTGGGCGTGTCGATTCCTAATCGTGCTTGTTGAAGAGTGATAGGAATCCCAAGAAACAAGGGCTTGTCCAGCCTCCCCTTCTCACCAGCGTGTGACTACTATCTATCCTTTTTGTCGATTTCTTTCTTATTATTTATTTACTTTCACTTTTTGGAAACACCCCTCGGGAAATCTAACTGCCCTACATTGCATAGCTAGTGTGGAATTGTCCAGAGGGAATCCAGGCCTGAGGGCAAGAGAGCACTAAGGTTGGACAAGGACTATGGTTAGCCAAAGTGGGGTCATTGACTAGCCAAAGTGGAATCCTTTCCTATAGAGGCTACATTTCAATTCTAGGTGTGGCTGCAGTGTACAAAGGGGGTCAGATGACCTAGAAAGATACAATGGCAGCATCTCCTAAAATTTAGGAAACTGCTATTTTGGGACCTGAAAATGTCTCCGCGTCATTACCTCCGGAATGACAAGGGCAACATTTTATTACTCTGCCGTGAAGTCAACCGGGCAACCGGTCGGGAGATTTTTATGCGGCAACCCCGAAACAAGAAATAGCTTGTAAATGTGCCAAGTGGCACATTTCTGTGCACTTTCCTCATGCAAGAAGAAGTGGCGCTGAATTTATAGCTGGGAGGCTCCTTTTGCAAGTTCATGTCATCACAGGTTAAGAGCTATGGAGTGCTTCCTTTCCCTCTTATGTACAGTGCGGTGCCAGGAGTGATGCCCTGCACGCTACGCACTGCCCTCTCTCTCCTCTATGGCAGTATGTTATGCCCCTCTAGTGGGCTTTTCAATTGACCAATGTACAATTGTGTGGGTTCATGCGCGATTGCCGAGGCAAGAGCCTCTTGCACAGGTACTGGATTAGCTAGCGGCTAATCCCCCGCAGGTACAGGTGAATTCGGAGAGGTTTCACGTCAGAAATCTCGTCCGATTCAAAGGGCAAGTAGCCCTACAGGTGCGGGAGCTCGAGGGCTTGCTACGGATGCGACCGGCACGCGAAACGGGGCCCGAAACAGTAAATTACAGCCTGCTCTGTATTTTTGCAGGTTTAGGGTTTTGGCCCTAAACGGACCCTAATACCCCCAGGAGGTTCGGGGACGCCAAGGGACCGCTGTACAGGTGATCTCACGCATTTTCGGGGCTGAAAACAGAGAATTCAGCGTGCTGCAGATTCTCGCCAAGTTTTGCAAAGTGCCCGTATGCGTCGGGAAAGTCATTCAATGCATGGTAATACTGACTGTGAAGGGTCCTAGTACAATTATGCTGCTGAAATCGGGCCGGAACAATTGAAATTCAGCCAAGCTTGTGCGGGGCAGCTTGTAGGGAACCACAGCGTTTATTCCCTCTTTTAAACAATAAAGAAATACCGAAAGGGGCGCCTAAGTTAAGGGCCAATCTGGTGTCGGTCTACTCATACAGGTGCAATCGAGCAGCCTGTATCCCTTTCCCCTTTGTTGTGTCTTGAAAGTATAGGTAAAGTGGGCGACAAATTAAATGGGTGAAAGCAAATAAGGTTTAAGTCTAAGGTCTACCGCCCTTTTTGGATTAAACAGGCCGGTTTCATGGTTCCATCACCGGGATTAAATCACTTTTTCCCATAGAAGTGAGCCTTGATAGTTTGGGCTTGAAGACACAGGGGATCATAGACCAGACACAGGGAATTGCAATTATGGCTGACAGACATGATGATGTGACTGAAGAGGTTTCCTCTTCGCAAGGTCAACAGACACATGAAGTGGGTGAGTCTTCAAGACCACCACAGACGGATGATGATATATTCAGGACCCAGTTGGCTACTGTTGTGGCTATGTTCACACAAGTAATGCAGAACCCGAGGTTTTTAGCCTTTCTGCAACCTTCTCTTCCGTCTCAGCAAGTTGGGTCACTGGATCGTATTCAAAAGCCTGTTAAGGCTGGAGCACAGGTGATTCATACTGCAGAGTCAATGGGGAAACACCTGTACACTTGACGGAGAACATGCAGTCTCCACAACCTGTGCCTAAGGTGCAAGAACAGGTGGCTAAGATGTCAGTCTTTCAAGCTGTACCAGTTCAGCCAACCACTTTTCAGCAGCCTATAGCTAGTTCTAATGGGCAGGGAAGCAACCTACAGGCTATGCAACAAGTCTTCCCACCACCTTCAGTACACCCTGGCTATTTTGGAGGTGGATCGGTATTCCAGAGCATGGCTGGTCATGCACCTCGAAATCAGTTTTACACGCCAGGAACAGTGTTCAGGGGTGCTCAAACGATGATGCCTAACCCCATGTATGGTGTCACGGGCATGCTACCAAGGTTTCAAAGCACTCAGGGCCAATTTGGGATGCCACCGGCAAATTTTGGTATGGCTGGAATTACAAATCAGTAGCCAAATATGGCATTTCCAGGTCAACTTAATTGCGGTCAGGGAACACAAATGAACCCTAATAGTGTTCCCATGTTTCAGTCACTTCCATATGACAACTTAACACCGCTGGAGAGGCCAACTCCGTACAAAGAAGGTGGCAAAGGTGTGACATTCACGACCTTTACAGGGTTTGATGACAGGAAGAAGGCTCTCTCATTCCTCCAGCAGTTTGACAAGGCCTATGCAGGGGGAAACTTTACAGAGGCTTCAAAGGTCCGCAAGGCAGCCACTTTCTTGACAGGGAATGCACGACAATGGTGGAAAGCTCTACTTCCAGTAACTTCCTATAGGTTTGTGCCATTGACAGAACAGATTGAAAAATACTGTTGTGGCCTATCCAAAGGATTGAGAAAGTATTGCACAAAGATCAAAGTCACTACTTTGACGCAGCTCATCGAGGTAGCAAACACTGGCAATGGTTTGCTCAAGGGAGACGATTGTGAATTCAATACCGGCGTCAAGGAAGGATCAGCCAAGAAAAGTTCAGCGAAGAAGCACGTTACCAATGAGGTTCCTAAAGGGACTCAGGAGCCAGCCAATGCAGGGAAAGGCAAAGCTACGGCTGAATCAGAAAAGGAACCAGCAAAGAAATGGAAAAGACGCTTTCCTCGCAAGTCGGAAAAGCAAAAGAAGGTCCTGAGGTCAGAGAACAAATGCTTTATCTGTGAGCAGCTACCAGCCTGGCCACATTGCTTCCAATTGTCCTACAAAGAAAAGGCCAGCTGATTCTGAAGACAAGGAGGACAAGAAAGGAAGAAACCCATGGCTGGTCTAGTGCCAAATATGGTGGGCGACAAGCCAAATTCAGATGCAAGTGAGCTTTGCAGAGCATGGGGAAAGGTCAAGGATCAAACAGTGCTTATCTTCTTTATCCAGGTGCCAAAGCCAACTTCATTTCCCCAGAATTGGCTTCAAAGTTGGGAATCAGACCTGAAGAGATGGGGTATACAGCAGAGGCAGGTTTAGCATGTCCTGGCCATACAGAGGCTGTGACACCCATCATCGGAAAGTTGCGCCTACATATCCAGTCCTATGTAGATGCTGAAGAATTTTACATCATGCCACTGGACGATGTGATGTGTTGTTAGGTATTCCTTGGTTATTTCGTGTACAAGGAATCATGGATGCCTACAACAAAAAGATCACTGTACAGAGCAGGGGAAAGACTTACATTCTGCATGTAAAGCTTAAAGGGGTATGTCACCAGCGTGTGACTACTATCTATCCTTTTTGTTGATTTCTTTCTTATTATTTATTTACTTTCACTTTTTGGAAACACCCCTCGGGAAATCTAACTACCCTGCATTGCATAGCTAGTGTGGAACTGTCCAGAGGGAGTCCAGGCCTGAGGGCAAGAGAGCACTAAGGTTGGACAAGGACTATGGTTAGCCAAAGTGGGGTCATTGACTAGCCAAAGTGGAATCCTTTTCTACAGAGGCTACACTTCAATTCTGGGTGTGGCTGCAGTGTACAAAGGGGGTCAGATGACCTAGAAAGATACAATGGCAGCATCTCCTAAAATTTAGGGAACTGCTATTTTGGGACCTGAAAATGTGTCCGCGTCATTACCTCCGGAATGACAAGGGGAACATTTTATTACTCTGCCGTGAAGTCAACCGGGCAACCGGTCGGGAGATTTTTATGCGGCAACCCCGAAACAAGAAATAGCTTGTAAATGTGCCAAGTGGCACATTTCTGTGCACTTTCCTCATGCAAGAAGAAGTGGCCCTGAATTTATAGCTGGGAGGCTCCTTTTGCAAGTTCCTGTCACAGGTTAAGAGCTATGGAGTGCTTCCTTTCCCTCTTATGTATAGTGCGGTGCCAGGAGTGATGCCCTGCACGCTATGCACTGCCCTCTCTCTCCTCTATGGCAGTATGTTATGCCCCTCTAGTGGGCTTTCCAATTGACCAATGTACAGTTGTGTGGGTTCATGCGCGATTGCCGAGGCAAGAGCCTCTTGCAAAGGTACTGGATTAGCTAGCGGCTAATCCCCCGCAGGTACAGTTGAATTCGGAGAGGTTTCACGTCGGAAATCTCGTCCGATTCAAAGGGCAAGTAGCCCTACAAGTGCGGGAGCTCGAGGGCTTGCTACGGATGCGACCGGCACGCAAAACGGAGCCCAAAACAGTAAATTACAGCCTGCTCTGTATTTTTGCAGGTTTAGGGGTTTGGCCCTAAACGGACCCTAATACCCCCAGGAGGTTCGGGGACGCGAAGGGACCGCTGTACAAGTGATCTCGCGCATTTTCGGGGCTGAAAACAGAGAATTCAGCGTGCTGCAGATTCTCGCCAGGTTTTGCAAAGTGTCCGTATGCGTCGGGAAAGTCATTCAATGCGTGGGAATACTGACTGTGAAGGGTCCTAGTACAATTATGCTGCTGAAATCGGGCCGGAACAGTTGAAATTCAGCCAAGCTTGTGCGGGGCAGCTTGTAGGGAACCACAGCGTTTATTCCCTCTTTTAAACAATAAAGAAATACCGAAAGGGGCGCCTAAGTTAGGGGCCAATCTGGTGTCGGTCTACTCATACAGGTGCAATCTAGCAGCCTGTATCCCTTTCCCCTTTGTTGTGTCTTGAAAGTATAGGTAAAGTGGGCGACAAATTAAATGGGTGAAAGCAAATAAGGTTTAAGTCTAAGGTCTACCGCCCTTTTTGGATTAAACAGGCCGGTTTCACCCCTTGTGTCTCTTTTCACTCATTCAGAGCGGACCGTGCACTTAGCGGCCGGCCTAAGAACGTGAGGTGGGAAAAAGCAACCTTGGTGTGAGCGCAAGGCCGCCAAGGGGTGCGCCCGCAGAAAGGAGTAGAGCTCGGGTGAAGAGAAGATCCTTCTCAAACGCGGTTTGCAAGCGAAAGAAAACCTCAAGAACCTCAAGAACCCAAGAACCCAAGACCCTCAAGAACCCAAGTTCCTCGTGGACTTCAGGACCAAAGATCATAGTGCATGGTCGTCACTCGAAGCGGAATGGATACTTCGCATACAGGTGATGAGCATGAGAGAGCCGACGAAGAATTTTCCCCACCGGGAGACTTTTTCGACCCTCCCCCTTCGCCATCTACGCCACCAAGTGTACCAAACCCTATGGAGGCAATGGTCAAGCAGATGATGGCCATGATGGATAGACAAGAAGCAAATCGCCTTGCTCAGGACCGTGAGCGCGACGAAAGAAACGCAAGACTTGCCGCACAACAAGAAGACAATCGCCTTGCTTTAGAACACGAGCGCGACGCACGCAAAGAACGAAAACAACAAAGAAAGGCGGACGAGACAGCTCAAAGATTGGCTTTGCAGACAGAGCGTGAAATTCAAAGAGAGCTACGCACTCAAAAATTGCTTCGACAAGCGCTAGCCTCGAAAACCGAACCACCCAAAGATCGTGGGAGTTCCTCAAGTGGTGCAAGCCACGACACGGATTCCAACCATCCAGTCTCACAAAGAAGTTGACTTTCAGTGAGTATGACGGTAAGATGGATGCTACGGTTATTCATTCTTGGTTGCATCAATTTAATGCTTATTTTGCGACAACTAAGAAGACAAGAAATAGCAAAGTTTTGACGGCAGCTATGTACCTTGCCGGTGATGCCATCAATTGGTACCACGCATGGCAAGAGGCACAGCTAGCCGCGCACCTAGAGGAAGCCGACAGATTCAGGTCCCTTCCCTTCAATTGGGCTGATTTCCAAGACAAGCTCAAGGCGCGCTTTATGCCACCTCAGTACCTCGCACGATTGAAGGACGATTGGCGCGCTCTCAAGCAAAATGGTATGCCAGTCATGTCTTTTTTAATCGTGTTTTGCAGCTAGGCACTCAATTACAAAAATCGCATGATGAGCGCAAAGAGGCTTTTCTCTTTGGATTGGACGAGTATATCAAGTACAATGTCGAGGTTCTCGATCCAATCGATCTCAACAAGGCGGTAGCAATTGTTCTCGCACAGGAGATGAAGCACAACAAGGGAAAGCCTAAGGAGAACAAGACTTCCACAAGTACCTCGCAGACTTCTCAGAACCCTCAGAATGGTAAGAACGGTAAGAAGGGTAAGAATGGTAACTCTTCTAACCAATCTTCCAACAGTCTCTCAGAAAAGAATTCTTCCAATGAATCTAAGGGTAACGCTAACACAATTGCTAAACTTAAGCTTACTCCAGATGAAAAGGTAGCACAAGGAATTGTAGGAGGATACATCACGTCGGAAGAGCAAAGCACTTATTCTAAGGAAGGTCGTTGCTTTTATTGTCACATTAAGGGTCACATAAAAAGAACATGTCCTAAGCTTGAATCGAATGAATCTAAAGAATCCACAGAACCACTTCCTCTGTCAATGCAATTAATGATAACACGAGTGTGCCCCAAGTTTCTCCTGACCCTCCCATTGATGATTCTCTCATTAAATGTTATGGTCGTACGTCGGGGCAGCGTTTTGTCATATTGTTTGACCCAGGTAGTATGCATGATGTGATCAGTTTCTCTCTTGTTGAGAGAGCCCGCCTCAAAGTTAGTCCGACATCTCCTATCGAGGTCTCTGGCTTTCGTCCCGGTACGGACACTCTCATCACGGAGGAGTGCCTTGATGTGTTGTTTGCAATTCAACAAACTGCCTTCACTAGAAGATTTATTGTTTCACCTCTCTCAGGATGTGATATGATTTTGGGCATTCGATGGTTTCATAATAATGACGCTCTCATGAATTTTTCGGCTAACACTATAACTCTCAATGCCGACAGTGATTCTCCGATTGTCATTCATGGAGAGAACATTGCTCATTCTCCATCTCTCATTGCTAATATGTAGGACAAGATTGAAAGGATTCAGGAAAAAGAGACTCTCTCAGTCTGTTCTTCTCCACAGCATTGACACACAGGATTTGCATGATTGTGTGAAGCATGATGATGATTTGATTGACAATGGCTTGCATGATGTTTTGATTGACAATGATAAGCAGAATGATTTGGATGACAAAGATAAGCATGATGATTTGAATGATATTGCTAAGCATGATGATTTGGATGCCAATGACAAGCATGATGATTTGCATGATCAAGATGTGATTTCTCACAAGCATGATGATTTGCATGATCAAGATGTACTTTCCCACAAGCATGATGAGTTGCATGAAGATGATGTGATTGTTCACAAGGATAATGTGTTAGTTGATGCTTTTTCTAGCGATGCTAACCTCGTAGATTCGATCAATCACGAAGAACCGATCTTGGCTTTCGAGTCAAGGTCCAAAGAACCCGACAAGACGATTCGATCATTCACGAAGAACCGATCTTGGCGCTCGAGCCTAGGTCCACAGAACCCTCACAGGAAGTATTATGTGTTCGCATGATTGATACGCACGCATTGTTCGAGTGTTTCATTCGTGATCGTTTCCTGTATTATAGTCAGCATCGTTATGTGATCCCTTTTCCCAGGCATGACATATTGTATGTTGAGCACGTTTCTCTCATGAATGAGCATGAATGTATGCGGATTTTTCATGAAAAGCTGAAAAGTATGCATTCAAGGAAGTCACATTTCCTGTCTCTTCCTTGGCATGACACATTCGTAGAAAGAGCACATGAAAGTATGAGCACCAAGCGTGGTCATTTCCATTGTGTTTTGCCACAGTTGATTGTTCTAGATCAAAAGAGAAAGATTCGATCTCATTGTTTGCATGTGTTTGACGAACGGGTTGTCACTCCGTCTCTTTGTTCATCTACATTGCATACACAGTCTTTAGCAAAGACAATAGTTTTTCCACTCACTTTACATGAAATGAGTATGTTCATGGTTTTGTGTTGGAAATGGTTTCAGAAATTTTCAGCCATGGAGATTCTTGAAGATGAAAGAAGCAGGTCTCTAGACGAAGTTGAAGCAAGGAAGGAGCCACAGAAGACTTTGTGTCGCTTTCGGCGCGGCCCAAAGAAGCAAGAGTTGCAGGCCTTTATGAATTTCAAGTACCGCACGACCCACACATCAGAGTGGGCCGGCGAAGAGTCCCTTCCAGGATTCCGGATCCTATTGGCGATCTCCCTCCACGCCATACAGTTCGGTACCAGTACCTCACTTTGAAAAGGAGGGGATGTCACGGGACACATCCAACCCTATGTGTCCGTGGACAAGCTACAGCATGATCAGGGTTCACTCAGTTCAGTCAGTCTAGATTAGAAGTGATCTGGCACTTTGTGAGTCTATTCGTAGACCGTGCATGCCTAGTCACTGAGTGTAGATACATATCCTCTGGTTGCACACAGCATGATCATCAGAATTCCCAAGAATCCATTAGAATCAGTTAGGGGAATTTTCCAGTGCATTTAGCCTATTTTCCCTATTTTGACATTTTTCACTTATTGATTTAAGTGACTTTCCAACAAAAGTAGGTAGGGCATTTTTGCTAAGTTTGTATATAAGCAAACCCAAGATAGCACTAAATGGCAGAAGAGGCAGCAGGAGCTTCCCGCTCAACAGGCACCTTCTTAGCAGGAACCCCCATCAGCACCCCCAGCGTTTGTGGTCCCCTCGTCGCCAACCCCTTCAAGCTAGCGTTTTCTGTAGCCTCATCATTACCTCCACAGCCTGGCGTTTCCAGCCATTCCAAGGATCGCCATCAAGTCCCAGCAACCAGCGTTTTCACTAACGCTAGGAGGCAGCCAGTGTTTTTGGCATTTTCAGCCCTAGCAATGAACCTCACGATCAGTGTTTTCTTCAGCAAAGGAACAGCGTTTTCAGCCTTCTGGCACGACAGCAGATTCAGCCCTAGTTGGATGCAGAAGAACCCCAATTTTCAGCCCATACAAACGCAGCCAAAACAGTCATTTTCAGCCACCAAAACAGCCCCGAAATTCAGCAGATAGAAGACCACAGATTTCAGCCCTAAAGTCGTCGTCGTCATCGGCATAGTCCCAAGTTGCATCAATCCATTGCATCCGCATTGTACCACTTTGTGAAATCAATAAGTAGACCACTCTCGCCGACGAGAGTGGGGCCTTCGGAGGAGGGTTTTACAACGTCTCTGGTGTCGTATCTCTCTTCTCTCTCTATCTCTCAGTCTCATACACTTGCACGCACAGTGTCCATTCACTTTGTTTGTGATCATAGCATCTCTCATTAAGAACGGAAGGCTCTCCCTTCCATAAGAACTAAAAGGAACCTTGAGCACAGTTCAGAGCACTCATCTTGAGCAAAGCGCAAACAATCATTCCGCTGCACCTAACAGCAGGCTGTCTCCCATCTATACCCGCTCACAAGTGGCATGGATTGCCCAGGGGCTTGATGCATCTCAGAGTAGAAGATGATGTCTCTCCCTGTGAAGCTATCCTCAAAGGCCCCTACATCAAGACGAAGTGACCCGTTACAATTCCAGGTTGCCATCTTTAGTGTGGTCCCATAGGTCTCGCACCGTCATGAGGGACGTCGCTCCAATATCACCACCTTTCCATCTCTGTAAAAAGCAGTCTTTCCCTTTTCCCTTGCTGCTCTAATTTCCTGCATTACTTCTTGCATATGAGCAATCTGCGAGAGGGTGAGGTCATCTCCAAGAAAGATTCCAGTTTTCTTTAGGGTCGGTCTCTTCTTCAAGAAGTCCTTCTTCGCTTCCATGGAGGGGAAGCGGAGAATGAGTGCCCTTTCCTTCGAGGTTTCTCCGTTGCTCCCGCTTTTCTTTGTGCCCACTCTCCAGGCCCTCGTATGCGTCTGCTCGTTGACCCCCACCAGAGTCATGAGTTCTTTCACCTCTTCCTCCACATTATCTTGGTCTTTGAGGCCAAATATCCTTACGTGTAAGGCCCGCACACGTCTGCTTTGCTCCTCTTCGAGTCTCAAGTTGATGATGGTTGGTGTGGGGGTAGGGGTTATTTCCTTGCCTTTCCCTTTCTTGACAATCTCGATCCATTTTTCGGCCTTTTTTGCTTTTTGTTGGGTCTTTGTGATGACATCCACCCACGAGGTCGTCATTTCTTCACCTTCTTTGATGGCCCGCGCTTGTTCCTTAATCGTGTTAAGCTCTTCAATTACTGAGGATTGAAGCTCTCCCTCTTCGACGACATTTTGCGATCGCACCTCTGCAAGCTCTTTCTTGAGTAGTGCGATTTCCTCATCTTGGGCCTTCACGCGATCCTCGAGTGTATGTATCGCGTTTTCCTGTGCTGCCACGCGCGCGTCGAGTATGTTGATAGTACCTAGGAGGTGGCTGTAGATCATGCTGATGGACTCGAGTCTCGCTTAGCTCTTCTTTGCATTTTTGGATGGTATCCTCCATCGGGTCATCTTTGCCATTCTGCTTCCTCATGGTCGGAAGGCCGCCACAGGAGGGGGAGAGGGATATAGGAGTGAAGGGAGAGGCACGCGGCTATTCTCTTTTTTTTTTTCTCTCTCTCTCTACGCGGCTAGGCTTTCTCTCTCTACGCGCACAGGATTTTTTTTATTTTTTTCCCTCTCTCTCTCTCTCTCTCTCTCTCTCTCTCTCTCTCTCTCTCTCTCTCTCTCTCTCTCTCTCTCTCTCTCTCTCTCTCTCTCTCTCTCTACGCTCACAAAGTTTCTCTCTCTACGCTCTGCCCTCTTTCTCTCTCTATGCAAATTCTCCCCTCTTTCTCTCTCTACGCAAAATCTCCCCTCTTTCTCTCTCTACGCCCTTTTCCCCCTCTTTCTCTCTCTACGCTACTTTTCCCCTCCCCTCTTTCTCTCTCTCTACGCACTAGGTTAGGGCAGGGACAGTGCGCGAGCGGGGGGGGGGGGGGGGGGGGGGGGGGGGGGGGGGGGGGGGGGGGGGCAAAGGGCGGGGGTGAAGGGGGCGGCGCAAGAGAGCAGAGGACGGGGACAAAGGCGGTGCAGTAGGGGCGACGGGGACAGGGCAAGGGGGGGGGGGGAGAGAGAGAGAGAGAGAGAGAGAGAAAAATGAAATGTTATATTAACGTCTTCAAAAGGCCAAAGTGACCTATGAGACCAAAAAGTTAAAATGTGGTGGATCTGATACAAAGTCTAAGTAACAAAATAAAAATACTATAGAATCCTAAGCTGCTAGATGTGAGCTAAGCAGCTAGCTGGGCTTGTGTAGGATATACAGAGGGGGTGGGGGTGAAATGGATGGGGGGCTAAGACAACATAGTGTGGGTGTATCCTCAGAAAGAGCTAGATCACAAGAGATCCTGCATCGGTCGCTGGCGGATCTCATCAATCTCCTCCATGGTCAGTAGTCTGACCGGACGTCGTGCATGACGGGCCAAAGTGATCCAAATCCTCTGGTTTAGCCTCCGTCGATGTTGTGTAGTCCTCCGTAGTCGTGAGCATCTGGATCTCCCTAGCTCGGTCGCTCGGTCGATCAATGTGCCTCTCGTGCGAGGAGAATGTGGGGTCTGCTAGTAGCTCCTCCGAATGTCCAGTGACTGCTCTAAGTCTGTGAACCGTCTCCGAGACTAGCTAGCATCTCCTCTCATCAGGCTCTCTCTGTGTTTGCGTAGCTCGAGCAAAAACAATCCCAAGCATCTCTAGTCCTCGTACTCCATGACTCTAGAGAGTGGTCCAAAGCCCTCTCTAAACAGGTAGTGGAAGCGGCCTCGTATCTCATAGTAGACTGGGTAGTGGCATATGTAGTGCAACTCTGTCTCAGGCTCCATGTGACACAGGGGGTTATGTCCTAGCCTCTGCTAGTACTCCGCTGTATCTCCAGTCTCAACCCGAAGCTTGTGTGAAGATGTGTGTATCTGGCCAATAGCACATCATATCCCATGAGACAAGTGGGTGTCCATGTATCTAGGTCTCGTCTCAAAGCCGTCCTCTGTAAGCTGAAGAAGATGCTCTCTATAGAAAACCATCTTCGTGCCCAGCTCATGTTCTGGCTATATCCATGTCCTCCTGGTGTCTAGCTGAGTCAGGTCTTACCGGCTGAGTCAGGTCTTACCGGATGAGCGTGGTGATCTCGGACTGTGTAATAGTCTGAGAGGGTGCATCCAATGAGAACTGGAAGGGGGGCAATCTGTACATGCTGAACCCATGTGCCTAAAACCATGATGTCATCTCCCCATACCAGCATGTCGTATTTCCCTGCATGGCTAACTGTCGGGAGGACTCAAGTGCTAGGCAGGCATATTTGTCTCTGGGAAGGTCCCACAAGTGGTGCATAAAGGAGACTGATCTAGTGAGCGCCTCGACCACTAGGGGGGGGGCAGCTAGCTCTGCTCGAATAATGTCACGTGGTACTGAAGTCTTTGCCCTATTAAGCCACGAGATCATAGAGACCAGAGGCTTCTCCATGTTCCCCCATCCATCAACTCGACCCGATCTCCCATGATGCTCCAATGAAGGCCCCCACATCTCAGCCCCATAGAGCAATGCGGAAGCCACCAGAGTGTCAAAAGGCCAGAGCTTCGTCCGAGGCTCCTGAAACTGAATCTGTGAACACATCCTCTCCAATCTACCCAATGTTGCATGTGCTCTAGTCAGTCTAGTGTTTGCTGCTGCTCTCCTCAATGAAAATACAAACTGATGAGGACATGAACATCCATGTACTATCACGTTCAAGTTGACTACTCCCAATGTTGGGGTTGGATTCTTGCTGCATCCTTTGATTGTCGCTATTCCTGTTGTTGTCAATGCTTGACTTGTTGCTTTTTTGTACGTTGAATAATTGACTGCATTACTCTAGCTCCTGTGTCGACCAAAGCATTGGTGCTATGATTGTTGAGCTGTACTTTGATGCGCAGGTCCATTCCATCTAGCCAGTCATCATCTGTTGAAACTGAATCTTTAGGTATTTCCCATTGTCGGTCATCTATTTCCAGAGTGTTGATGGGAATCAGTATCTGCTGATTCTTGAGAGCAGCTTTTCGTTTGAGTACCCAAAGCCGAGCTTCCTCTTGGGCTTCATCAATAACTTGCTGTCGTTTAATCTTCCTTTGCTTGGCTGCATGCATTCTTTCTAGCAATTCATTGGTTAGCGGCAAATTGTATTTCTTTAAACGACATCCACTAATCCAATTAGCCATTGGTTCACCATCTAGGATGGACAATTTCAATGCTACACTTGGAGATACATCTTCAATGATAAACGATCCGTTTCCCTTTTTCTTAAACTTGGGAATGTGTTGCTTAAGGGAATAGATTAAAACTAAGTCCCCTTTTTTGAAGATTTTTTGTGATTAAGTGGGAATCAAAAAACTGTTTTTGTTTCGGCTTTTGTGCATAGATGTGAGCTATAGCATTTAGCCTTTGTTCATTAGCTTTTCCCAATCTTCAAGTCTTTCTGACAATTCATGTCCAGTCCACTCAAATTTTGCTACCCTTAATGTCGGTGTTGGTCCACTAAAGACCACCCCAAGGTAGGTGTAAGCATCATGGCCCATATGTGAATGTGGGTGATGATCTCTTGACCCACTGTGGGGTGGTGTCAAACACCATAACCTTGGTTTTACCAAGGTCGACAAACAAACCACTATAGTGAGCAAACCTATGCAAAGCATCCAAGTGCGTTGCATCCCCTCCGTAGAGTTAGAGATCAACACAATATCATCAGCATATAACAATAGTGGAATCCATGTCCTTGCCAGTTGTGCACCTCTATCACCATCTCTCTCAACATAGTCACAAACCTCATCTACATATATACCAAATAGAGTAGGAGAGAGCGGGCAGCCTTGCTTCACTCCGATAGTGGAGTGAACTAATGTAGATAGCCCCTCTGAAGTGCGTACATGCCCTACTATTGACCTGTATAATGACATGATCCCCCAAAGCAGCTCTGTGGGGACTCCCATCTCCTGTAGTTTGCGCATCAATCTAGCTCTGGGTACTGTGTCAAATGCTTTGCGGAAGTCCACAAAGCTACAATAGATCCGTCTCCCATGTGATATGCTCTCCTCAATAATGGCTCTTAGTGTCAAGATGTGATCAAGAGTAGAAAAACCTCTCCTAAACCCTGCCTACCCGGTTGCGCGTATACCCTCCCTCTCTGCCCATCTACTCAGTTGCTGCTCAAGAATGGATGCATACAACCATGCCAATGTGTGTCCAATCATGATAGTGCGATAATTCCCAAGCTCCATAGGGTTGAAGATAGGTACAATAGTAGATACGCTCCAGTATCAGGCAAGCCCTCACACATGGCACGGTTGAATGAGAACAAATCCCTGGCATGTATAAAATGCTCAGCCACTAAGCCACCATGATCATATGCTCTCCCAATCCTCATCCTATCAATGGCCTTCTTCACCATCTCAGCGGTGAAAAAAGCACATGTGTGCTCCATAGAGGTAATGGCAAGGGGTGGGTAGTGCTCATGAAAGAGTCGCCATGCCTTACATGAGTCCTGACTCAAGAAGAGCTGGTATAGATCATGCTCTAGTTGAGCCAAAAATGCCCCCATTGCTTCCATTTTTCTTATTGCCCACTCTCCAAGTCTCGTGTACATTGGCTCATTAACCCCCATCATAGTCATGAGTCCTTTTACCTCTTCGTCCGCATTATCTTTGTCTTTAAGGCCACAAATTCTCACATGTAAAACGCGCACACGTCTTCTTTGCTCCTCTTCTAGTGTCAGGTTAATAATGGTGGGTGTGGACATTGTTTCCTTGCCTTTCCCTTTCTTGGCAACCTCGATCCATTTCTCGGCCTCATCCCCTTTCAGTTGAGTCTTTGTAATAACATCCACCCAAGAAGTCGTCATTTCTTTGTGCTGCTCTTCCCCCTCTTTGATGGCCCGCACTTGCTCTTTAATTGTGTTGAGTTCTTCTATTACTAAGGGTTGCAATTCTCCCTCTTCAAGTGTGTTTCGGGATCGCACCTCGGCAAGCTCCTTCTTAAGTAGCACAATCTCTTCCTCTTGGGCTGTCACACGATCTTCCAATGTGGTTATCTTGCCTTCTTGGACCAACACACGTTCTTTGAGCCTCTTTATTGTGCCCAAGAGGTTGCGGTTGATCTTGTTAATGGTCTCAGCTATTTCTTCTTTGCACTTTTGAATGGCATCCTCTAAAGGGTCACCAAAGACCTCACACACCTTCGAAGATGGTGAGAGCTAGCGGGGTATGAGAGTATATACCTAGATGAATCCAGGATAAGCCCAGATTCACCCTTGAAGGAAAGTGCAAGGTAAAGACCCATGGTAGTCACCCACAAGACAATATAACCATCAGCTCCATCATGCATAGTATTGACTAAATACCACGACATCCCCACTAACGTCGTCAATGCCCAATAGTGGGTGTAGAACTAGGTACTAACATATGCTCTCCAGCACAACACACACCACACGCACACACACACATGAGCATACATCAACACAAAGTTCAGTATGCTGAGTTTCTATCATGACTCCGGAGATCAAGGGCAGACTCAGCCATAATGAAGCCTAGCACTAAATCGGAAAAATTAGCACAAAAATGAGGTAGTTGATAGGGCATACGCACCACAAAAGATAGAAAGAATTAGCACAATATCAACTGGTCGTAACTCGGACGAAAACTTCACAATGTGAAGTCTGCATGTCCGCAATACGACTAAAAAATATACCTAGATGAATCCAAGATAAGCCCAGATTCACCCTTTAAGGAAAGTGCAAGGTATAGACCCATGGTAGTCACCCACAAGACAATATAACCATCAGCTCCATCATGCATAGTATTGACTAAATACCACGACATCCCCACTAACGTCGTCAATGCCCAATAGTGGGTGTAGAACTAGGTACTAACATATGCTCCCCAACACAACACACACCACACGCACACACACACATGAGCATACATCAACACAAAGTTCAGCGTGCTGAAATTCTGTCATGACTCCGGAGATCAAGGGCAGACTCAGCCATAATGAAGCCTAGCACTAAAAGAAGCATTAAATCGGAAAAATTAGCACAAAAATGAGGTAGTTGATAGGGCATACGCACCACAAAAGATAGAAAGAATTAGCACAATATCAATTGGTCGTAACTCGGACGAAAACTTCACAATGTGAAGTCTGCATGTCCACAATACGACTAAAAAATATACCTAGATGAATCCAAGATAAGCCCAGATTCACCCTTGAAGGAAAGTGCAAGGTATAGACCCATGGTAGTCACCCACAAGACAATATAACCATCAGCTCCATCATGCATAGTATTGACTAAATACCACGACATCCCCACTAACGTCGTCAATGCCCAATAGTGGGTGTAGAACTAGGTACTAACATATGCTCCCCAACACAACACACACCACACGCACGCACACACACATGAGCATACATCAACACAAAGTTCAGCGTGCTGAAATTCTGTCATGACTCCGGAGATCAAGGGCAGACTCAGCCATAATGAAGCCTAGCACTAAAAGAAGCATTAAATCGGAAAAATTAGCACAAAAATGAGGTAGTTGATAGGGCATACGCACCACAAAAGATAGAAAGAATTAGCACAATATCAACTGGTCGTAACTCGGACGAAAACTTCACAATGTGAAGTCTGCATGTCCGCAATACGACTAAAAAATATACCTACATGAATCCAGGATAAGCCCAGATTCACCCTTGAAGGAAAGTGCAAGGTATAGACCCATGGTAGTCACCCACAAGACAATATAACCATCAGCTCCATCATGCATAGTATTGACTAAATACCACGACATCCCCACTAACGTCGTCAGTGCCCAATAGTGGGTGTAGAACTAGGTACTAACATATGCTCCCCAACACAACACACACCACACGCACACACACACGAGCATACATCAACACAAAGTTCAGCGTGCTGAGTTTCTGTCATGACTCCGGAGATCAAGGGCAGACTCAACCATAATGAAGCCTAGCACTGAAAGAAGCATTAAATCGGAAAAATTAGCACAAAAATGTGGTAGTTAATAGGGCATACGCACCACAAAAGATAGAAAGAATTAGCACAATATCAACGGGTCGTAACTTGGACGAAAACTTCACAATGTGAAGTCTGCATGTCCGCAATACGACTAAAAAATATACCTAGATGAATCCAGGATAAGCCCAGATTCACCCTTGAAGAAAAGTGCAAGGTATAGACCCATGGTAGTTACCCACAAGACAATATAACCATCAGCTCCATCATGCATAGTATTGACTAAATACCACGACATCCCCACTAACATCGTCAGTGCCCAATAGTGGGTGTAGAACTAGGTACTAACATATGCTCCCCAACACAACACACAACACACGCACACACACACATGAGCATACATCAACACAAAGTTCAGCGTGTATGAGAGTAGATTGAGAGGAAGGAGTAGTCATATGAGAAAGAAGTATATCTCCTCTCATAATCACTCATAATAGCTTTAGCATAGCTTAAATAGCATGGTAGTGTGTTTGTGTAACTCAAGTAGATATAGTCCAAGACATCTCTGGTCCTATAGCTCATGACTCTAAAGAAAGGTCTGAAGCCTTCTCTAAATAGACAGTGGAAGCGACCCCGTATCTCGTAATACACTATGCACTAACATATATAATGCATCTCCGTCTCTGGCTCTGTGTAGCATAGGCGGCATATCTTGCTGGCTGTTGTTATCCCTCTGAACCTACCAGTCTCAATCTCAAGCTGGTGTGAAGATGTCCATATCTGACCAATGGCACACCGTAACCCATGAGAGAGATGTGTATCCATATAGCAGGGCCGAATCACAAACCCATCCTATGAGTTGGAGAAGATGCTCTCTACAGATGGCCATCTTCGTGCCCAACTCCTACATTGGCTCTATCCATGTCTTCCCGGTGTCCATCTGGTCAGGTCCGGGCGAATGAGTCTAGTAATCTCCACCGGTGTAAGAGACAGCGATGGTGCATCAAGGGAGTACCAGAAAGGGGTTAAGTTGTCCATGTTGAAGCGATGTATCTGGAACCATGATAACATCTGTGCATACCAGCATGATGTGTCCCCCTGTAAAGCTAACTGTCCGAGAGGACTCAAGGATCAATCTCGCCTTTTATCTTTGATAGTATCCCATAAGCTGTGCATAAAGGAGCATGATCTGGTAAGCGCCAACTTGGCTGTAATGATCTCGCGTGGCACGGAGGCCTTGGCTCTAATCAACCAAGAGATTATAGATACCAAGGGCCTCTCCACCCATCTTGACCTATAGAGGGTCCCCAAACCCGAATCCCATAGAGCATAGCTAAAGCTACCAATGTGTGAAAGAGCCAGAGCTTTGTTCGGGGTTCTTGGAACATAAACCTGCGAACACACCCTCTCCTATCCTCCCAAGGCCGCATACGCTCTGGTCAATCTAGTCTCTGCTGCTCTCTTCAAAGAAAACCTTGGCCCAGTGAAGAATACCCCAAGATAAGTGTATGCATCTTTGTACTCCACACTCTCCTGACCATAGGTGAATGTAGGTGACGATCTCCTGACCCATTAAACACCGCACCCTTAGTTTTACCAAGATTTATAGGACAATCCACTATCCTCCGCAAAGCTATGTAATGCATCCAAATGTCGTTGCCTACCCTCCGGTGAGTCAGAGATCAACACAATATCATCAGCATATAACAACAATGGAATCCATCTCCCTGCTAGTTGGGCACCTCTGTCACCCTCTCTGTCAATGTAATCAGAGACCTCATCTATATACATACCAAATAGAGTAGGGGACAATGCCAAATGGTCAACCTTGTTTCACTCCAATAGTGGAGTGAACTAAATCAGATATCCCCTCTGGAGTGCGTACACATCCCATCACTGATTTGTAGAGAGCCATGATCCCCCAAATCAACTCATTGGGCACTCCCATCTCCTGTAGTTTGTGCATCAATCTAGCTCTGGGCACCATGTTAGCAGTAGCATGGTAATAACACTACTAGAGGCCCATGACAAAATAAAAATTACAAAAGCACTCCAAAAATATAGAATTTGATAAATTTAATACAGGTTTAGACTTCAATTGGCAAAGACAAGCCGTTCACTTTGCTTCAATCAGAATCATGAAAAACACTTCAATTCTTCAACAGGCTACCTGAACCAATAGCATCAACAAAACTCTGCTGCATGTGAGGTTACACTGCATAAACCTAGGGTAAGAGCAATAAAATATCTCAGATGCTGCATTCTGCTCCAGCCAGACGGTTATCAGTTAGGTGGTTCAACCTGCACTAAATTTGCTAAAAACAATGTAGTTTACTAATTGTGGTTGCTGAACATGTTTCAATAGAGATAATTTTTTAACATTGACATGAAACTCTCATCTAAGCCTAACTGACCAACTAGAACTGAGAAGGGGTAAGGTTAAAAAAGCTAGTCTTAACTTCCTTGCAGAAGCCATGTATCTCATAGAGGACCTAGGGCTCCTGCTCAAAAGACAGGTTGTACACCTCTTGATCTTAGACCCTGCAGTACCTCCGCAATGCGCATGCTTACAATTAAAGATGATGTTCCCATGTAAAACTCAACATGTTTCAAACAAAGCTAGAAGATCTCAGCAAAGATAGACAAAAATACGGAACAACTAACATACTTATGATGTTCATTTGCAAACACAAAGAAGCGTCGCATAGGATTGCTGCACAACGCTCGTACACGGTTGTAAACACTCAGATTTCTGTTTTTAACTTCCTCCAACACCACAGAAAGTACCACCACATCATTGATTGCATTATTTTCTAGAAGGTCGATCTGTGAAATTTTCAAAACCATATCTGAGAAAATTTACACATACATAAAATTGCAATTAAAATGTTGGAAATAAAAAGCAGAAAAGTACATGATGGAGGGTGACATTTGTATCTAAGATGAGAATATTGGTTGCAGAGGTGCTAAGACAGGCAGCTTCCTTGTCACATGATGGACAACATAAAGCACCACATGAAATGTCATCGCGCAGATAATGCTCCCTTACCACCTGTCAACCACATCAAAATTCGTTAGTCTCAGAAAAAAAGCAGGATACAAGCAAGACTAAGAGTATCTATACTTGAAAAAGTGCAGCAAAAGTTTGGAGATGAGGAAAGAAAAAGTTAAAATCTGTAATATACCAAACATAAACATCTCCTTGAGACCAGAAGGCTGCTAATCTCGGTTTGAGTCTCTATGCAATAGGACTAAAAGAACTGATAAAAGTTAGAAATGATAACCTATATCTATTTTTAGTTGAACAATGGCAGTGGAGGTCAAAGTGTTATCTACAAGAGTGCAGCTACAAATAATAGGACTCAGCAAATAAATGGCTGCCAGCCTGCCAGGTGAGTGCTCGATTGAGCTTTATAGCCTAGTTGAGAACAAAGGTGGCATGACTGCTGAGATGAACTTCCAATCTAAAGAGAGGCCACGAGAAAGAAATCAAGAAACATACAAAGCTTTACTGACGTCTTGTAAAGTCCAAAGTGGACCTATGAGGCAGAGTCTGACGTGAGTATGTGTGTTAGAGATGAATGGCTGCAGCATTCTCTCTAATGTCAAGTGATTGTGTTGAATGATTGGGTCAATAACTGTTAACAATGCTACTTGCGTTTTTGTGTATACAAGTATAACCGCTCTAAATTACTCATCTTTTAGAGAGGGGTATGTGACAACTTTGTGAGGTGGTAGTGCCGATTGGACACACACACTCACACGGCAGGCAAGGTGGATCCTAAGCTGGCAAGAGCAGTCCGCAATTCATGGGGAATTTGCACCGCAATTTAAGGCAAAAAACGTGGAGCTATATGGCGGTCATGGCAGATTCACACTAGACTTTTGAGTGCCAGTTTTTAGAGCATGTCACAGAAACGGAAGCATGCACTTAAATACTTTAGAGTTATTTTAGCTATTCCACGTAGGATTCCGCACAGAATAATACTAGGAAAACAATGGAGAAAAAGAACACAGCACTAGGGACCAGAAGATGGGTTGGTCCTCCCTCCCCTTCCCCCCCCCCCCCCCCCCCCCCCTCCTCCAGGAGACTTTCTATTAGTTATGAACTGTTACAAGCACATAAACTGGAAAAGCTCACACTATTCTCTATCTCGAAGACTATTCTGATGCATAGAAATTGCATGTGTTCATGAGAATATTGGTTGAAATTTGAGAACGGCTATTTCTGCTTTGTTCTGAGGTTTCTTGGCGGGAGCGATCACTACTGCTGTCTGCTCACTTATGGGGTACCCAAACGGGAGTGCCTTGGCTGAAATGTACGACTCGAATTCGACAGTGCTAAAAAACTAAGCGGGCAACCAATACTGCAGCTATTCTCCGCGGGGACGCACACAAGCTTCTATGGTTTCCGTCACCTTCATCGCAAGCCGCGTAGGGGGGGGGGGGGGGGGGAGAGAGAGAAATGAAATGAAATGTTAACGTCTTCAAAAGGCCAAAGTGACCTATGAGACCAAAAAGTTACAATGTGGTGGATCTAATACAAGGTCAGAGTCAGAGTAACAAGATGACAACAATGACAAAAATGAAATGACAAATGTCACAATAAAATACTATGGAATCCTAAACTACTAGGTGTGGACAGCAACTAGCTGGGATATCTAGATCACAAGAGATCCAGCATCGGTCACTGGCGGACCTCATCAATCTCCTCCACGGTCAGTAGTCTGACCGGGCGTCGTGCATGTCGAGCCAAAGTGATCCGAATCCTCTGATGCAGCCTCCGCCGATGCTGTGTAGTCCTCCGCAGTCGTGGGCATATGGATCTTCCCAGCTCAGTCGCTCGGTCGATCAGTGTGCCTCTGGTGTGAGACGACGAGCTCTACTGTGGTAGTAACTCCTCCGGGTGTCCAATGGCAGCTCTAAAGAAATCTGTGATCTGTCTCTGGGACTGGCTAGCCTCTCCTCTCATCAGGATCTCTCTGTGTCTGCGTAGCTCGAGCAAAAACAAACCCAAGCATCTCTGATTCTCGTACTGCATGACTCTGGAGAATGGTCCAAAGCCCTCTCTGAACAAGCAATGGAAGCGGCCTCGTATCTCGTAGTAGACAGGGCAGTGGCATGTGTAGTGCAACTCTGTCTCAGGCTCGATGTCACACAGGGGGCATGTCCTGGCCTCTGCTGGTACTCCGTTGTATCTCCCAGTCTCGATCCGCAATTGGTGTGAAGATGTACGTATCTGGCCGATAGCACATCGTATCCCATGAGACAAGTGGGTGTCCATGTATCTGGGCCTCGTCACAAAACCATCAACCGTAAGCTAGAAGAGATGCTCTCTGTAGAAAGCCATCTTCGTGCCCAGCTCCTGTGCTGGCTGTATCCATGTCCTCCTAGTGTCTAGCTGAGTCAAGTCCTGGCGGATGAGCCTGGTGATCCCGGACTGTGTAAGAGTCAGAGAGGGTGCATCCAATGAGTACTGGAAGGGAGGCAATCTGTCTATGCTGAACCCATGCGCCTGAAACCATGATGTCATCTCCCCATACCAGCATGCTGTATCTCCCTGCATGGCTAACTGTCGAGAGGACTCAAGTGCAAGGCGGGCATATCTGTCTCTGGGAAGTTCCCACATGCAGTGTATGAAGGAGACCGATCTGGTGAGCGCCTCAACCACTAGTGGGGGGGCAGCTAGCTCTGCTCGAACAATAGCACGTGGTACTGAGGCCTTGGCTCTAATGAGCCGCGAGATCATAGAGACCAGAGGCTTCTCCATGTCCCCCCATCCATCACTGCGGCCTGTCCTCCCGTGATGATCTAATGAAGGTCCCCAGATCTCAGCTCCATAGAGCAATGCAGAAGCCACCAGAGTGTCAAACAGCCAGAGCTTAGTCCTAGGCTCCTGAAACTGAACCTGTGAACACATCCTTTCCAATCTACCCAATGCTGCATGGGCTCTGGTCAGTCTAGTCTCTGCTGCCCTCCTCAATGAAAATGCTGGCCCACTAAAAACCACTCCAAGGTAAGTGTACGCATCTGTATACTCCACAGTCTCCTGGCCGTATGTGAATGATGGCGCTCACCTCCTAATCCACTGTGGGGTGGTATTAAATGCCATGACCTTGGTTTTACCAAGGTTGACGGACAAACCACTTTCCTGAGCAAACCTATTCAAAGCATCCAAGTGACGTTGCATCCCCTCCGGAGAGTCGGAGATCAACACAATATCATCAGCATATAACAATAATGCAATCCATGTCCCTGCCAGCTGTGCACCTCTATCACCATCTCTCTCAATGTAGTCAGAAACCTCATCCACATACATACCAAATAGAGTAGGAGAGAGCGGGCAGCCCTGCTTCACCCCAATAGTGGAGTGAATCGGTGTGGATAGACCCTCTGAGGTGCGTACCTGCCCCACTACTGACCTGTATAATGCCATGACCCCCCAAATGAGCTATGTGGGTACTCCCATCTGCTGTAATCTGCGCATCAATCTAGCTCTAGGCACTGTGTCAAATGCTTCGCGGAAATCCACAAAGCTACAATAGATCCGTCTCCCACGCGATCTACCCTCCTCAATGATGGCTCTGAGTGTCAAGATATGGTCAAGAGTAGAAAAACCCCTCTCGAAGCCTGCCTGCCCGGCTGCGCGTATCCCCTCCCTCTCTGCCCATCTACTCAGCTGCTACTCAAGAATAGATGCGTACAACCGTGCCAATGTGTGTCCAATCATGATAGTGCGATAATTCCCAGGCTCCATAGGGTCTCCCGACTTGAAGATAGGTACAATAGTGGATAGGCTCCAAGTATCAGGCAAGCCCTCACACATGGCACGGTTAAACATCACTGCTAGAAGCTCTGCTAGTAGATCTCTGGCATGCGTGAAATGCTCAGCCACTAAACCATCATGGTCGTATGCTTTCCCAGTCCTCATCCTGTCAATGGCCTTCCTCACCATCTCCGCGGTGAAAAAAGCACATGTGTGTGAGCTTGGATCGGGAGGGTCGAGAAGGGGAGGCTGCTCAGGAACTGTGTACAGGATGATGCGTACTGGCCCCAGTCCTCTGTAGAAGTGATGGCGGGGGGGGGGAGAGTGCTCCTGAAAGAGCCGCCATGCCTCACGTGAGTCCTGACTCAAGAACAGCTGATATAGATCCTGCTCTAGCCGAGCCAAAAATGCCCTCTTCTTCCGCCGCACTAGGCGTCGGAAGTCAATCTGTGACTGTCTGTGAGTGATGTCCCCCAAAAGCACCTCCCTCTGAAGTCTAGCTCTAGTGTCCCGGCATTCCTCATCATACCAACTGTTATGGGGCATGCTCCCCGAACGGCGTCTCTGCTCAGGCTGGGTATGTGGGTATGCCTCTGCTGCATCATGTAGTGTCTGTGTCAATATAGTAGTAAGCTCCTCCAGAGGACGCCCTGGCTCCTCTGTGCATAGGCGTCTGTAGATCCCATCTATGTATACAGAGTCTGTCTCCAGCGTGAAGGTGTAGCGAGTAGGGGCTGCTGTCCGTAGCCTGTGTGCTACAGTAAACTGAAAAGAGATGGTCATTGACACAAGAGCATGATCCATTGCAACACCAACAGGTCTGGGTCCAACCGTGAGATCCTAGATACTAGAGATGAGGCTCGGGTGTGCCATGACATAATCCACTGTGCTGGCTCCATGTCTGTGTGGAAAGCATGTAAAACCCCCTGAGGCGGGAAATCTCTGTAGGCCATTCAAGATGGCCAATCCATGTGCAGTCCCCATGTCTATCAAGTGTCGTCCATACTCAGTGTGTTCTCCATCTTGTGATAGTCTGGATAGGCCTGTCTCTGCAGCATCTAGCTCTCTCAGCATCTCCTCTGAAGTATCATAAAATACTGTCTGATGATGGGCAGTCCTAGCATTGAAATCCCCTAGAATGATGATGTCACCATCTCTAGAGAACTCCCATATGTCATCATCCAAAATAGAGAAAGGGGACTGTCCTCTGGGTGGTGTATACACTGACGTGCTCGGGGGAAAGTAGCAAATAGCATTGTAAAGATATCTGTCTGTCTCTGCTCTCAGTCTCACCCACATGTACCTAGCTTGCTCATCTCTGCGGGCTATATGTATCAATGGCTGCAACTCCTCCCTGAATAACACTGCCACTCCTCCTGATCCCGCCCTCTGTGCTCTAATCGTGTCTCCTATCTATAGGCAGTCTCCCATCTATATCCACTAATGTGAGGCATAGACTGCCCATGGGCCTGATGTGTCTCAGAGTAGAAGACGATGTCTCTTTCCCTGAAACTATCCTCAAAGGCGCCCACATCAAGTCGCATAGATCCATTACAATTCCACGTGGCAACTTTGAGGGTAGTCCCACGGGTCTCGCACCGTCATGTGGAGCGCCGCTCTACAATCACAACCCGGCCATCTCTGTAGAAGGCCATCTTTCCCTTCTCCCTTGCCGCTTGAATCTCTGGCATTACCTCTCTCATATGCGCAAGCTGTGTGAGAGTGAGGTCATCTCCAAGGAATATGCCCGTTTTCTTTAGTGTAGGACGCTTCTTCAAGAAGTCCTTCTTTGCCTCCATGGATGGGAAACGGATGATTAGAGCTCTCCCTTTTGAAGTCTCCCCATTTCCTTGTGTCTTCTTCCCCACCCTCCATGCCTTTGTATGAGTAGCCTCACTACCCATCATGCGGAGAAGTTCTTCAACTTCCCCTTCCACATCATCTCGGCCTTTTAGACCGGTTACTCTTATATGCAAAGCTCTAGTTTTCCTTCGTTGTTCTTCTTCTAGAGTCATGTTGATGATCGTAGGAGTGGGGACAGATGTGGTTTCTTTCCCTTTGCCTTTCTTAGCGACTTCTATCCACTTCTCGGCCTCATCCGCCTTCTTTTGCGTCTTCGTGATCACATCCATCCACGAAGACGTCTTTACCATCTTTTGTTTCTCCTCCTATTTGATCATCCGTACCTGCTCTTTGATGACCTTGATTTCCTCTACTACCGAAGGCTGGAATTCCCCCTCCTCTAGTCCACTGCTCACTCTATCGGCAAGTTCTCGCATGAGAGCTGAGACCTCTTCTTTAAGTGCTTTGGAGTCCGCCTTAAGTGCTTGTAGCTCTGCGTGCAGGTCCTCTTTCTCTTTCTTCCACTGCGCGCCTTTGTTGAGAAACATTTGAAGAAGGTTGGCCTTTTCTTTCCACCATCCCTCCATATCTGCTTTCGAGTCTTTCATCTCCCTCTCCATTTGTGTGTTCCGCTTGTTTGTAAGCACAAAGGTTGCCTTCGGATGGGGCTTACATACCGGCGAAGAAGTCATGACCTCCATCAAAAATACAATCTGCACTTCTGCCAAGTCAACCCACTATGTCCCCATCACACATACATCCCTGTCCCGCATGATGCATACATGTGTGTTCCCCATATCAATCATACATTTTTTATTTTCTGCAATTTTTTGCAATTTTCAATTTTCTGCAATTTTCTGTCAATGCTGAAAATCATTTAATTCTGAAATTCTGAAATTTCCCTGCAGGTCTGCAACTCGTGAGAAATCTGAAAATGTAAATTCTGTATTTCTGCAGGTCCGAAAAATTTTGCAGGTGTGACTGCGCGCTATCTGCACTGTAATGCACCTGCGGGCTTGGGGGGGGGGGGGGGCGGGGGGGCGCAATCCAGCCACGAGTAAGGCCGGGTGGGGGGGGGGGGGGGGGGGGGGGGGGCGCAGTCCAGCTGAGAGAGACCACGTGCTGCTGTGGCGCAGGCAGCAGGCAGGTGGCGCGCAGCTCAGAGAGAGAGAGAGAGAGAGAGAGAGAGAGAGAGAGAGAGAGAGAGAGAGAGAGAGAGAGAGAGAAATGAAATGAAATGTTATATTAACGTCTTCAAAAGGCCAAAATGACCTATGAGACCAAAAAGTTACAACTGGTGAATCTGATATCATGTCTGAGTACGAAACTAAAAGAACTAAACTTACTAAGAACTAAACACTAGAACACTGAGGAAGGAAATAAATCTGAAGCTGATTCGGGATTGAGACGAGATACAGGGGGGAGGGGTTGGTGGGTTCAGATGAAATCCCTCTTCAGTCGCTGTCGAATCTCATCAACCTCTCCATGGTCAGTACTCTAGTTGGGCGTCTTGCATGTCGAGTTAGAGTGATTTGTATCGTTTGTTGCAGACTTCGTTGATGGTAAGAGACCCCCCGAGGTCGTGGGCGTCTGGATGTGCCTAGCTCAGTGGCTCGATCAAGCAGCGTACCTCAGGTATGAGTGGGCTCTGAGATCTGCTGTACGGACTGCTCCTCTGGCTCTCCCCTGGCCGGTGTAAAGAAATCTGTGATCCGTCTCTGAGACTGTCTTTCCCCTGATGTCCTCAGCAAGCTCTCCCTAAGTTTGCGCAACTCTAGTAGGAACAATCCGAGACACCTCTGATCCTTGTATCTCATGACTCTAGAAAAAGGTCCGAAGCCTTCTTTGAACAAGCAGTGGAAGCGGCCACGTATCTCATAGGACGTCGGGCAATGACGTGTAGTGTAGCTCTGTCTCTAGCTCTAAGTTACATAGGTGACATATCCTGGCCCCTGCCAGCACCCCTCGAAATCGGCCAGTCTCGATCTGGAGCTGATGTGAGGATGTGTGTATCTGCCCAATAGCGCACCTTATCCCATGAGATAAGTGCGTATCCATGTATGCAGGCCTAGTCACAAAACCGTCCTCCGTGAGTTGGAGAAGATGCTCTCTGTAGAAGGCCATCTTTGTGTCCCACTCCTGTGTCGGCTGTATCCATGTGCTCCTGGTATCTAGCTGAATCAGATCCTGGCGTATGAGTTTGGTGATCTCTGTTCGTGTGAGAGACAGGGAGGGTGCATCCACGGAGTATTGAAACGGAGGCAATCTATCCATGTTGAAACCATGCGACCGAAACCATGTTGTCATCTGTCCATACCAACATGCTGTATCACCGTGTAGAGCTCGTTGTCCAGATGACTCCAGGGCGAGCCGAGCGTATTTGTCCCTGGGGAGATCCCATAGACCGTGCATAAAGGATACTGATCTAGTCAATGCCTCCACCACGAGGGGGGGGCGGCTAGCTCGGCTCGGATAATCTCATGCGGCATTGAGGCCTTAGCCCGGATCATCCGAGCGATCATAGAGACCAGAGGCCTCTCCATATATCTCCATCCATTTGTGTTGCCAGATCTCCCATGGTGGTCTACTGAGGGCCCCCATACCTGAACTCCATAGAGCATAGCTGGAGTCACTAGAGTGTCAAAAAGCCAGAGCTTTGTTCGTGGTTCCTGAAACTGAACCTGCGAACACATCCTCTCCAGTCCTCCCAAAGCTGCATATGCTCTCGTCAATCTAATCTCTGATGCTCTTCGTCGTGAAAATACCGGTCCAGCGAAGACTACCCCCAGATAAGTATACGCAACTGTGTACTCCACAGTCTCCTGGCCATACGTAAAAATGGGCGCTAACCTCCTGACTCACTGTGGTGTGGTGTTGAACACCATAACCTTGGTTTTCCCCAAGTTGACAGACAATCCACTATCATGAGCAAATGCATGCAAAGCATCCAAATGACGTTGCATCCCCTCTGGAGAGTCGGAAATCAGCACAATATCATCAGCATATAGTAACAACGGAATCCATTTCCCTGCTGGCTGAGCCCCCCTGTCTCCCTGACGCTCTACATAGTCCGAAAAATCATCCACATACATCCCAAAAAGAGTCGGGGATAGGGGGCATCCCTGCTTTACTCCAATAGTGGAGAGGACAATGTCAGACGTTCCCTCAGTGGTGCGCACCCGCCCCATCACTGTCCTGTAGAGAGCCAGAATCCCCCATATCAGCTCTGTAGGCACACCCATGTCTTGTAATCTGCGTATAAGTCTGGCTCTCGACACTGTGTCAAAAGCTTTGCGGAAATCCACAAAGCTACAATAGATCCTCTTGCCATGGTGTCTACCCTCCTCAATAATAACTCTGAGTGTCAGAATCTGGTGAAGAGTGGAGAAACCTCTCCTGAAACCTGCTTGCCCTGGTGCTCTTATGCCCTCTCGCTCTGCCCATCTACTCAGCTCCTGTTCAAGAATGGATGCATATAGCCTAGCTAATGTGTGACCAACCATGTTGGTGCGATAATTCCCGGGAATCATGGGATCCCCTGACTTGAAAATAGCCACAATCGTGGACATACTCCAAGTCTCGGGGAAGCCTTCATACATGGCTCGATTAAACATCATAGCCAAGAGCTCTGCAAGCATATCTCTGGCATGGATGAAGTGCTCTGCTACCAAACCATCATGATCATGTGCTCTCCTTGTCTTCATCCTGTCAATGGCTTTCCTTACCCTCTCGGCAGTAAAGAAAGAACACATCTCCGGACATGTCTCTAGTGGGTCCGACAGAGGTGGTTGTTCGGAAGCTGTGTAGAGAGATGTGGCATATTCCCCCCATGTCTCCGTGGAGGTGACCACTCGTGGTGGTGAATGTTCGTGGAATAGCCTCCATGCTTCACCTGAGTCGTGACTTATAAATAGCTGATACAGATCCTGCTCTAGCTGGGATAGATAAGCCCTTTTCTTTCGTCGCACTAGGCGGCGAAAGATAATCCGTGACTGTCTATGTGTGGTAATACCCATGAGCACTTCCCTCTGTAATTTGATCCTCGTCTCTCTACACTCCTCATCATACCAACTGTTCTGGGGCATGCTCCCAGATCGTCTCCGTGTAGGCTGGCTGTGGGGGTATGCTTCTGATGCTGCATCATGGAGCATCTCTGTCAGTATCTAAGTGAGTTCATCTAGTGGCCGTCCTGGCTCCTGGGTGCAAAGTTTCCTATATATCTCATCCATATACACAGAGTCCGTCTCCCTAATGAAGGTATACCGGATGTGTGTGGGGGGCCGTCTTAATGGAGTTGTGTTGAACTAAAACCAAGGTGAAGGACAAGATAGCATGATCAACTGCTACTCCAACTGGCCTAGTGCCCACCATGAAATCCTGAAAGAATGGAATGAGACCTGGCTGGGCATTGACATAATCCACTGTGCTGGCCCCTTGTCAGTGTGGAAAGCAAGCAAAACCTCTAGCTGTTGAAAATCTTTTTAGGACATTCAAAATGGCCAATCTATGTGCGGTTCCCATATCTATCAAGTATCTACCATACTCTGTGTATTCCTCATCTTGTGACAATCTGGATAGACCCATCTCTGTAGCATCCAGCTCCCTAAGCATCTCCTCAGAAGTATCATAAAATATTGTCTGGTGGTGGACAGTCCTAGCATTGAAATCCCCTAGTATGATAATGTCACCGTCCTTAGAAAACTCCCATATGTCATTATCCAAAATAGCAAAGGGGGATTGTCCGCTAGGTGATGCATATACTGACGTACTAGGAGGAAAGTAACAGATAGCAATGTAGAGGTATCTGCCCGTCTCTGCCCTGAGCCTCACCCACATGTACCTAGCATGCTCATCCTTGCGTGCTATATATATCATTGATTGCAACTCCTCCCTGAATAGAACTACCACTCCCCCTGAGCCTCGTCCTTGATGCTCCGATCTGGTCTCCTGTCTGCAGGCTGTCTCCCATCTATATCCGCTCACTTGTGGCATGGATTGCCCAGGGGCTTGATGCGTCTCAGAGTAGAAGATGATGTCTCTCCCTACGAAGCTATCCTCAAAGGCCCCTATATCAAGACGAAGTAATCCGTTACAATTCCAGGTTGCCATCTTTAGTGTGGTCCCATAGGTCTCGCACCGTCATGCGGGACGTCGCTCCAATATCACCACCTTTCCATCCCTATAAAAAGCAATCTTCCCCTTTTCCGTTGCTGCTCTAATTTCCGGCATTACTTCTTGCATATGAGCAATTTGCGAGAGGGTGAGGTCATCTCCAAGAAAGATGCCAGTCTTTTTTAGGGTCGGTCTCTTCTTCAAGAAGTCCTTCGCTTCCATGGAGGGGAAGCGGAGAATGAGTGCCCTTTCCTTCGAGGTTTCTCCGTTGCTCCCGGTTTTCTTAGTGCTCACTCTCCAGGCCCTTGTATGCGTCTGCTCCTTGACCCCCACCAGAGTCGTGAGTTCTTTCACCTCTTCATCCACATTATCTTGGTCTTTCAGGCCACATATCCTTACGTGTAAGGCCCGCACACGTCTCCTTTGCTCCTCTTCTAGTGTCAAGTTGATGATGGTTGGTGTGGGGGTGGGGGTTATTTCCTTGCCTTTCCCTTTCTTATCCATTTTTCTACCTTTTCCGCTTTTTGTTGGGTCTTTGTGATGACATCTACCCACGAGGTCGTCATTTCTTTTTGTTGCTCCCCACCTTCTTTGATGGCCCGCACTTGTTCCTTGATTGCGTTAAGCTCGTCAATTACTGAAGGTTGAAGCTCTCCCTCTTCAAGGACATTCTGCGATCGCACCTCTGCGAGCTCTTGAGAGAGAGAGAGAGAGAGAGAGAGAGAGAGAGAGAGAGAGAGATATGAAATGATATATTTGTTAGAGTTTTGGCATCTCAAGTGAACTGCCCAATGTAAACCCATGATTTATTTTGTCTTTTAGGTGTTTATTTGTCAAAGTCTGGGTAGGGCAATTTACTGAGGTTGCTATATAAGCAACCCCTTGCCTCCATTGTATACACATTCAATTATTCATTGCCAAGGTTGATTGGTTGTCACGTGCACATCTAACCCTATGTGTACGTGGACAAGCTACTTCATGACATGGGTTCAGTTCAGTTCAGTTAGCCTGGTGCCCTAGCGTTTTTACATTTGCAGAGCATCCTAGCGTTTTGCAGATTTCCGGCGACAGATTCAGCCATAGTCTCAGCGTTTTCAGTTTTCAGAACAGACACCGTAGTAGGAACCCCAAACCTCGCAGATCTCACCTTCCCGCAGTAGATCCTCGCTGCACGGTCAGATCCACCAAAGTTTGCAGATTCAGCTTGGAAAATGCAGATTTCAGCATCTGCGTTTTCAGCGCGTCGTCGTTGCATTATCGTCATCGCCGTCGTCACAGACATAGAGTCAAATATCAGCAAATAAAGATTTACAGATTTCACTCATTAGTGTTTTCAAATTTCAGCCTGTCTCATTGTCGTTCTCATCATCGTTGACATGATCGGCAAGTCCAAAGCATTGTAGAGTCCAAAGCATTGTAGAGATTTGTGCAATCAATAGTAGACCGCTCTCGCCATAGAGAGTGGGGCCTTCGGAGGAGGGTTTGACAACATTCTCGTGTCGAATTCTTCTCTCTCTCTCTCTCAGTCTCAGCACCGTCATTCACAGTGTTTGCCACTTTGTTTGTAATCATTTGCACTCTCTCACTAAAGGAACGGAAGGCTCTCCCTTCCGTAAGTAAAGGGAACCCTTGAGCACAATTCGGAGCACTCATCTTGAGCAAAGTTCAACATTCACTTCCGCTGCACCTTACATGGGTATCAGAGCTTTGGCAGTGTTCTGTATCACTCAAGGAAAGAACTACATAATTTTTTTTGCTCGTTGCGGTCGCACGTAACCCAAGTCCACTTGGGCGTGTTGATTCCTAATCGTGTTTTTGAAGAGTGACGGGAAACCCAAGAAAGAAGGGTGTCACGTAACACATCCAACCCTATGTGTCCGTGGACAAGCTACACCACAACAGGGTTCAGTCAGTCCAGTCAAGTCTAGATTAGCAGTGATATGACACTTTTGTGAGTCTATTCGTAGACCGTGCATGCCTAGTCACTGAATGTAGATGCATATCCTCAAGTTGCACACAGCATGATCATCAGAATTCCCATCAGAATCCATTAGCATCAGTTAGGGGAATTTTCCAGTGCATTTAGCTTATTTTCCTATTTATTGGTTATTTTCACTTATTATTTTTAAGTGACTTTCCAACAAAAGTAGATAGGGCAATTTTGCTAAGTTAATATATAAGCAAACCCAAGTTAGCACTTTCTGGCAGAAGAGGCAGCAGGAGCTTCCCGCTCAACAGGCAACTTCTCAGCAGTACCCCCCCTCAGCAATAGACCCTTGCCATCCACTCCTTCCCTTTGGCGTTTCCTCCCAGCAAGCCATCGCCTACAAGTCCCCTTGCTTGGCGTTTTCCAACCTCAGCAGATACATCCCAGCCAGCGTTTTTTCAGCCTTGACAAAAACACCAGCATCCCTTGCAGATCCTTGGCAATTTGCTCACAAACCACCAGCCTTCTCAGCGTTTTTACTAACGCTAGTCCTCTGCTGCAGATCAGTCGTTTTCAGCCCTTCAAACAGCGTTTTTCAGCCCTTCAAACAGCGTTTTTCAGCCATGTCAAAAACGCCAACTCAGCAGTAGCAAAAACGCAGAATTCAGCAATTGGATTCTCGCAGTTTTCAGCCTATGACACAGTAGCAGATCAGCCCCTAGACAGTTGCAGATAATCCCCCATTTTCAGCCATAAAAACGCAGCCAAAACAGTCATTTTCAGCCACCGAAACAGTCCCCAAAATCAGCGATTAGAAGATCACAGATTTCAGCCATCAAGTCGTCGTCGTCATCGGCATAGCCCCATTGCATCAGTCCATTGCATACGCATTGTACACCTTTGTCCAATCAAAGTAGACCACTCTTGCCGACGAGAGTGGGGCCTTCGGAGGAGGGTTTTACAACCTCTCGGGTGTCGTATCTCTTCTCTCTCCTCCTCTCAGTCTCATTCACTTGCACGCACAATATCCACTCACTTTGTTCGTGATCATAGCACTCTCCATAAGACGGAAAGCTCTCTCTTTCCCTAAGAACTAAAAGGAACCTTGAGCACAGTTCGGAGCACTCATCTTGAGCAAAGCGCAAACATTCATTCTGTTGCAACTTACAAAGGGCTTGTCCAGCCTCCCCTTGTGCATCTTTTCACTCATTGAGAGCAGAGCGTGCACTTAGCGGCAGGCCAATCGACGTGAGGTGGGAAAAAGCAACCTTGGTGTGAGCGCAAGGCCGCCAAGGGGTGCGGTGTGCCCGCGAAAAAGAGAAGAGTTCCAGTAAAGAGAAGATCCTTCTCTAACACAGATTGCAAGCTAAAGAAGACCCTCAAGAACCTCAAGACCCTCAAGAACCTCAAGAACTCAGGAACCTCAAGATCCCAAGACCCACAAGAACCCAAGTTCCTCGTGGACTTAAGAACCAACGATCTCAGTGTATGGTCATCACCCAAAGCGGAATGGATACTTTGCATGAAGATGATGAGCATGAAGAAGGTGAAGAAGAATTTTCCCAACCAGGAGGTTTTTCCGACCCTCCCCCTTCCCCATCTACGCCAAGGATTGTACCAAATCCGATGGAGGCTTTGGTCAAGTCGATGATGGACATGATGTTACAACAAGAAGTGAATCGCGTTGCCTTGGAGCGCGAGCGCGAAGCACGCAAAGAAAGAAAGGCAATCTTGGATCGCAAGCGTAAAGAAAGAAGACCGGCCTTGGAGTTAGAGCGTGACGCGCTGAGAGACCAACGCATGCAAGAGTTGGTCCGACAGGTACTCACCTCGAAACCCGAGCCAGACAAAGATGTTGGTGGTTCATCAAGTGACGCAAGCCGAGATTTGTACTCCAGCAACCCGTCACAGAGAAGATCACGTTCAGTAAGTATGATGGTAAGATGGATGCTACAGTTATTCAATCTTGGTTGCATCAATTTAATGCTTATTTTGCAGCAACTAAGAAGACAGGAAATAGCAAAGTTTTGACGGCAGCTATGTACCTTGCCGGTGATGCCATTAATTGGTACCACGCATGGCAAGGGGCACAGTTGACTGCGCACCTAGAGGAAGCGGAGGAAGGCGCGCCCCTTTCTTTCAATTGGGCCGACTTCCAAGACAAGCTCAAGGCGCGGTTTATGCCACCACAGTACCTAGCACGGTTGAAAGAGATTGGCGCATTCTCAAGCGAAATGATATGCCAATTATGTTTTTCTCTAATCGTGTTTTGCAGCTCGGCACCCAATTACGCAAATCGGATGATGAGCGCAAGGAGGCTTTCATTTTCAGGTTGGACGACTATATCAGGTTTGATGTCGACGTCCTCGACCCAATCGATCTCAACAAGGCGGTAGGGAAAAGCCTAAGGAAAACAAGACCTCTCCAAGTACCACTCAGACTCTCAGAACGGTAAGAATGGTAACTCTTCTAACCAATCTTCCTCTAGTCTCTCAGAAAAGAACTCTCCAAATGAACCTAAGGTAAAAGGGATTTTAGGAGGATAATCACGTCGGAAGAACAAAGCATTTATTCTAAAGAAGGTCGTTGTTTTCATTGTCACATCAAGGGTCACATAAAAAAAACATGTCCTAAGCTTGACTCTAATGAATCTAAAGAACCCACAGAACCCACTTCCTCTGTCAATGCAATAAATGAGAACACGAGTGTGACCCAAGTTTCTCATAATCCTCCCATTGATGAGTCTCTCATTAAGTGTTATGGTCATGTGAAGGGTCAGCGTTTTGTCATAATGTTTGACCCAGGCAGTATGCATGATTTGATTAGTGACTCTCTTGTCGAAAGAGCCCGCTTGGAGGTTGCAAGACATCTCCTTTCAAGGTGTCAGGCTTGTCTCCCGGTATGGACTCTCTCATCATGCAAGAGTGCCTTGATGTTTTGTTCACTGTTCAACAACCGTCCTTCCGCAGAAAATTTGTAGTATCTCCTCTTTCAAGATATGATATGCTTTTGGGCATTCGATGGTTTCGTGTACATAACCCTCTCATTGATTGGGCGGAAAATACGTTCACTTTCAATGCCAAAAGTGACTCTCCCATTGTCATTCGTGGGAGAGCAAGTTGTTCATTCTTCATCTCTCATTTCTAATGTGCAGGCGAAGATTGAGAAGACTCAGGAGAAGGAGACTCTCTCAGTCTCCTCTTTTCCAAAGCACGACACACATGATTTGCATGATACTGATAAGCGAGATGATAAGCATGATATAGATGTGATTACTCACAAGCATGATGATTTGCAGGATAAAGATGTGATTGTTCACAAGGATGATGGTTTAGTTGATACTTTGTCTAGTGAAGCTAACCTCATTGCAGATTCGATCAATCACGAAGAACCGATCTTAGCTCTAGAGTGAGGTCCCAAGAACCTCCACAGGAAGTATTATGTGTACGAATGATTAGTCAGTACGCATTGTTCGAGTGTTTCATTCGTGATGCTTTCCTGTATTTTAGTCACCCTCCTTACGTGATCCCTTTTCATAGGCATGACATATTGTACGATGAGCACGATTCACTCATGAATGAGCATGGATGTAGGCGGATTACTCATGGAAAGATGAAATGTTTGCATTCAAGGAATCACATTCCATGTCTCTTCCTTGGCATGACACAGTATCAAGCATCAAGCATCGGCATTTCCATTGTGTTTTGCCACAGTTGATTGATTTAGATCAGAAAGTCAAGATTTGACTCCATTGTTTGCATGTGTTTGATGAACGGTTTGGCACTCCGTGACTTTGGTCATCTGCATTGCATGCACAGTTTTTTCGAAGGAATAGTACTTTTCCAGTCACTTTACATGGAATGGGTATGTTCATGTTTTTGTGTTGGCAGTGGTTTCAGGAATTTTCATCCTCGGAGATTCTTGAAGAAGGTAGACACATGACTATAGGCGAAGTTGAAGCATTGGAGGAGCCACAGATGACTTTGTGTCGCTTTCGGCGCGGCCCAAAGAAGCAAACGTTGCAACCTTTATGAATTTCAAGTATTGCATGACCCACGCATCAAAGTGGGCCGACGAAGAGTCCTTTCCAAGATTCCAGACACTGTTGGCGATCTCCCTCGACGCCATACAGTACGGTATCAATACCTCACTTTGGAAAGGAGGGGATGTCACGTGCACATCTAACCGTATGTGTACGTGACAAGCTACTTCATGACATGGGTTCAGTTCAGTTCAGTTAGCTTGCTGCCCTAGCGTTTTTTCATTTGCAGAGCATCCTAGCGTTTTGCAGATTTTCGGCATCAGATTCACCCATAGCCTCAGCGTTTTCAGTTTTCAGCACAGAGACACCGCAGTAGGAACCCCAAATCTCGCAAATCTCACCTTCTCGCAGCAGGTCCTCGCCGCACGGTCAGATCCACCGAAGTTTTCAGATTCAGTCCGGAAAACGCAGATTTCAGCATCTACATTTTCAGCGCGTCGTCGTTGCATCGTCGTCATTGCCGTCGTCACCGACATAGAGTCAAAATTCAGCAGATAAAGATTTGCAGATTCCAGCCATTAGCGTTTTCAGATTTCAGCCCGTCTCGTCGTCGTCCTCATCGTCGGCAAGTCCAAAGCATTGTACAAATTTGTGCAATCAATAGTAGACCGCTCTCGCCATAGAGAGTGGGGCCTTCGGAGAAGGGTTTGACAACATTCTGGTGTCGTATTCTTCTCTCTCTATCTCTCAGTCTCAACACCTTCATTCACAGTGTTTGCCACTTTGTTTGTTATCATTTGCACTCTCTCACTAAAGGAACGGAAGGCTCTCCCTTCCGTAGGTAAAAAAACCCTTGAGCACAGTTCGGAGCACTCATCTTGAGCAAAGTTCAACATTCACTTCCGCTGCACCTTACATTGGTTTAGGAGACTCTCTCTCATTCTCTCTCTCTCTCTCTCTCTATCTCTCTCTCTCTCTCTCTCTCTTTTTTTTGGAAAAATCAGGGCTGTATATTACTGAGTACAATATAATCTCCAACGGATGCCAAAATAGCCTATCACGTGGGGTGTACAAGCTGAATGTAAGGGTGAGAGCCACTAAAGTGACAACTCGACTAGAACAATCTCATGGTGGTCTCTCTCTCTCTCTCTCTCTCTCTCTCTCTCTCTCTCTCTCTCTCTCTCTACGCTTCCGCATCATCGACTTTGACAATATTAACGTCTGCAAAAGGCTAAAATGACCTATGAGACCAATCTGTTACAAACTTATAAATTTGGTACCATGTCTGAGTACAAAAAAAGAGATTCTAAAATGAATCTAGAAGTGCTACTGGCTAGAATTGTGTGGGGTACGTGTGATCACTGATACAATGGGTGCCCAATACAAAAGAAAGATACAATGGGTGATAAATCCATCCACAATTGTACTCTGGATGTCGAGATAGTATGGCTCGAATCCTCTATTGTAGTCTCCATCGATGTTGTGAAGCTTCTCTCCTTAGTCGTGGGCCTCTCAATCTCCCTAGCTCCAATGCTCTGTCAATATGAGAGAGAGAGAGAGAGAGAGAGAGAGAGAGAGAGAAAACTTTGTGAGTGTGTGTAAACTATTGCAGAGAGCTTGCAAATGGTAGCCCTACATCACTTACATCCTAGCGTTGAAGTTTCTACTCCGAGATGACACTTGAGAGAGAGAGAGAGAGAGAGAGAGAGAGAGAGAAGCCTTGCAAAGTTGCCCACACTACCCCTTTCTAATCTCACACTAGTTGTTGATTTTCTTAATGTTTATTAAATTTGGCAGAGTTCAGATTGACCTAGCCACTCATTTTTAAAGGTTATTAAACCTTACACTTTAAAACAAGAAGTAAAACTCAGGTTTTTAACCAATCTCAAGCATTAGTATCTTGGCCGATTTCATGTCTTTCCCTTAGTCTGTCTAGTCCGGTGGAGACGTATTTACATTGTGTCCGGCCAACCACTTTCTTAGGCAGCCACCATAAAAAAATATTAAATAGTGACTTTTCTAAGCGGACTGGGGACACCATCTTATTCATGTGTTTGTTCTGATCTCTTCTGCACTGCGTCCGGCTACTGTTCTACTTATCATACTATTCGAACACAAAAAAACGTCGAGATGGCACATCGTATCGGAATACTTACCTGTTCATTTAAATTATTAATTGGTACCAATAAATTCATAAATATATTCTGTGTGCACAAAAATCATTCTCATTTACCTGTAGCCATAGCTAAAAATATTACATGTCCCTGGCTTCTAAACAATTGTTCTTAACTGTAGGGCTTCATGATACTTATGCAGGATGTCTGTAAAATCGTTCAATTCTGATTCTGTCATCCATTGAGCATCTAGAGGGGAGTAATTCCTAAACTTTACTAAGTACTTACGATGAGTCCTTCCAGACTTTAGCTGACGCTCTGATGATAGATAATATATACTGGAAGAAGTATTTCTTTAGTTTCATCTACCTCAAGGGTATCTTCTGTAACTAGTTCTGCAGGAGGTTAGCCAACGAAGGGTCATAGAAGGCTCATGTGAAAAGCATTATGGATTTTCCAAGTGTGTGGAAGATCCAATCTAAATGCGACTTCGTTTATCTGCTCTCTAATCTTAAACGGGCCATGATATTTGCTAGAAAGTTTTACAAATTTCCCTTTCTAATTTGGCCTGTTTCTTAAATCTAGCTTTGTCAAACTTGAATTATCCTTCAATTAGCTTGAGATCACGATGATGTCTATTTGCTGCTTTCTTATGCTTTTCTTGAGATCAAGGAATACGCGTTTAAATTGCGTGTAAGCGGTATCTAGATCTTGAACAAATTCATCCGTTGCAAATATCTTATCCTTAGTGAGAAGGATTAGGGGAAGGTGTTGTTTGCTGTAAATAACCTCGTATAGGCAAATTTTGCAAGAGGTAAATACTTCTCCCATTCTCATTAGTTATCTGAGACATAGCACTTTAAAATTTCTAGGACTATAGAATTAGCACTTTCGCTTTGTCTATCTGTCTAATTTAGAGTTCGTGGAAAATCCAGTATAAAATCCATGGCAATACTTTCCCAGGGTACCTGAGGTACCGGTAGGGACCGAAGTAAGCCAAGAGTTTTATGGCGATCATAGTTAGCTTTTTGGCTATCAGATCGTAGTGTTTGCTGATAAAAGTATCTTTCTGAGGCCTGTGTTGTGGACATGATACCTCTATGTCCTGCGTAAGGAGAAGCATAGGCCTACTTCATCTATCACCTTTGTTCTAAGTGGTCGTGCCACACACAGAGTCTAGTGAAAATAAAGATAACCATCCTTAATAGAGTAGGGAAAAAATTCAATATCGGTTTGCAGCTGTTGCCAAATTTCACTGAAGTCGGAGTCGTCGAGGGACTTCTCGGGTAGAGATTCCAACTCTTGATGATGTATGCTCGTTATAGCATTTACTTAAGTCCATCAAGAGAAAGCATTAGCAACTACGTTCTTGCTTCCAGAGGTGTGTAGTATTTGAAAGTGAAACATGGAGAGGAAATTTGCCCATCTCATTGGTTTCTCACACAACTTACATTGGGAGAGAATATATCGAAGACTTTGATGATCCATCTTAATTATAAAATCTGCTCCCATAAGGTAGTGCTTCCAAACTAAAAGAGCATGAATACTGCCATGAAATCTTTCTCATAGATGGAAGCATGAAGCTCCGCATCACCAAGTTGTCTACTTCCATAAGCTATTGCATGGCCTTCTTGATTAAGAATTGAGCCAATGCAATCGCCTGAAGCATCACATTGTACTTCAAATAATTTTCGGAGAATAAGTACAATGAGAATTGGTCCATGGGCGAGAAGGTACTTAAGCATTTCAAGCTTCCTTCTGCTTAGTTCTCGTAAGGTGCGGCGGAAGTGAATGTTGAACTTTGCTCAAGATGAGTGCTCCGAACTATGTTCAAGGGTCCCTTTTTGTAAGGTGCAGCGGATGTGAATGTTGAACTTTGCTCAAGATGAGTGCTCCGAACTGTGCTCAAGGTTCCTTTTACTTACGGAAGGGAGAGCCTTCCGTTCCTTTAGTGAGAGAGTGCAATGGACACAAACAAAGTGGTGAACACTGTGAATGAAGGTACTAAGACTGAGAGATAGAGAGAGAAGAATACGACACTAGAATGTTGTCAAACCCTCCTCCGAAGGCCCCACTCTCTATGCGAGAGCGGTATACTATTGATTGCACAAATCTCTACAATGCAATGGACTTGCCGACAATGACGACGACGACGAGACGGCTGAAAAATGAAAACGCTAATGGCTGAAATCTGCAAATCTTTATCTCCTGAATTCTGACTCTATGTTAATGACGACGGCGATGATGACGATACAACGACGACGCGATGAAAACGCAGATGCTGATATCTGCGTTCCGGGTTGAATCTGCAAACTTCGGTGGATCTGACCGTGCAGCAAGGAACTGCTACGGGAAGGTGAGATCTGCGAAGTTTGGGACTTCTACTGCGGGGTCTATGTGCTGAAGACTGAAAATGCCAATGCATATGCTGAAGCCGTCGCGGAGAATTTGCAAAACGCTAGGTTTGTTGCATGATCCAAAAACGCTGGGGCTGAATCTGTTCTACTGTTGCCAGGGAATCTGCAAGAGAAAAAACGCTGGCTGATTTGCAATGCTTAAAACGTTGGGCTCTGTCTTGGCTGAAAACACTAGGTTTTGTCGCCGGGGGGGTTTCTTGCTGAGAAGATGCACTAATGGATGTCTAGTCCCTGCTGCCTCTTCTGCCAGAAAGTGCTAGCGCTAGGTCCTTACTCATTTTGCCCTACCCAGTTTCCCAACAAAAGTCACTTAAATATAATAAGTGAAAATTGGCTAAAATAGGAAAAATAGGTCTATGCACTGTAAAAATGCTCCTAATGGGTTCTTATGGAAATCTGATGATCATGCTGTGTGCAACCAGAGGATATGCATCTACTCTAAATGTTTGGACATGCACGGCTTGCGAACAGACTCACAAAGGTGCCAAAACACTTCCTAGGCTAGACTGACTGAACCCTTGTCATGAAGTAGCTTGTCCACATGCACATAGGGTTAGATGTGCACGTGACATCCCCTCCTTTTCAAGTGAGATACTGGTACCGAACTGTATGGCGTCGAGGGAGATCGCCAATAGCGTCTGGAATCCTGGGAAGGACTGCCGGCCACTCTGATGCGTGGGTCATGCGATACTTGAACTTCATAAAGGTCTGCAACGCTTGCTACTTGGGGCCGCGCCAAAAGCAACACAAAGTCATCTGTGGCTCCTTCAATGCTTCAACTTCATCCATAGTCATGCTTCTTCAAGAATCTCCGAGGATGAAAATTCTTGAAACCACTTCCAACACCAAAACATGAGCATACCCATTCCATGTAAAGTGACTGGAAAAATTCTAGTTTTCTTTAAAGATTGTGCATGCAATGTAGATGAAAATAGAGATGGAGTGTCAAACCGTTCATCAAACATACGCAAACCGTGAGATCAAATATTGACTTTCTGATCTAAATCTATCAACTGTGGCAAATCACAACGGAAATGCCGATGCTTGATGCTCAATTCTTCTTGTGCTCTTTCGGATACTGTGTCATGCCAAGGAAGAGACATGGAATGTGAATTCCTTGAATGCAAACATGTCAACTTTTCATGAGTAATCCGCATACATCCGTGCTCATTCATGAGTGAATCGTGCTCATCGTACAATATGTCATGCCCATGAAAAGGGATCACGTAAGGACGGTGACTAAAATACAGGAAAGCATCACAAATAAAACACTCGAACAATGCGTACTGACTAATCATTCGTACACATAATACTTCTTGTGGAGGTTCATGGGACCTCCACTCGAGAGCCAAGATCGGTTCTTCGTGATTGATCGAATCTGCAATGAGGTTCACTAGACAAAGTATCAACTAAACCATCATGCTGGTGAACAATCACATCTTTATCATGCAAATCATCATCATTGTGAATAATCACATCTATATCATGCAAATCATGTGTCGTGCTTTGGAGAAGACAAGACTAAGAGAGTCTCCTTCTCCTGATTCTCTTCAAGCTTCGCCTGCACATTAGAAATGAGAGATGAAGAATGAACAACTTCCTCCCCATGAATGACAATGGGAGAGTCACTTTTGGCATTGAAAGTGAAAGTATTGGCTGCCCAATCAATAAGAGGGTTATGCTCACAAAACCATTGAATGCCTAAAAGCATATCACATCCTTAAAGAGGAGATATCAAATTTTCTGCGGGACACTTGTTGAACCGTGAATAACACATCAAGGCACTCTTGCATAATGAGAGAGTCCATACCGGGAGAGAAGCCTGACACCTCGAAAGGAGATGTCTTGCTAACCTCCAAGCGGGCTCTTTCGACAAGAGAGACACTAATCAAATCATGCATACTGCCTGGTCAAACAATATGACAAAACGTTGATCCTTCACATGACCATAACACTTAATGAGAGACTCATCAATGGGAGGATCATGAGAAACTTGGGTCACACTCGTGTTCTCAATTATTGCATTGACAGAGGCAGTGAGTTCTGTGGGTTCTTTAGATTCATTAGATTCAAGCTTAGGACATGTTCTTTTTATGTGACCCTTGATGTGACAATGAAAACAACGACCTTTGTTAGAATAAATGCTTTGTTCTTTCGACACGATTATCCTCCTAAAATTCCTTTTTCTGCCTTTTCATCTAGAGTGAGCTTAGGTGTAGCAATTGTGTTAGCGTTACCCTTAGGTTCATTTTGTGAGTTCTTTTCTGAGAGACTAGAGGAAGATTGGTTAGAAGAGTTACCATTCTTACCACTCTTACGTTCTTACCGTTCTGAGAAGTCTGAGAGGTACTTTGCGAAGTCTTGTTCTCCTTAGGCTTTCCCTTCATCTCTTGCACGAGAGCAATCGCTACCACCTTGTTGAGATCGATTGGATCGAGTACCTCGACATCAAACTTGATATACTCGTCCAATCCATAAAGGAATGCCTCCTTGCGCTCATCATCCGATTTGCGTACATGGGTACCGAGCTGCAAAACACGATTAGAGAAAGACATAACTGGCATATCATTTTGCTTGAGACCACGCCAATCATCTTTCAACCGTGCTAGGTACTGTGGTGGCATAAACCGTGCCTTGAGCTTGTCTTCGAAGTCGGCCCAATTGAAGGAAAGGGGCACGCCTTCCTCGACTTCCTCTAGGTGTGCGGTCAACTGCGCCTCTTGCCATGCGTGGTACCAATTAATGGCATCACCGACAAGGTACATAGTTGTTGTCAAAACCTTGCTATTCCCTGTCTTCTTAGTTGTCACAAAATAAGCATTACATTGATGCAACCAAGAATGAATAACACTAGCATCCATCTTTCGATCATACTTACTGAACGTGATCTTCTCGGTGACGGGGTTGTTGGAGTCCGAATCTCGGCTTGCGCCACTTGCTGAACCACCATCTTTGGCTGGCTCGGGTTTCGAGGTGAGAACCTGTCGGGCCAACTCTTGCATGCGTTGGTCTCTCTGCGCCTCACGCTCTGACTCTAAGGCCGCTCGTCTCTCTTCAGCCGTCTCCTTTCTTTCTTCGGCCGCCAAGCGCGCTTGCTCACGCTCATGCTCAATAGCTGCCTTTCTTTCTTCGATTGCCAAGCGCGCTTGCTCATGCTCACGCTCAATAGCTGCCTTTCTTTCTGCTTTTGTTTCTCTTCGTTCCTCGGCCGCCAAGCGCGCTTGTTCACGCTCGCGATCCAAGGATACCGTCTTTCGTGGCGCTCACGCTCCATGGATTCCTGTCGTTCTTGGCGCTCACGCTCCATGGATTCCCGTCTTGCTTGGCGTTCATGCTCCAAGGTAAAGCGTTGCGCTTCTTGGTGTAACATTATGTCCATCGTCGACTTGACCAAAGCCTCCATAGGATTTAGTGCAATCCTTGGCGTAGATGGGGATGGGGGAGGGTCAAAAAAACCTCCTGGTGGGAAAAATTCTTCTTCACCACTGCCATGCTCATCACCTCCATGCGAAGTATCCATTTCGCTTCGGGTAATAACAATACATTAAAGTCTTGGGTACTTAAGTTCACGAGGAACTTGAGTTCTTGTGGGTTTTGGGTTCTTGGGTTCTCGAGTCTTGAGGCTCTTGAGGGTCTTCTTCGCTTGCAATCTGTGTTAGAGAAGAATCTTCTCTTACCCGAGCTCTACTCTTTTCCGCGGGCGCACCCCTTGGCGGCCTTGCGCTCACACCAAAGTTGCTTTTTCCCCCCTCACGTCAATTGGTCGGCCGCTAAGTGCACAGTCCGCTCTCAATGAGTGAAAAGAGGCACAAGGGGAGGCTGGACAAGCCCTTCTTTCTTGGGTTTCCTGTCACTCTTCAAAAACACGACTAGGAATCGCCACGCCCAAGAGGACTTGGATTACGTGCGATAGCAACAAGCAAAAAAAATTATTGTGGTGGTTCTTTCCTTGAGTGATACAGAACACTGCCTGTCACGTGACACATCCAACCCTATGTGTCCATGGACAAGCTACAGCATAACAAGGGTTCCGTCAGTCCAGTCAGTCTAGATTAGCAGTGATCTGGCACTTTTGTGAGTCTGTTCGCAGACCGTGCATGCCCAGTCACTTAGTGTAAATGCATATCCTCTAGTTGCACACAGCATGATCATAAGCATTCCCATCAGAATCTATCAGAATCCCTCAGGGGATTTTTCCAGTGTATTTAGCCTATTTTACCTATTTTTGACATTTTTCACTTATTATTTTTAAGTGACTTTTGTTGGAAAGTAGGTAGGGTAATTTTGCTAAGGTAATATATAAGCAAACCAGAGTTAACACTTTCTGGCAGAAGAGGCAGCAAGAGCACACGCTCGATAGGCAACTTCTCAGTAGAACCCCCAAGAGGCCTAGCGTTTTTGCTCCACAACATAAACCTAGCGTTTTGGACCAGATCAGCCAGCGTTTTTGGATCTTGCAGATTCCTGGCGATAGCAAGAAGCAGAAGCCCCAGTTTTAGCAAATTCACCGCAGCAGGACCATTTTCAGCCCCAGCGTTTTTGCATCTGCCAAGCATTTCAGCGTTTTGCAGATCTACCGCGACGGAACCAACACAAGCACCAGCGTTTTCAGTTTTCAGCACTTAGACATCGCAGAACAAGTCCCGAACCTCGCAGATCTCACCTTCCCGCAACAGATCCTCGCCGCACGGTGAAATCAACGAAGTTTACAGTTTCAGCCCGGAAAACGCAGATGTTAGCATCTGCGTTTTCAGCGCGTCCTCGTTGCATCGTCGCCATCGACATCGTCACTGACATAGAGTCAAAATTCAGCAGATACAAGATTTGCAGATTTCAGCCCGTCTCGTCGTCGTCGGCAAGTCCAAAGCATTGTATCGATTTGTGCAATCATAGGTAGACTACTCTCACCATAGAGAGTGGGGCCTTCGGAGGAGGGTTTGATAACATTCTGGTGTCGTATTCTCTTCTCTCTCTATCTCTAAATCCCATACACCTTCACGCACAGTGTCCATTCACTTTCTTTGTGTCCATTGCACTCTCTCATTAAGAACGGAAGGCTCTCCCTTCCATAAGAACAAAAGGAACCTTGAGCACAATTCGGAGCACTCATCTTGAGCAAAGTTCAAACATTCATTCCGCGGCACCTAACATTGGTATCAGAGCTTTGCCAGGGTTCTGTATCACTCAAGGAAAGAACCACAAGAATCACAAGAATTTTTTTTGCTTGTTGCGGTCGCACGAACTCAAGTTCGCTTGGGCGTGTTGATTCCTAATCGTGTTTTTGAAGAGTGACAGGAAACCAAAGAAAGAAGGGCTTGTCCAGCCTTCCCTTGTGCTCTTTTCACTCATTGAGAGCGGATCGTGCACTTAGCGGCCGGCCAATCGACGTAAGGTGGGAAAAAGAAACCTTGGTGTGAGCGCAAGGCCGCCAAGGGGTGCGCCCGCGGAAAAGAGCAGAACTCGGGTGAAGAGAAGATCCTTCTCAAACACAGATTGCAAGCAAAAGAAGACCCTCAAGAACCTCAAGACCTCAAGACCCTCAAGAACCCAAGAACCCAAGACCCTCAAGAACCCAAGTTCCTCATGAACTTAACAACCCAAGAACCTCAAGAACCCAAGTTCCTCGTGAACTTAAGAACCCAAGAACCCCAAGAAGCCAAGTTCCTCGCGAACTTAAGAACCCAAGACCACAAGAACCCACGACTTCAGTGGATGGTCATCACTCGAAGCGGAATGAATACTTTGCTTGGAGGTGATGAGCATGAGAGAGGCGAAGAAGAATTTTCCCCACCAGGAGGTTTTTCCGACCCTCCCCCTTCCCCATCTACGACAAGGATTGCACTAACTCCTATGAAGGAGTTGCCGCAGTTGTTTATGGACAAGAAGTTAGACTACGAAGAAAGAAGGGCAGCCATAGATCGTGACTACGAAGAAAGATGGGCAGCCATAGATCGTGAATACGATGCAAGAATGGAAGCCATAGAGCGTCAGTACGACTTGGAAGAAAAAGAAAGTCAAGCAAGATTTGATTGCGAGAACAAAGCAAGAATGCAAGAGATGTTGCGACTCTTTTCTCAAGTGCAGGCACAAATGCAAGAGATTCAGAAAAAGGAGACTTTCTCAGTCTTGTCTTCTTCTCCCAAGCATGACAAACAAGATTTGCATGATAATGAGAAGCATGATGAATTGAATGATAATGATGAGCATGATGATTTGAATGCCAATGATAAGCATAATGATTTGGATGATAATGATGAGCATTATGATTTGCATGATCAAGATGTGATTTCTCACAAGCATGATGAGTTGCATGAAAAGGATATGATTGTTCACAAGAAGGATGATGTGTTAGTTGATGCTTTTTCTAGCGAAGCTAACCTCGTTGCAGATTCGATCAATCATGAAGGATCGATCTTGGCTCTCGAGCATCGGTCCAAAGAACCCTCACAGGAAGTATTATGTATTCGCATGATTGATACGCACGCATTGTTCGAGTGTTTCATTCGTAATCGTTTCCTGTATTTTAGTCAGTGTCTTTATGTGATCCTTTTTCCTAGGCATGACATATTGTACGTTGAGCACGTTTCACTCATGAATGAGCACGGATGTATGCGGATTGTCCATAAAAAGCTAAAAAGTATGCATTCAAGGAAGTCACATTCCATGTCTCTTTCTTGGCATGACACATTCATAGCAAGAGCACATGAAAGTATGAGCACCAAGCATGGGCATTTCAATTGTGAATTGCCACAGTTGATTGATTTAGATCAAAAGAGAAAGATTCGATCTCATTGTTTGCGTGTGTGTGGTAAATGGTTTGGCACTCCGTCTATTTGTTCATTTACATTGCATGCACAGTCTTTTAGGAAAACAAGACCTTACATGGAATAAGTATGTTCATGTTTTTGTGTTGGAAGTGGTTTCAGGAATTTTCAGCCATGGAGATTCTTAAAGAAGAAAGAAGCATGACTCTAGACGAAGTTGAAGCATCGAAGGAGCCACAGAAGACTTCGTGTCGCTTTCGGCGCGACCCAAAGAAGCAAGCGTTGCAGACCTTTATGAAGTTCAAGTACCGTACCACCCACACAACAAAGTGGGCCGGCGAAGAGTCCCTTCCAGGATTCCGGATGCTATTGGCGATCTCCCTTGACGCCATACAGTTCGGTACCAGCACCTCACTTTGAAAAGGAGGGGATGTCAAGTGACACATCCAACCCTATGTGCCCGTGGACAAGCTACAGCATAACAAGGGTTCTGTCAGTCGAGTCAGTCTAGATTAGAAGTGATCTGGCACTTTTGTGAGTCTGTTCGCAGACCCTGCATGCCCAGTCACTTAGTGTAAATGCATATCCTCTGGTTGCACACAGCATGATCATAAGCCTTCCCATCAGCTATCAGAATCCCTCAGGGGAATTTCCCAGTGCATTTAGCCTATTTTACCTATTTTTGACATGTTTCACTTATTATTTTTAAGTGACTTTTATTGGAAAGTAGGTAGGGAAATTTTGCTAAGTTAATATATAAGCAAACCAGAGTTAGCACTTTTTTGGCAGAAGAGGCAACAGGAGCACATGCTCAGCAGGCAACTTCTCAGCAGAACCCCCAAGAGGCCTAGCGTTTTTGCTCCACAGCATAAACCTAGCGTTTTGGACCAGGTCAGCCAACGTTTTTGGATCTTGCAGATTCTTGGCGATAGCAAGAAGCAGAAGCCCCAGCGTTACCAGATTCACCGCAGTAGGATCATTTTCAACCCTAGCGTTTTTGCATCTGCCAATGTCACATGACACATCCCAACCCTATGTGTCCGTGGACAAGCTATACCACAGCAAGGTTCAGTCAGTTTAGATTAGCAGTGATCTGGCACTTTTGTGAGTCTATTCGTAGACCGTGCATGCCCAGTCACTTAGCGTAGATGCATATCCTCCAATTGCACACAGCATGATCATCGGAATTCCCATCAGAATCCATTAGCATCAGTTAGGGGAATTTTCCAGCGCATTTAGCCTATTTTCCTATTTTTGGTTATTTTCACTTATTATTTTTAAGTGACTTTCCAACAAAAGTAGGTAGGGCAATTTTGCTAAGTTAATATATAAGCAAACCCAAGTTAGCACTTTCTGGCAGAAGAGGCAGCAGGAGCTTCCCGCTCAACAGGCAACTTCTCAGCAGTACCCCCCCAGCACCCCCAGCGTTTTCGGACCTCCATCATCGCGGTCAATTTCCAAACCTTGGCGTTTCCTTCCACAGCAGGCCATCGCCATCACCCCTCAGCATCCTAGCGACAGCAGACTCTCATGATCGCCATCAGATGTCCGGCATTGCTAGCGTTTTCTCACATCAGCCCATCAGCGTTTTTGAGTTGCAGATTCAGATCAGCTTAGCGTTTTTGACCATCAGTAGCAGCCCCAGCATTTGCGTTTTGGGATCGCTAGACAATCAGCCCCTCAGCGTTTTTGTGGCGTTTCCCTCAGCATGGACAACTCAGCCCTTGCAGCGTTTTTAACCTGCGACAACAGCCCATAAAAACACAGCCATAAGGTGTCTCATCTCAGCGCTTTTATTCAACACCGAACCTTCGACAAGAGCAGAGAATTTCAGCCATAAGTACAGCAAGAAAACAGTCATTTTCAGCCACCAAGACAATCCCGAATTCAGCCATAGAAGATCACAGATTTCAGCCTAAGTCGTCGTCATCGGCATAGTCCTATTGCATCAGTCCATTGCATACGCATTGTACACCTTTGTGCAATCAAAGTAGACCACTCTCGCCGACGAGAGTGGGGCCTTCAGAGGAGGGTTTTACAACCTCTCGGGTATCGTATCTCTTCTCCCTCCCTCTCTCAGTCTCATTCACTTGCACGCACAATATCTACTCACTTTGTTCGTGATCATAGCATTCTCCATAAGACGGAAAGCTCTCTCCTTCCCTAAGAACTAAAAGGAACCTTGAGCAATAAAGATCACTAATCTTGAGAAAATACAACATTCATTCCGCTGCACCTTACAGCCAAGCATTTCAGCGTTTTGCAAATCTACCGCGACGGAACCAACACAAGCACCAGCGTTTTCAGTTTTCAGCACTTAGACATCGCAGAACAAGTCCCGAACCTCACAGATTTCACCTTCCCGCAGCAGATCCTCGCCGCACGATGAAATCAGCGAAATTTTACAGTTTCAGCCCGAAAAACGCAGATTTCAGCATCTGCATTTTCAGCGCGTCGCCGTCGACATCGTCACCGACATAGAGTCAGAATTCAGCAGATACAAGATTTGCAGATTTCAGCCCATCTCGTCGTCGTCCTCATCGTCGTCGGCAAGTCCAAAACATTGTAGAGATTTGTGCAATCATAAGTAGACTCCTCTCACCATAGAGAGTGGGGCCTTCGGAGGAGGGTTTGACAACATTCTGGTGTCGTATTCTCTTCTCTCTCTATCTCTCAGTCTCATACACTTTCACGCACAGTGTCCATTCACTTTGTTTGTGTCCATTGCACTCTCTCATTAAGAACGGAAGGCTCTCCCTTCTATAAGAACAAAAGGAACCTTGAGCACAGTTCGGAGCACTCATCTTGAGCAAAGTTCAAACATTCATTCCGCTGCACCTTACACTGCCAAAGCTCTGATACCAATGTAAGATGCAGCAGATGTGAATGTTGACCATTGCTCAAGATGAGTGCTCCGAACTATGCTCAAGGTTCCTTTTACTTATGGAAAGGAGAGCCTTCCGTTCCTTTAGTGAGAGAGTGCAATGGACACAAACAAAGTGGTGAACACTGTGAATGAAGGTACTGAGACTGAGAGATAGAGAGAGAAGAATACGACACCAGAATGTTGTCAAACCCTCCTCCGAAAGCCCCACCCTCTATGGCGAGAGCGGTCTACTATTGATTGCACAAATCTCTATAATGCAATGGACTTGCCGACGATGTCGACGACAATGACGAGACGAGCTGAAATCTAAACGCTAATGGCTGAAATCTGCAAATCTTTATCTGCTGAATTCTGACTCGATGACCACGGCGATGATGACGATACGACGACGGCGATGATGAAAACGCAGATGCTGATATCTGCGTTTTCCGGCTTGAATCTGCAAACTTCGATGGATCTGACCGTGCGGCGAGGAACTGCTGCAGGAAGGTGAGATCTGCAAAGTTTAAGACTTCTACTGTGGGTCTATGTGTTGAAGACTGAAAACACTAATGCATATGCTGAAGCCGTCACGGAGAATCTGCAACACGCTAGGGCTGAATCTGCCCTGCTGTCTCCAGGGAATCTGCAAGTGCAAAAACGCTGGCTGATCTGCAATGTTGAAAACGCTTGGCTTTGTCTTGGCTGAAACTGCTAGGTTTTGTCGCTCGGGGGGGGGGGGTCCTTGCTGAGAAGGTGCACTGCTGGATGTCATGTCCCTACTGCCTCTTCTGCCAGGTGTGCTAACGCTAGGTTTTCTTATATAGATCCTTACTCATTTTGCCCTACCCAGTTTTTCAACAAAAGTCACTTAAAAATAATAAGTGAAAATTGGCTAAAATAGGGAAAATAGGTCTATGCACTGTAAAAATGCTCCTGATGAGTTCTGATGGAAATCTGATGATCATGCTGTGTGCAACTAGAGGACATGCATCTACTCTAAGTGTCTGGACATGCACGGCCTGCGAACAGACTCATAAAGGTGCCAGAACACTTCCTAGGCTAGACTCACAAAGGTGCCAGCTAAACTGACTGAACCCTTGTCATGAAGTAGCTTGTCCACATGCACATAGGGTAGATATGCACGTGACACTTTTACTTACGGAAGGGAGAGCTTTCCGTTTCTTTAGTGAGAGAGTGCAATGGACACAAACAAAGTGGTGAACACTATGAATGAAGGTGCTGAGACTGAGAGATAGAGAGAGAAGAATACGACACCAGAATGTTGTCAAACCCTCCTCCGAAGGCTCCACTCTCTATGGCGAGAGCGGTCTACTATTGATTGCACAAATCTCTACAATGCAATGGACTTGCCGACGATGAGGACGACGACGAGACGGGCTGAAATCTGAAAACGCTAAGGGTTGAAATCTGCAAATCTTGTATCTACTGAATTCTGACTCTATGTCGGTGACGACTGCGATGACGATGATGCGAAGACGGCGTGCTGAAAACGCAGATGCTGAAATCTGCGTTTTCCCGGCTAAATCTGCAAACACTGGCTGATCTGACCGTGCGGCGAGGATCTGCTGCGGAAAGGTGAGATCTACGAGGTTTGGGACTTGCGGTACGGAGTCTATGCCCTGAAAATGCAAAACCCTGATGCTACTGTTTGTCTTGTCACGGGGAATCTGCAAAAACGCTAGGCTGTCCTGCTGATCCAAAAACGGTAGTGCTGGTCTGATGTCTGCAGCAAAAACGTTGGCTTGTCTTGGTAGCTTGAAAACGCTAGGTCTTCTTGTTGATCTGGCTGAGAAGGTGCACTTCCACTGTGGTCTGCTGCCTCTTCTGCCAGAAAATGCTAGCGCTAGCTTTTCTTATATATTGCCTGAGTCAAATTGCCCTACCCAGTTTCCCAACAAAGTCATTTATTTATAATAAGTGAAAATGGCTAAAATAGGGAAAATAGGTCTGTGCACTGTACAAATACTCCTGATGGGTTCTGATGATAATATGATAATCATGATGTGTGCAACCAGAGGATATGCATCTACTCTAAGTGCCTAATGGGTTTCTTTTATAGATCTTTAGCAATTTGCCCCACCTACTTTTCCAACAAACTTACAAAAAAAATTCCAAAAGTCACTTTTAATAAGATAACTTATAAGAGGTTGTTCACGCAATAGAATGTCTGCATGATGAAATGATTGTTCTTGTGCAAGAGAGGGTATGCAAGTGTGACTAGCATAGGCATGCACGTCCTGCTAGAGGCTCACAAAGGCGCCAGGCTCAATCCTAAGCTAAGACTCATGCTAGACTATGGCCGAAGCGTGTCCACGTGGCGCAAGTGAAGTGCGCACGTGACATCCTCCCTTGTTAAAAGTGAGGCACGGCTGCCGAACTTCTATATGTACTTCTGATGCTGATTGATGAATGCTTATGATGTTGTGGATGCACAAACCAATGCAGATTCCTTCGAAACCAGGGACTGATGGTACTGCGGGTGCTATGGGTACTGCCGGCGATGCAAACACCGTGTAAGGGTCACTATCTAGCCTTACTACGATTGCCGAATATCAGCCTGCGCTCTATTCCAGATAGTGCTCACTTTGCCTACTATAGCAAGAGCTGTTCCCCGAACACTGACTGTGGTGAAAACATTACCGGTGCTGATGGATTGAGGTTTTGTTCCGGAGTCCTTTCCAAAGGTTCAATGACGAGGGAAATGGATGCATGCTACATGCGAATGCGAATGCAAAAGAGGTTAGGGATCCCTTCTCCAACTCCTTCCATATCCGCATACAAGGCTAGGAGATCTTGGTACTCAAGATCTGGGTTCTCGTGTATCCGATGTCGATCTTCCTTCAAAGACATGGCAATGAAGATGGGATCTGGTAAGTCCACGCGACTCAAAGATTCTTCAGGAAAAAAATTTGAGAGGTTCCTTGGGTTCTTGGGTTTAACTTGGGTTCTTGGGTTCAACTTGGATTCTTGATGGTTCTTGGTTCTTCTAGGGTTCTGCTTTAGGTTCTTCCCTTGAGCTCACGAGGCCGAAGCACGCACAGAGCTCTAATACCAATGTCAGGTGCAACACACACAGAGCTCTGATACCAATGTAAGGTGCGGCGGAAGTGAATGTTGAATTGTATGTAAGGTGCAGCGGAATGAATGTTGAACTTTGCTCAAGATGAGTGCTCCGAGCTGTGCTCAAGGTTCCTTTTACTTATGGAAGGGAGAGCCTTCCGTTCTTTATTGATAGTTCAAGAAGGCTTTTCTCTTACCCAAGCTCGACTCCTTCCTGCGGGTGCACCCCTTGACGGCCTTGCGCTCACACCAAGGTTGCTTTTTCCCACCTCACGGCGATTGGCCTGTCGCAATGTGCAAGGTCCGCTCTCAAAGAGTGGAAAAGAGGAACGAGGGGAGGTTGGACAACCCCTTCTTTTCTAAATTACCTGTCACTCTTCAAAAACACAGATTAGAGAGATCGACACACCCAAGTGGTCTTGGGTTAAGTGCAATCTCAAACAAGAAAAAAAAAACTACGGTTCTTTATGGCTTAATGGCCCTTAAGATAGAGCAATGAACGACGCTGAAACCTAAAAACGTTGGTACTAATGGCTGGATCTGTGACGGTACGGCGAGTTACGGCTCAAAATTAAAAACACTCATGCTGATGGCGTGATCTGGTGCAAAAACGCCAGAGATGCTCAGGTATTGCGGGTACTTGGTGCCGGTACTGAGGTATTGACTTATGCTTGAGAAGTGAGATTAAAGCTAGGTCAGGCAATGCCAATAAAAATCTCATGATTTCTCAAAATGTCCCTTATTAAGGAGCTAATAAACTCACTTATAAGAGGTGCTTCACATGCACATAAATACCTAGGATGGTGGGTACTAATGCAATTGTATGGGAACACTCCCCAGTGCCTACACCTAGCAGACACTGGTTTTGCTCATGTGCAATTAGAGGGTATGCAACTACTCATAAGGGTGCCCAGACCACTTCCTAGGCTGTCCTAAACCCCAAAAATAGGAGTTACAGCTTGCCCACATGCACATAGGTTAGACATGCACGTGACGACGTATGTGTGTACCTCTTGGGGTATGGAGTATGGAAATCTATGACAATTCCTTGTTATACACTACCCATTCTCCTTGTTTCCGTACTGCTCTAATTTGAGCTAATTCTCTTGGCCGGTCTTTGAGTGTTAATTCGTCTAAAATTCATATCTATCTCCCTTTGAGACCTTTGGTTTGCTTCATGACTGCTATCATGTCCATGTAGTAGAGTCTAGCCTGTCCCCCTCTGACTTCAATATTGAGAAGGTCTCCAAGATCTACATACGGTATCCCTTTTGTTTGCTTTTCTTTTACGATGTCTCTTGGTAAAATGTAATCCTCTTGAAGCTCAAGGGGTAAGTCTACCTAGTCCCATCCAAAGGGTAGTCCTCCTCTCTTTAGACCTTCCACCCCTTCCTTTTCTTTAAGGACTGAGATAACTCCTTTGACAAAATTCTCTACCATTGCTGAATTTGTATTCGAAATGTGATCTTGAACCTCTATTTGTACCATCAAAGTAGAAAGACCTTAGATGGGAATTGATCAGCAGCCATGGCCTCTCATTCATATGGAGGGCTCGGTGTTTTCATGTCTTCGAGGGGCAGCTTGGTGGCGGTGCAAGCCTCCCAGCTTGAGCTAGTATGACAACATCCAGAGTAGCTCAGATAGGGCTTAGAGACGGTGCCAAGCATTCATCAATTTGTGGTGGCCAAGACCTTTTCCACATTGGATCATAGTCATCAGTGGCCATACAGACCTCCTGTTTGGATTTTCCTCCATTCCATATTGAGATGTAGCCATTGTATACTTTAGTCGCTCATTTTCAAGAGTTTCCTCTCTTTGTACATTTTTCCCTTAGGATAGCGGTGATGTACCCCATTTGGACAATTCATAAATCTACTACTAGAAAAGATTTGCTTTGCACAAAGAGGGAAAACAAGTTGTATTCTAAGAGGACTCATGCTCTCTCTCAAGGCTAACTTAGGACCATTATTCTAGAAGCACGGAAGTTGCCTCGATCTACCTCACAAAAGCACTAACCACTTGGTTGATAAAGCACTGGCAACATGCCTCTTTGACCTTCTCACAAAGCCCTTCCCCTAAAACCCATCATACTGCCCTCTAAATCAAGGCAATCGTCCTCGATTCCCAGCACAGAGCCAAACACACGAGAGAAGAAAGAAAGATACAATACACACATGTATGCATAATGATTGTAGCGATCATGCAATTGTTGTGCTCTCATTGCACAACATCAAAAACAGAAAACCAGTTGATAATACCTCCACCCGTTAAAAGCTTTCCAGCTAACATAGGTTTTGGGGTTAAGGCTTCCGTTGTCAGGTCAAGGAGACAAAAGCGCATTGCCCTTGTCTAGCTGAAAATGGCAAATTCACCACTAAAAGGTTGTCCTTACTTGACTCTATTCATGCAAAAGTTCTCCAGTTGATTTTGCCAAAATAGCACAATCTGAAGCATATTTGGGAGACAAACTTGTTGTCAAAGAGAGAGAGAGAGAGAGAGAGAGAGAGAGAGAGAGAGAGAGAGAGAACCGCAAGTGCTCTACTTGGCCACCTTCACCAGATATTTGATCCCCTCTTTTGTCACTTGTGCTGCCTGCACCAGTTTCTTTCCTTTCGTATTGTTTGTTGTTCTTACACAGGTATTTTTCTTTGTTTCTCAAGCTTGCTGTATGTTTAGCTTGCTTGCTTGTATGCGCCTTATTTCTTTCGTGTGTGATGCATGTGCTTGTGGATCTGCATGTGCTTGGGGTGAGCGCGTTCTGCATGATTGCTTGTGGTTAAGGTGTGTGTGCGTGTATGTTTGCTTGTTCTGCATGTTTACTGCTTGTTCTTTTTTGTTTTTCCTCCTATATGATGGATGATTTAGGTTTGGAACTGGTCTGGTGGGTGTGTTGGGCGGTTCCAGCCTCACCTTCAGATTTGCACCATATATTGCATCTGCTTGCAGGTTGAAGAATGTCATAGGCCTATTGAACATTGCCAGGATGGCTAGAGGCTCTCTCTCCTAGATTTTTGATGCAGAGTCTTCTTGCAGTGGTGATGTCTCTTCTACTGGGATGCGCCGTTGTATAAGCCTTGGAGATCTGGAGTTGGCTATCGGAGATTCTTTGGTGGAGTTTTAGGCCTCCTCTCGACGTCAGGGTGGCAAATTCTGCTTCAACTCTTTGCTACTTTCTTCCCTCACTCCCTTGCTCCTAACGTTTATTGTATCACCCATCTTTTGTAACTTTGCATCACTAGTAGTTTTTCCCCTATGGTTTGTAATCATTGAATATCTCAAGGGGGGGTTTCACTATCAGATCTGTTATGTGTTTATGCCTACGAGCGGATGTATTGCCTTCGGGCTTGTAATTTTGATTACGTAATACAAAAGGGTACCAAGCCCCACTTTTTTGCAGAGAGAGAGAGAGAGAAGGAGAAGAAGAAGAAGAAGAGAGTTTTAACGTCGTAGGAAACTATCCCAAGAGACCTTAAAGATCTATCTGACGAGGAGAGTTAAACTCAAGACCTGTTACTCAAGAGGGAAATAGCATAACCAATCTACCACACTTGGGTGATAGACAGGTTGTACCGTTTTCCTCTTTTTATTAGCGCGCGCGCGCACACACACACCCAAGAAGAAGAGGGTTTTAACGTCACAAGAGACCTTAAAGATCTATCCGACGAGGAGAGTTGAACTCAAGACCTATAATGTGTGTGTGTGTGTGTGTGTGTGTGTGTGTGTGTGTGTGTGTGTGTGTGTGTGTGTGTGTGTGTGTGTGTGAGAGAGAGAGAGAGAGAGAGAGAGAGAGAGAGAGAGATGATGGATCCAAAAGCGCCAAGAGTTGTAGCCATTAGGTATCTGTTTTCTTAGACAAGCGATGAGTTCCAATCATTTCAGCAACTCTAGAGCATTACAACAAGAAGAGCAACCATATAGAGACCCTGAGGACAAATGGAGTGCTGACTCGGCCATGCTTTGCAAGAGCCTCATAAAGAAACCAGATTGTTCCATTGCATGAGAGATGGCACGGCATCATCCAACCATGCTAACAAGCATAAGGATGACTTAATTCAAGAGTGACAACCCCACACGGATGTTGGATTTACTCCTGATGAGACAAGCATTCTGAGGGCATGACAACCTTCTCCCTCTTGTTTAATGTTACCCTTCTACTTATTTGGACATGTGTAGAGTTCAAAAATTTTCAAAAAAATTGATGCTTTGTTTTTGTTCCTGTTTCTAACTTTTGTTGTCCCCCTGACCTTATTTCAAACTCCAAACTACTTCCCATGTACCATGCCGCCTGCTCCTGGTCTTGAGAATGGATTTCTAGGAGCTAGACTTGCAATGCATGAAGCCTACATGGCTTGTGTGCAGGCACCATGACACCCCAAATGGACCATAAGCAGTCTGACAACCAGATTCTTGTTCCCCACATATGGATCACTCTTATAAGTTTACCAAAAAATTATGTTCTTGTTCTCACAAAATTCATGGCCCATCCATCCTTGTTTAAACCCAAAATCCAACTTGCCATCCTTTGGAATGAAGATTAGTGCTAATCAGTGAAGTTTTAACAGCTTGAGTCAGTTTTTCAAACAAAGGCAGGTAAATTAAGTGCTAGCATATCACAGAAACATAATTCGCACTTTTCTGATCGCTGATACCCATCGTAGGCAAACTTGAGAAAAGAGACAGCGCTAAACTAACCTTGACGACCTGACCTCTCTTGGTTTTCTTCATGAAGGCCTTGCTTTGAAGCATTTTGTCTAAGCCCTGCACAGCTCCCCCGCCGCGACTCTCTTTCTCTTCAGTAGTTTCTCAATAGTGTGCCAACAAGCAAGAATCAATCAATTAATAATTTAATAATAATAACAAGGGAAGTGTGCACAGTGGAGAATAATCAACGTATTAAGAAGGCGTCTCAAAATTCTATCCGACCAGAGCGTTGATTTTCCGTTTAATCAGAGAGAGAAAGATTTCTATTATGTTTTTTTTCTTTTGATTAAAAACTTTTAACAAATTTTAGTCCCTCTATCTCTTTGACATGAATTCTCTCCTTAGTGTGGTGCGTGTGTGTGTGTGTGTGTGTGCACGCGTGTGTGTGTGTGTGTGTGTTTTGGTGGGCGCGCGAGGGGGGAGGAGAGAGAAAGAGAGAGAGATCGAATTTTCACTTGCATCCATAAAAACAAAACAACAGATTTTGCTTGATTTGGGTACATATGACAAGTGTCAAAGAACCTATTAGTTGTTATCCACGTCTTACTTAAAAATTATTAAACAATCTACTATCCTAAAGGTACATAAGTAATTCAAGTACAAGTGTATGAAGGGCTTTCACGTGCTTTCCCTCTTTCAAAAAATAGCTAATTAACTATTCAAAGATTTTCAATTTAATTTACAATTATTGTTTTGTTTTGAATCTTTTTCCACCATCCTGACTACAATTAAGATTCAATGAATTCTATGTCTGAAACATCCTTTCAACCAAGAACAACTAAGGGCTGACCATCAAGGTTGTTAGCAACTTCGAAATCAAGAAACTAAACCTAGTCCAAAAAGCTTTAGTGTTCTGAACTTACATAGTAATGCTTATCAAATCAATCCAGAATTCCATTTCGTGGCGTTTTAAAGAGCAATATTCAAGTTTCTCAAACCAAGGAGTTATTTAGTACTTGACTAAACCAGGGAGTTATTTTTTACCTGACTAAGCCACGTTTAATCATAAAAGTTGTACCTTTTGAGTCAAAAAGAGCATGATCAATGTAATGATCAAAGTATTCATCTAAACTTTTAAGCGTTCCAAAGCCCACATCCGTTCAACCATCCAAGAGGTGCTAAACTTCCTTTATAAAAAATATCTTCAAAATCAAAATTTACAAATGCTACTTCATTTGAGAACCACATCCATTATCCTTACTTTCAAGTAAAAGTATTATAAACAATCAATATTGAATCGGTAGGCAATCAAAGAATACTAGCATCAAGCTAGGCAATCCCAATAATCAAAACATTTAGCAACTTTTTAGAGTGAAAGCCAAAATATCATTAGAGAAATCCTTTTAAAGCACCAATGGTTCATGCCTTCTAACCAATTAACAAGGTAAGTGTGCAAGGTGGTTTTTTTACAGAGAGAGACCCTCTTCCACCCACACTAGGACAGGGTAAGGTTCATCCCTTTGGGGGCACTTGGCACAAAAGAGTTGTTTTTTGGCTCTCCCATTTAGTGAGGGTATACATGTCTTTAGGAGACAAGCAATCAAAAGGGAGACCTCAGAGCCGAAACATGAGGACCCACAAAGTCTTGTGAAGTTTATAAATGGTTGTGGTAGGTTAGGGACCTGCAACCTTTAGTGTGCCTCCATTGATACTAGTTTTTTGCAAATAAGGATGATGTTGTTAGATGCACCTTTGACCCCGATGGCACACCCAAAAGAGGCATTGCATCATTTGGGTTTGAAGCATGACATAGTGAAGGGGGTGGAGACTAGAGTGTTTTCAATGAGGTTAGAAGTATTAGCCTCAAGAATTTGGTATAAGCCTTGCTTAATAGCAACCTAATTAGAATCATTAAGTAAAGTAATAAGGATATTCTCAGGGAGAGGGGAAAGAAGTGTGAAATTACCAAAGGCCCAAGCTCTATGATGGGCTTCTCTCAAAAACACCTCCCAAAGCCTGCAAGGGATAAGTGGATTAGTGTATGTTTCAAAGGGTTCTTTGGCAAGGCTATGGCATGGACTAGCCACAATAAAATCCTAATTGGCAATAATCTACCCTTCCTCATCAAGATCTATAGGCAACATCGGAGTGTCTGTTGGTGGAATTCTAAAGCTTCTTCCCATTGCCTTCCATAAAGCCTCATGAAGTTGGGGGAATTTTCCATCTAGCCTTGTGCTCTCAGGCATCGTTATCTACGATTAATTGTAGATTGGTGGCAAGATCCTTGAGTAGGGCTATGGAAGCCACCCCAGTGAGATTTCCAGTGCCGTGAAATAGAGGCAAAACCAAGTCACAATATCAAGCATGGTGAGGACAAACAATGCTTCTTCCTCTTGCCCCATGGCGGCGTTGTCTAGCTGAACTGGCGTACAATGGAAGAGAGGGTCACTAATGCGAAGCAACGGTCCCTACACCACAGGTGATGGTGGAGGGGAAAGTGCCCCATAACCCAAGAGGGCAAGCCCTTGGTCCCATCCGCCCTCTTGCGCCAACTAGAGACCATTCATACGATAAGGTTAAAGCTTTAGCACATGCCACCTCTTAGAAATTAATAAACAAATCGGACGGATGAGGCAAGGGCAATACTAGAATATGATTTACACGGCAGAGGTAGGTCCTATACCTTAGCAAAAAATAGAGGGCCTACTATGGCCACGAGAGAGAGAGAGAGAGAGAGAGAGAGAGAGAGAGAGAGAGAGAGAGAGAGAGAGAGAGAGAGAAGAGAGAGAGAGAGAGAGAGAGAGAGAGAGAGTAGGGAATTGCTTAAACTAGAAAATTTAACTCGCATTCAAAACAAGAGCTTAAAGGTTTAGTAAATCTAAGTCTCAAGCCATATTAGACTAGCCTTAATTAGATGCAAAATGATTTCTACATGAGAACTAAAGCGAAAATTAGGAGTTAAATATTTTGGGTAAGATCTTTAACCATAGGAGAATCTTGTTACCTGCTACCACCATCACCAAGAAAAAACATGAGAATGTTTGTTCCAAAAAGTGGAAGGCAGGTGTTATAAGATGCTTCTATTTATTAGTGATGTCTGACTAAAGAAAAAAACCCAAGAAATTAATATGGGTAGAGGAGTCCATTGAAGAGGAAGTGAGTGATGTGAGGTGAAGTGCTTCTTGGAAGTTTTAGGTGTGAGGTAGGAAGTGTCACCTTATGAGGACCACCACCCTTCCTTTTGTAGGCTATTAACAAACTAGCTCCCTTAAAGAGAGAGTGCACGGTTTGGGGTGGAGGAGGTAGTGGGGTAGTGGGAGGTTTTTTTTTGTAGGCAAAATTTTGGAGTGCCATTATGCTAAGACAAAAGAGCACAACCCCCTATTTCTAGAAAAAATATTTTCAAGTGCAAATTTTGTCATGATGTAGCAAGGTGGTTATTTTTTTAGAGAGAGAGAGAGAGAGAGAGATTTCATCAATGTCTTCCAAAGGTTGAACTCAATCTATGAGGCAAATCAATGTACAGATATGATGTATCCTCTCTCATCCCTATAAAGGAAAAGTTGAACTGAAAATAAAAACTATAGCTAAAGCTAGCTGATAAACTATTGATCTAGGGGTACAATGAGTGGTGAACATGATGGGTGGTGGGAGAATGGAGCTCTTTCACTAGGGGCTCAAAATACATGACTATATGCAAATGGTATGCAAGCATGATATGCATCATAGCTAACTCCATCATGAACTATAATAGGGGTGTAGTATTGCATACATCAAAGCTATTAGGATCTACGAAGGGTGCACAAGTGTGGCATTCATGGTGTGTGTGTGTGTGTGTGTGTGTGTGTTGTTGTTGTTGTATTATATTTAATACTTAGACACAAAAGAACATCAACTTCAAAAGATGGATAGCTTTAGACAATTGGAAGGTGGTTGGCTCAAAAACAACTCAGTATTTGATTCATTTATGTACAATATGGTCAGAATGAGGAAGCATTCCAATATTCCTAATTGTTGGGATTAAAATTGTAAATGAAATCAAGATTGAAATAGTTCTTTATCTTTTAAGCATAGTAACAGCTAAGTTAAATCACTTTAAGCAACAATAACATTCTCACCTGCATCCATATAGACAAGACAACACATTATGGTAGACTTGACTATGTATGGTAGGTGTCAAAGAAATCTACCAGTTGTTATCCATGCCATACTTAATATTTACTAGTTTAAAAACTATCCCTGGTATATAATGAATGGAAAAGAAAAACTATTTCAAAAACAATATAACCTAACCAAAGATCATTACCCCTTTTGTAGGTAAGGAAAAAATATTGCTCTTTTAAACCATTCAATAAAACTTTTAACAAATGACATGCCCATATATCTCTATCTAACAACCCTTCCTATCATATTTTTGAAAACAAACTCTTTGTTTTGTCGAACCATCTATTCATATCCAACAATCTAATAGCAAAAAGTGCTATAGTTTATGAGACTCTATAAATCATTCTACAAAAGATATACACCAACAAAAGGTCATCACCCCTTTAGGTAGCTATAGTTTATAAGACTCTATGAATCACTTTACATTATTTTACAAAAGACCTACACCAACAAAAGGTCATCACCCCTTTATCAACGTTTTGATTCTTTCCAATATATACAGAAGCAACAAATAACTTTCCTGTTTAGGCAAACCTTTGCTACAGTATTATAAACTAAAGGTAAAACGTCTAGCCTTTCATGCTTACAAAAGACTATGAGTGGTACAAAATGATGCAATAACCAACTCTAAATATTAAGGTATGCATGTATACTTTTACCCACCAAAAAACTTCCTTTGAATTTTATTGTCCTCTAGCCTTGTTGAAAACCAATTTATCATTCCTAAATGTGAATGAAGTGTTGCTAGCATGTGAATGTGCTACAATTTTACAGAAGAGCTTAAAAGCAGTTTCCAAAAAAAATCCTTATTATTATTTGATACACCATCCCCCCCAGGGGCATAAGTGCATCAAGCTGAAAGTCGAGACCAATTATATGAAGCAGCCAAATTTTGATCAAAGGCTTGGCATTACTGACTCAAAGCAAGGTGGCCTAATACAAGCATAATCTATGTCTTTATAAGGAGTAAATTGCACCCACTCTTTTAGAGCCAAACATACTAAATTCAACAGATTCTCATTATTGTAGAAGCAATCACTTTGGAACAACTAGAAGGTAGCGAAAGACATGATGACAATGCAAAATCCTAAGCCCTCAATTATTTCATATTAGAAAAAATTGCAGAGCCTATAAGTGCAGAGGCAACCAATCAACAAAATGAGTAATAAGAAAAGAGCCACCTTGCCCAGACACACGTAATGCCAATCAGCCAAAAAAAGAGGTTTCACAATTAGATTAGGAGAATAGATTCACGCTCAAAAATCCTTAGGAAAAGCATACATAAAATGATGAGGAAGCGTAGTGATTAAGGGGGAAAGCACGAGAGAGAGAGAGAGAGAGAGAGAGAGAGAGAGAGAGAGAGAGAGAGACTCTCCTAAACCAATCAACCTTGGCAATGAATAACCGATGTACATTACAATGGGGCCTGAGTGTTGGTTATATAGCAGCCTCAGTAAATTGCCCTACCCAGACTTTGACAAATAAGTAAAATAAATAACTAAAAGCCAAACTAAATAATGGGATCTCATTGGGCAGTTCACTTGAGATGCCAAAACTCTAACACCCTCTTTGCAACTCATAGTGGACATCAATAGTGAGACCAAGTCAATGAAGAAGCTACCATGGACACCCCAACAAGTGCAAACTATTGGATACACCTCGGATTTGCTAATCCTCAACTTCGTACCTTAGAGGAATGCCATCTTGAGCATCAGTTTCCTTTTAGAAAATTGAACTGTAGACCGCACTACATCCAAGAATCCCTATCGTGAATTGTGAACACATCACATGCAAAATACTTTCCAGACAATGAGCTTTGAAACATCATGTCCATAATCCGACCAACAACAATGGATTGGTGCACTCATCCATAGTGTTTTAAATATGTATGATTGGTTCCTTGCCATATGCATGTGCCTTGAACTCTGACCCACGGGTTCAAACACCGATATCTTGAACTCCAACACAAGGGTTCAAATTAATTATACGAAGCAGTGTTTGCCCCTCTCTATCACTCACAAGCCTCTCCTTGGATGAAGCTAGTGGCAACAACTGTCCTTTGACTAGAAATCTGGTGTTGTTGCCACTGTGGTCACCACCACATGTGTCATGCCGACCTCCACTGTCAAATCTGTATTACCGTAACCTTTGTCCAGCTTGCCTTTGTCTTTGTCCTCTTTGTAAGTTCCTTTTTTTGTCTTTGGCTTCAAACTCCTGAGCCAAACAAAGCGTCATGTCACATTTATAACAATTGTAATCGGACCTCGTGGGTATCGAGGCAACTAATTGAGTACTAGTTTGATGCTTTTCAGTGCAAATTTCTAAAGGAGGAGAGTGGGAAAAATTAAGTGTTAAAGTCTTCAACAAGATTTGATTCACATAGTTTCAATATAAATGAGGATTTTTTGGAAGACAATTGACAAAAATATCTATTAATCCAAATTAAGCTAGTCTTTTTTATGCTCAATATCTACAATGTTATCTTGATTTGTGCTTTTCTTTTCTTCAATTTAATCTACTATTTCAAATATCTTCATGATTGTGGAGCTTGAATCATCTTAAGGTTGGGAGCTTGGTAAAGCAATCACTTGTTTGAAGCTCTTTGCTTGAAAATTCCAACAAATAGAGTTTTCAAAATATAGAAGGTTACTTTATCTTGCTCTAAGACAATGATGAAGAGACAAGTGGATCTCAAAGCACCATTTCAATTACTGAAGAGCCACAAAAAAAAGAGAAAAATGAGGGTTCCATCAAGATTCGGCATGAAAGAAGACTAATTTATGATGAGCGTAAGTCTTCTTTCATATTTGTTGTATTTTCTTTAAACTGCCTTCACATCAAAATTTGCTTCATACTCTCCCATATAAGAGGGTAAGGATATGAAGGATTGAGGTTGGCTATCCAAAGATCTTACAGATCCTCTATCCCCCCAATATGAGAAATTATCCAGATTTGCTTGAGATCCTACCTTGATTTCCTCAATAGGTGGAAGAAATATATCCCTCCCCTTACTGGTTTGGTTAACTCTTTGACTTCACTCATTTGCTTTGTTTGCTTCTCGTATTTGTTTCCATAGTTCATCTAATCCATTGTCTTCTCTATATATCTCAAGTATGATAGGATGGAAACCATCAGACTCATGATCTGTGGTATTCATCACAGCTACTCTTGGCTTTTCGATTAACTCTGCGGGTTCTAACTTAGTTGTGGGAATCTTAGCCATCCTTTCACGATCGTGTCTTAGTGAGACCACTGGTGTTGGAGCTGGAACCTCTATCCATCCCTCGTGTTTTCCTGTTGGTGGCTCTAACAAAGCTTGCGTGGTTTGGACCATCTTCTGCCCGCCTTTGCTTTTCCAACTCAGTGTATGGGTATGTCATCCATCTTTGTTCTTGGGTCTAGTTATTCTTAAGCCGTGCCTCATAAGCTTTCAGAAGTGCGTCTAGAGGTTCATTCACTTTTTCAACTAGTACAGATCCTCCCAACCTTGCACTTTTGGTTCCTCCTTTGGGCCTTCACATGATCCTCAAGTGCATGTATCGTGCTTTCCTGTGTCGCTAGATGCTCGTCAAGTGCGTTAATAGTACCTAGGAGGTGGCGATTTATCTTGTTGATGGACTCGCTCATTTATTCTTTGCATGAATGGCATCCTCCATAGGGTCCTCCTTGCCATTTTGTTTCCTCATACCTGAAGGCCGCAAAAAGGAAGGGGGGGAGGGAGGATTTTTTTCCCTCCTCCCTCTCTCTCTATGCGTGCAGTTTTTTTCTCTCCTCCTCTCTCTCTATACGCGCAGGCTTTCTTTCTCTACATGTTCTCTCTCTACGCTTTAATTTCCCCTCTCTACGCTTGAAAATTCTCATCTTTCTCTCTCTCTACGTTAGGGTAACTTACTCTCTCTACGTTTAGAAAACTTTTAGCATTCTCTCTCTACGCAATTGGGGGGGGGGTGCAAAGGGGGGGGAGCGTGAGGCAGCATAGCAGCAGGGCAGAGACAGCAGCAGAGCAGAGGCAGCGGGTGTAGAGGGGGAGAGCGCGAGGCCGCATAGCAACAGAGTGGCAGCGGGAAGCAGGGCAGCTGCAACAAAGGAGGGGATTGGGAGCAAGCTGCAAAACAGATCAGTAGGGCGCGTGATAGCAGAGGGGGGGAGCGCAAAGCAGCAGAGAGAGAGAGAGAGAGAGAGAGAGAGAGAGAGAGAGAGAGAGAGAGAGAGAGAGAGAGAGAGAGAGAGAGAGAGAGAGAGAGAGAGTTGTTATATAAAACGTAGGCATCGGGACAAACGTGGACCATGCATGAGTGGCAGTGCAGTCACCACAAGATTGCATGACCTCCACCCACCATTGCCACTATTGTTAGTCCTCTATGAGGTGCTTCTGTGTGCATGTGTGCGCACGCACACACACACACATGTTGCTGTTAAAACAAGGATTAACTCCCTCTGGTATACTGGAGGGGCTTGTCGCCATTGCCTCGGTATAATTAACTGGGGTTTAGTCTCAATGTTGTATTGACCTAGGAAATCTCTTGTCAAAAAGAGGGGTGTGTATTTAAGAAGTGAAATTATTAAATAGGAAAATTATTGGTGGATTCTTAATATATTACCTAACACCTAGTGAGTTAAGGAAGGGTTTGGGCGAGCTGGCTTGACTCTGCATACGGCTCCTCTAAGCTTGATGATGCGGTGGCCCCCCTGACGGTATCTGCCATACAACGCATCTCTTGCGATCTCATTCTCTCTCTCTCTCTCTCTCTCTCTCTCTCTCTCTCTCTCTCTCTCTCTCTCTCTCTCTCTCTCTCTCTCTCTCTCTCTCTCTCTCTCTCTCTCTCTCTCTCTCTCTCTCTCTCTCTCTCTCTCTCTCTCTCTCTCACCCTCTCTGTACGAGGCAGCACTGATGCTTTTTTCCCCTCTTGAAAACGGACCCGCCTTGCTGCTATGAATGGAATGTAGCTACTTGGTCCGAAGCCTATAAAAGGTGAGCTTTTATGCTCACTTAGCATTGGTATTGGTGTACATCTGTGGTATGTGTGTGTACTAGTGAAAGGTGCCTGTACCTTTCGGAAGGGGGTGTGTGTTGTTGGCTCTATGGCAAAAGGCAAAGACAAGCAAGCTATTATGAAGCTAACTGCTTCGACTCAATCTCAGGTGACTTTCAAATCAATATGGACCATTGTCCGAGCTGCTTGGCTTTGGCATAATTCACATTTTGATATTATAGTAGAGCTCATGCATGTTCTTCACTATACTAAGTTGATGTATGACAGTTATGAAAATATTTGGCTACTTCATCTGACCCTTAGGTATCTGTGGCTCTGGTTTTTTTAATCTCTTTCAAGTTCAATGGAAATTTCCAAATTTTGTCTACTAAATTGTTGTAGGGATGTATATTCACAGTAAAATACGTTAAAAGATCTTTCTCAATGCAGGTTAATGGCTGCCTTGTATTTCCTTTAACAAAAGTAATGTCTGATGGTTCTATGACCCTAATTTATGGTAGGTATTGGCATACCTTTGCAGTATAAGTCAAACGGCCTGGAAAGGTTTGTTGGGGCAGCTACTGCTCTTACATTTCTCTTATGCAGTGCTTCTAGGGTTTTGGTATTAAGCTTACCTATCTTACTCAGGTACGGTCTCTACTTGTTGATCGTTGTGTGACAGTTCACTCGCAAGATATTCATATGGCCGAATATGATTGTATGGTTAAAATGGTAAGTGGCTGAATATGGTTAAAATGGTAAGTGGCCGAATATGGTTATGAGTATGGTTGTGAAGGGTATGAAATGTGGCCGAATATGTTGTGCCGGGTACGTTATGGCTGCCCAGTGGCCGAATATGGGTGCTACATCTGGATATGACTGCTCATATGGTCGAGTGGTTGTGAATATGTTAAGAAGATTGTGGCCGAATATGGTTGTGGATATGGTTGCCTAGTATGGTTGCGCATGGTACCTTATGACTGCTTATATGGCGATATGGTGTTTATTGCATCTTATGTAATGGGTATTGATAACACCCCTTGGGCCTATGGAACAACTAGGGGACTTTGGAATGTCTCACTGTTATGGGTTTATCGTTAAAGGGATTTGAGCATTCGTACTTACTATCCTTTACATGGTTTTTGGGACTCCAGCTAGGTAGAGAGTAGCACGCACTCACTAACATCTCTTTGTGTGTAATGTCTGATGGTTCTATTAGAAACTGGTAGATGACCCTGTTTTAGGTAGGTATTGGCTTACCTTTGCGGTTTAAGTCAGGCGACGTGGGAATGCTTTGTTGGGAAGCTACTGCGGTTATATTTTTGATGTAGTGCCTCTAGGGTTTTGGTATTAAGCTTACCTATCTTACTCAAGTACGATATATACTTGTTGATCGTAGTGTGACAGATCAATGGCAAAGCTACTCTTGTGGCCGAATACGATTAAGATGGTTGTGGCCAATATGGTTATGATTATGGTTGTGAAAGGTATGAAATGTGGTGAATATGTTATGCATGGTACCTTATGGCTGCCCATGTGGCCGAATATGGTTGCTACTTCTGGATATGACTGCTCATATGGCCCAGTGGCTATGAATATGGTAAGCACAGTTGTTGTCGAATATGGTTGTGGATATGGTTACCAAGTATGGTGTGCATGGTACCATATGGCTGCTTATATGGGCAAATATGGTTGTTTATTGCATCTTATGTGATGGACATTGGTAACATACTCCCTTGGCTTATGGAACAACTAGGGGACTCTAAAATGTCTAACAATTTTGTAATTTTATGGTTAAAAGGAATTGAGCATTCATACTTACTATCTTTTATATGTTTTTTTGACTCCATCTAGGTAGGAGTAGTACACGCTTACTAACATCTCTTTGTGTTACAAGTGACTCCAAAGTATAGATTGACTTCATGTATGAGCATTATTACTGACCCAGAAAAAATAGCAACAGTGTATGCCAAACTTTCTAAAGTTAAGAAATATGTATATGTAGCCCACTTTGGGGCTAAAAAGCCTCATAAAACTCGTGTCTGGCCATATCTTATGAGAACTTGCAAAGCAAAAAAGGCCCCATTTGGTTTCCCCGCAACCCCCTGTAAATGAAACCATCTCTGAATATATGTTATAGTTTTTTACTATTTATCTTTGAAAGCAATCTGGTTGGGTGACATCTATAATGCGTGGGATACCCATATATCACCTATATACAGTGCTAATGCTAACTAAATGTTGTGTTGTTTCCATGGGTGCAGGTGAGGGTTACCTTCTCAACTATGGTTTTCAAAGTTCCTTGGCTTGAAGATGGTGGATTTATAATATCTTCAGGCTCTTGATACTCTTTTACTTGTGTATAAAGTTCGTTCTGTACTATGAATGGGAATTATGCCACCTTTTCATTGACATAGTTTCTAGTGTCTTTTGTAATTTGAAAGGATTCTTTGGTGTTTATGTTATATTGGTATTGGAACACACACACACACACACACACACACACACGCACGCACGCATGCACGCGCACATGCACATGAGCTAATCACACAGGATGGAAACAAGTCAAGCTTCCACCTATGGTTTGCATTAGGGTCTACCATGGCTCTCTGAGGTGCTTCTGTGTGCGCACGCGCGTGCACACACACACAGACACGTGTGCATGTGAGTTGATCACACACACGATGGAAACAAGCCAATCTTTTGCCCACGATCTGCATTAGGGTCTACCATGGCTCTTTGAGCTACTACTAGTAAAGATCTCTCTCTCTCTCTCTCTCTCTCTCTCTCTCTCTCTCTCACTCTCACTCTCTCTCTCAATGCACGCCTACGTGTGCTACTAGAGGGAGATTACATGTTCATAATTTATATTGTACAATGCATCAAATTAAACCCTCAAAAAATCAATGTTTATTGGTCGGAAACAAGGCTAGCAAGGCTCGTAGCATCTAGCCCCCCGTCTTTATCTCCATTATCACCTACGATGGATGCCGTATTATTTATTTGGTAGAGTCAGGTACCGGGCTTGTCGGCCCAATAGGAAAAGGGTAAGAGTGATCATCGATGAGAGGCGCACTCTAACTGAAACATTCAAGGGTTAGTTGGCTAAGTATGGGCGCCCAAGTGTGAATGGGGCGAGCTCATATAAAGTCAACTAAACCTAAAATTCACTCATTCTCTCATGTGTGCAATGCAAGAAGAGTTCTCTTGCTCCATCTCCTTCTCCGTCTCCCTTGTGTACTACTGTGTGGGTGTGTGTACTTGAGAGAGAGAGAGAGAGAGAGAGAGAGAGAGAGAGAGAGAGAGAGAGAGAGAAAGAGAGAGTGTGATCGAGCATTGCGGTGGCACGACGGCGACGAGGCGGTTAAACGCAGCGTAGCGACATCTCCCTCTTCTTCGCGGCGAGGAATCCACCACGACAGCAAGCATAGAGCGGTGAGTGACACTGTACACACCATTGTCTTCTTTGAGCTTACTCGTTTAGGCTAGTTGCGTACTTAGAGCCATCTGTGGCTCGCGCACAGTGTATTGGCAAGTTCCTTGCATTGACACGTGCGACAGACGCGCACATTTTTGGCACCGTTGACAGGGAAATTCCATACACTAAGCTTGAGTGGCACTTTGTGCTTCTTTGTGGTGCAATTTCAATTGTAGGAAAGGAAGGGAAGGAAGGTGTGTGTGTTGAGAAGAAGGATTTTGTTTTGCTACTGTGTATTTCTTTGTTAATGAGGTTTTGAAAGGTACTGTGTTTTCTTTGTGATAAGGTGTTAGTATTAAGGTTGTTAGTTCTGTGTAATGTAAAGTACAGTAAGTAGGAAGTAGATCTGTTAGAGCTAATGAAGTGTGTTAGTGTGTAACAGTAGGTGTATTAGTTGTAAGTAGGTCGGTAGAGTGTGTGTGTGCTCGCACCCAGGCCATGGCGACCTTATCCCAAAAAAAAAAAGAAAAAAGGTAGGACAGGGATCGGGAATATCTCCCAGACCCAAGCCTAAGCTCACGCTTAGGATCAGGCCTCAGTCGCCCTTTAAAATTACGTATTTTAGCCTCACATGTAGCTAAAAATCGATTTTTTTGAGGACCAACGGAGATTCAGGTGACCGCATGTTGTGCTATAAAGTACACCGCAATCCTCTGAGTGATACGCTCATTTTGAGCTATCACACACTTTAATCAGAAAACCAAACATTAAAAAAACATAAAAAATGAGTGAAAATCGACGCGTAAAAAAGTAAGCGGTTAACCTTCGAGATTATTCGCCAACGCTTGTGGGGTGCCAAAGGCACATGCATCTGCGCTCTAGTCGTGTGCTAGAGACGGAGCAACTAGAGAAAATTTTGACTTATGCGAGTTCTCATTATCCACCTACCTTAGGCTCTGGGCCCTCGGCGGGGACCCAAGGTAGTACAAACCAAGACCCAAACATAGCGGCTAGTGACTCTTCCTCTGACTACAACGTCATGAAGGGTTTCCCAAGGCCTAATCCCGATATCTCAAGCCAAGACATGCATGCTATGGGCCCACGGTCTGGGCCGAGCGTGCTTAGCCGCTTGAAGGAAACCTTTAATAGAGCTACTCGCTCCGAACATGGCTAATGATGTAAATGAGGGGGGTGGGGAAGTAAATTCTCCATTCATGACCAACGTAGACCCTATGCCCTTAGAGAATGTGCACATGAATACTTCATTCACTGCACCTCCCGACTCTTCAGAGCTATTCCCCTCCGAGGTCATATTACCCGATGGTGGTAGAAGCCTTGCCGAAGTGCAAGAGGTTGAGCGATATTTCATTGCGGCTAGGGAAAAGGAAGTCAAGAGCTTACGCAAGGCGGAGCAACGAAGAGAGTTAAAAGCAAAAGCCCCTATGTCAATATCCTTGCTAAGAGAGCAATCGAGTGCTCCTGACTTAGCAACCGCTAAGGGCCAACCCCTAGAAAGCAACATTGCATCTAGCTCAAAGGACACCCCTAGCACCTCAATCCTAGATGGAGCATTCTTAAATGAGAACTGTGAGTAGGAACTACAAACGAAAACTCTAACCGACCTATACACAGGTCACACCTATCACGTGGGTTGGTCAGATGTCCTACAATCCACAATGGGTGCTACTAGTGTGGAGGATCAACAACAAAGAGTTTGTGAGGTCATCCATAGGGTCATTGAGTTAGAGAGACAGAACAAGGGGATCAACATGCCTTCAACGGGTCTCATGAGATTCTTGGATACAGGAAAGGCTAAACAATCGACCTTATCACAAATGGAGACTCCCTCGGTAAGTCCGATGGACCTCCTATATGTTGTTTCGCCAGGGGTCTCGGTGCAATCTAAGCCCACACATGATAGCTTTACCTTTCCAAGTCTAGCTCATCTTTACCTTGATGACACCACGGCTACCATGCCTACCCCAATGATGGGCATGCCGAGAAATACGCCATGGACCTCATTTGTCAGTAAAGCACCACTACATGGTAGCTCAATGCCTGCAACAGTACCTACAAGTGTGTACCAATCGTATGCACCTATGGGTCATTGCACTCATGTAGTCCCTACCCCTCCCATTGTTTCAACTACCTATGCTCCACAACCACAACACCCAAGCTCTTATTTCCATGGGACTATACCGGCTAGCATTAGCATGTCACATCCAACGTCTGCTATGCCTAGGGCCACCCATATGAACCTTGGGCCACCACATGGCACAACATTGTACCCAACATGGAACCCAAGGGCTTCCTATGTGCCAAGCCCAATGCCAATACCTACTCCACATGTAGTATCTGGAGCGCCTTCACCCACGGTGCCTGCTCACTTAGGTGACTTGGAAACATTTGCTCAAGCTATTGCTGAGAATATGCGTAACACGCCTGATAGAGAGCCTAGAAGTAAGGTAGTACAAATAGCCAAGCTCACATAAAAATTTAGCGGAGACGGGGATGTGAGAAAGCATATTGAAGTGTTTGAACAAATATGCGATTCTCTAGGAGAACACAATGACATGCATAAGAGTAATGCTTTAAGCCTAACCTTAAGTGGGAAGGCAGGGGATTGGTATAGAACCCTAAGGGTGGAAGAAAACATGATTTACCCTACTCTTAGTAGACTGTTCTTAAAAGAATACATACAAGAGGGAGTGCTTTGGGGTGTAGCCTCTCAGCTCCAGAAAACCCAATGAGAGGAAGGAGAGTCGGTGAGAGACTTTATTAGTCGCTTGAAGCATTTGAATTCTCGTTGTAATCCAAATGAGTGCTTCAATAATAATCAATTGCTTGATAGATTCATTAGGGGATTACGACATGAGGATATCTGCAATGGCCTAGTCATTAGAGGTATCACCACTTGGGAAGCAGTCACCACCAATGCGATCCAATTGGAGGATAATTTAATGATTCAAGGAGAAAGAGTGTCTGTTGAGCCTCAATCTATTAGCTCGCAAGCATCAGGGCATCAGCCAATGACCCTAAAGCCTATTGCTAAGGAGCCAAAGATATTTGAGATGACTTTAGCAGATCTCACCAAGGCTATTCAAGAGAGTCTTAGAGACAATCGTGCTCTGCAAAACAATCATATGTATCCAAGAAGGGAGAAACAATGGTGCTCAGTATGCTATGGACCGCATAGTACGAGTGAATGCCCTACTTTTAAAGTAAAATTCAATGGGAACTACAATGCCTATGGGAGGTATGGTCATCAAGCTAAGGATTGCATAGTATTTAAGCGCGCGATGGCCAATAGACCAACCTTAGCATGAACAGACACACCTCAAGTGCCTGCATTGATGCCTGCCCCACCTCTTGAACAAACAACACAACACATGGTCCCTAGGGCCCAAAATGTTGTTCAAACAACACCTTTACCACCTCCAGTGCTAGGACCACAACCACCACATCCGAGAACCACTTCTGTGAATCAAGTGGGTTGTGAGTCATCTATTGCTTGTTTGGAAGGCTTTGAGGAAGATATAGATCCTAATATTGCCTATGGGATGGATGTGCTTGAAGAAAGTCCACAATACTACATGGAGGACTATTGGGGACAAGTCAAACCTGTATGTCAAGTAGCTACTCTTGCGGCAAGAGGTCAAACTATCAATTACACTGCTAAGAGACTACCTCTTCAATGCTATGAGTGTGGAGGTCCACATAGTGTAGCCGAGTGTCCTATTAGGCTACAAAAGAACGCCACACTAATGCAAACCAATCAAGCAAGCACGTCTACAATGCCGATACTCATGTGTAATCGATGTGGCATAGATCATTTGATTGCCCAATGTCCAAATAATCCAAATGCATCGAAGATCACGCCATTAAACTTGATTGGGGTTACCGAGGAGCCATTACAAAGTACACATGTGGTACCAGTAAACGTACTCACACGATTGATGCTCCAAAAACAAAATTATATTCTTGAGGAAAGAGACACGACATCAATTGCCCAAACTCAGAAAAAGAAGAAAACATGAATGCAGAGATTGCAAAAAGCAGCGAAGTCAGACCCCAGTTCAAAGACCAACATAGGGACTGGTGACGACCCCGTAAATATGAACGACGCTGAAGAGGATTCTGATTCAGGTGAAACCATGGAGACCAAAACGACCACTAAGATAGAAACCAACAAGGAAGATCTTCATGAGCCACAATGGCCAGGATCCAAGAAGAAGATAGGAACTTATCCAAATCCTACAGAGGAGATCGAGCGAGTCAAGCAATTAAGGAGTTTGGTAGAAGATACCCAAAGGGATCTAGAACTAGTACCTAGGCAGATCTAGATTACAGGCACCGTGTTCCCTACGCAACAACAACCTCACCAAGTCCATAGACCCTTATCCATACCTAATGTCATCCAAGAAGAAAGTGACTTAAAGTCATGGGAAAGTGGGCGTAGTCACTTCTTGATGGAAAGAATGTTTACAGAGGGACTACATGATCCTATCGAAGGAGGCACAACAAGCTCAAACTTGCAAATTTTTGGACTTTGACTGAACATTTTTAAGTTTGTACATGAGTTTTAGTCATATAAAAGTCTCACCTCAAAAAACTCACTCATAGGCACTTATAGTAGCCCTACAGCTGCTACCATACTAGTGACTTGCCCTGCATGTACATGTGCTTGCTAAAGAAATCCAAAAATCCCAAAAAAAGAAAACCCACACACAATTTTTACATCGAGTGACATGTCCATATGTGCAAATTTACAAAAAACAGGGTTCTCAAAATGCGCTCAACATCGTCAACCACTCAATACACTTGGGGTGTTGCAACTTGGTCCACCCTCACAGGCCGGCCTACACTGCAACATGTCAAAAATATTATGCCTCAAGAGTGGAGGAGTAATGGAGAGCTTTTCTTGGGAGCTTATGTGCAGCCTGGCTCTTTGGTTCATATGAAGAGCCTGCTGCTTTTGTATCTTCAAGGCCCTCCCCATCCCTCCAGTGAAGACTGTATGAATTATATGGTTGGAGCTGATCCACACACTTTGAGGTAAATTCAAGAGGTTGCAAGGCAGCTTTGAGCATATGTGGGAGTGTTGTGAGGCATTCCTATCACTATGGTGTCCAAGGCCCTTCTACACCATGGTCCATGGTGCTCCTAGGTGGCATTATAGGCCACAGGTGGTTGTTTCCTCCTCCCATATCTTGATTTATCCATCATTGTACATATTCAATTTTTTTTTCATTAGGAAAGTTTCCCTTCTGATGCTGATGTAGGCCCCCTCTTGTTGGGGCCGTTTGTAGCCCAATTGGGCAATTTTATTAACTAATAGAAGGAACTTATTTAAAAAAAAAACAATTGATGAAGCTTTGATACCAATAGTGAACACCCAGTTCCGCTTATACAACTCTTAATCTTATCTTTACAAAACCCCTATGCTTAGCATGCTCCTCGAATATCAGCCCTTAGTTATAATTCCCACAGCCTAGGACCTCCTAGCCTAGGACCTTAGTCATGACATCTGGTATGCAGCTACAACCATGTAATTTTAACCACTAAATTATTGCATGGTTTTAAGAGATGTTTCATATGGTGGATTTACTTGAATTATCCAACAAAAACAACCAAGCTAGCATGAAAAAATAAAGCAAGACAATACACGATTCATCAATAAGCCACGAGACAAGTTTCAGTGAACAAGATCTCTTTACAAGAATATCGTAATCATACTCACATTTGGATACCCAAACAAAAAGAGCCAATGGCTATGAAAACACCTTCAAGGCACCCTAAAAAATATATCAAACAATGATAGAAAAAAATGGTTATCCAAAGTGCCACAAAATCGCCCACAAAGTATACAAGACAAAGGTAATCTCTTAACAATACAAATTTGTTTGAATGACTACATGCAGTGCAAGTCGCTAGTGGTAGCGCCAGTTGTTGGGTCGCCTTGAGTGCTGCCCGCAAGCGAGTTTTTGGAAGTGTCACTTACATATAACTTAAACTCATGTACAAACATAAAAAAGTTCAGCCAAAGATTGGAATTTATGTAGTTTTTTTCTTGTTTTTCCCTCTTCATGCATTTTGATGCATTTTTGCCCTTGATTAACCTTTCCTACGTGTTGTAGTGCCATGGCAGCTTGCTGTTCACGTCAATTTTGCACATAGAGGTGCATATATTTGAAACATGTGGTCTTCAAAACCTTTATTTCAAAAAATGAATAGAATTTTTGAGACTCGAAAGCATTCCTTTTGAAGTTGTGGTTTGGGAAATATAGTCTCTTTCCCACATGGTACAAGATATGGAAGCTCGCAGGCAGTTTGGTGTAGGGTGAGTTATGGAAGCTCGCTTGTTTTGTGGTGTGTGTACACTTCAAATTTGTGGTTTTGAAGAATCATTTGGTGAAAGGGTAAGCTCTTTTTCTCAAGTGCATTCATTGGTGTGTGCTATAATTTCATTCTAGGGTAGGCCCTTCCTAGTTTCCATGGTGGTCTTTTGTGCGAGTGTGTACTTGTAAAGTCACAAAGGATCACTTACTTTTGAATTGTGGCATGGTGGGAGTTCTTTTCATACGGCTTGTGGTGCTGGATTTTTGTCTTGAGTGTTATTGGGAGGCATTTCTATAGAGGTTCCCCTTGCTCTTATTTTCCCAACAGTGTTTTGGTGCCCGCCATCAAGGAATTGCTTCGAGTTACTTTCAGTTTACAAGTTCATGGCGTTCAGTTTCCAATAGCTTAATGGAAAGGTTATTGAAAGTGCCAAAGGTTTCATTGAGAAAATGAAGTTTGCTTGCCTTCTTTTGCTGACGAGCAGGACCTTACATCGGTGCTACGAATTCTCTACTTTTGCTTGAAGGGAGATGCTCGAGAATGGTTGTAAGGCTACAAAAAGGAGCTACAATCAGCCCAACCTCCTTAAGTTATCTGTGAGATCCCCAACCCACCAATACCAAAATTGGAATGGGGTCCTTGACAGGTCTCTAGGCCTATTAAAAATTAGAGTCCCTAAGTAAGAAGCGTCTAGGGAATAGACCTTTACCGTTGACAATGTTGTAATTAGGGTTGCAGAGAAATGCACACAGCTTGGAGAAGACGAAGGAAGCTCCAAGCACACGATAGACAGTGTGTTACTTAGTGTGCAATGAAAAGATAGAAAGCCCTAGAGTGATGGGCGTATATGCAATGCTCGAGGGAACAAACCTCCTAAAGAGGGAAAAAAATGCCGCGGTGGTCCTAGTGTGTTCACACACATCACTACCACATGTATATGGTAACAAAATCCCCCCTGGAGTGATGCGGTGAACGAGAGCTGGCACAAGAGTAAAGGGAAGTGCCATCCGTGAGGACATGATCAATCCACAAAGGGGAGTAAGCCCAAAGCTTTGTGGAAAGCTTCAAGCTTCTTACAAGACAATGTCTTTTTGAAAAGATCTGCAAGGTTGTCCTGTGTTGGCACATAAGCCAAGTTGATCTCTCCCGCTGAGAGCCTCTCCCTGACATAGTGGTAATGCACCTCAATGTGCTTTGTGCGAGCATGAAAAACTGGGTTCCTCACAACTGCCAATGCGCTTTGACTGTCAGTGTAGATAGTGTTGGCAGTGTCCTTTCCAACACCCAAATCAGCCATAAGGCATCTGAGCCATACACACTCAACCGTAGCTATGAAGATTGCCCTGTACTCAGCCTCACAACTCGAAGTGGCCACAGTAGGTTGCTTCTTGCTCAACCATGATATACATGAGCTACCAAGCATGAAACAAAAACCACTTGTGGACACTCACGTGTCAAAACAACCAGCCCAATCTGAGTCCGAAAAAGCATGTAAGTCTGGTGGCAATGATCCCCCTTTGAGATAAAACAAGCCAAGATGTAAAGTGCCACTAAGGTAGCAGAAAATCCTCTTGACAGCCTGCCAATGCTTAGACCCTGGGCTATGCATAAATCTGATGACCTATGAGATTGCAAACTGAATATCCGGCCTCGTGTTGCATACATAAATGAGGCAGCCAACAACAGTTTGATAAAGAGTGACATCAGCAGGATCGCTAGCATCATGTAGACTCAACTTCAAACTTGTTTCCATGGGACTGGCAATAGGTTTGCAATCCTCAAGTCCAAACTTACATAGCAATGTCTCTATGTAAATTTTCTGACACAAGGCAATACCACCAACACACTGCTTAAACTGTATGCCCAAGTAATGATGCAACAACCCCAAATCTTTTATCTTGAAAATAGCATTCAAATCAGCCTTAAATTCAACAATATGTCTCTCATTTGGTCCAGTGATCAACAAATCATCGACATAAAGAACCACAATGAGAAGTACATCACCCTCACTCTTTACAGACAATGTGCTTTCTGTTGGACTGTTACGAAAGCCTCGTTTGACCAAATGAGTGTCAGCTTTCTCATACCAAGCATGGAAATTGCTTCAACCCATACAAAGCCTTCTTACATCTGCACACTTTGTCCTCTTGTCCTTTTATGACAAAACCGCGAGGCTGCGTTACATAAACTTCCTCAAATATGTCACCATTCAAGAAAGCAGTAACAATGTCTAATTGATGTACATCCCAACCAAAATGAGCTGCTAATGCACATAGAAAATGCACAATAGTCATACAACAACTGGGAACAAAAGTCTCTTCATAATTTATGCCTTTTTGTTGTGCATAACCCTTTGCAACAAGTCGAGCCTTATGGTGATCGATCTCACCATCCGGCTTGCGTTTCAACCTGTAAACCCACTTCGTACCAATGGCCTTTTTGCCAAGAGGCAAATCACATAAAGTCGACGTGTCATTTTCTATAAGTGCATCATATTCTTATTGCATGATAACCATCCAATTTTCTAAATTCTGTGCTTCATCAAAAGATAGAGTCACCTCAACATCATGTAAGTTAAGACACAACCAAAGCATAACAATTTGATGCATAAGATGCATGGCGAGAGCTTGAATGAGTACGACTAGACAAAGGTGCATCCAATTTAATGTCACGCAAAGTGTGCACCAGCCATTTTGGTATACCTCTAGCCTGCTCATTTTCAACCCTTTCCTCATCAAGTACATATCATGTACATCTGCATCAGTAATAGGGTGATCTGTAACATTTTCAGAAACCCCCATAGGCTGTACACTTGCCTCATTGGAACTTACATTCGTATTTCCACCACTGAAAAGAGGCAACAAAGTGTCATAAATGTCCTATGAGCTTACATTATTGTCTCTAGTACATGACAGCAAGGACTGAACAGAATCTTCCATAAACACTACATCCCGTGAAACCAGAATACGTTTTGTTTGCGGATGATACAACCTGTAACCTTTGCTTTCAGCACTATAACCAACAAAAAACATTTGACAGCCTTATCATCCAATTTTTTGCGTTGTGTTTGTGGCACCAAAGCATATGCCAAACATCCAAAAACACGTATGTGCTCAATAAAAGGCTTTCTATCATGCCATGCTTCATATGGAGTAATAATCTGCAAAGTTTTTGTAGGACACCTGTTTAGTACATAGGTGGCACACATGATGGCCTCAAGCCAAAAAAGAATGCGGCAAAGCTTGACTTTTGACCATACATCGTGCCATTTCTGCAAGTGACCCGTTTTTCCTCTGAGCAACACCATTTTGTTGAGGTGTATAAGGCACTGTACGTTGTTTTATCCCATGACTAGCCAGAAATGCATTGAATCATGAGACATATACTCCCCCCCTCGATCGGAATGGAGGGTGCCCATAGTACATTACAAGACATTTTTAGCCATAGCTAGAAATTGTTTGAAGCACATGAAAAATTTGGACTTCGCTTTAAGCGGAAATACCCATGCATGCCTGGAGTAATCATCAATGAAAGTCACGAAGTAAAGGTAATTGCCCAAGGACGGAGTTTGCATGGGCCCACAAACATCACTATGCACAAGCTGCAACCTGCATGTGGCCCGAACTGAACCATCCTTTGGAAACTTAGAACACTGCATCTTACCCAAAATACAACCTTCACAAACATGTTTGAGAGGTGCTTCAAGAGGCGGCAAAGAAGCAACCATTTCAGATTTCTGCAAACGCACCAAATTGGAAAAATTGAGATGCCCAAAACGTGCATGCCACAGTTTTGCATCTGAAACAGCCCTTGAATCTGCAACTGCATTTGCAAATTTTTTTCCATACTTGTCATACAAAGTGAGCTTATACAGCCCACGACAGAAAAGGCCAAATGCAACAATTTCATCACCAAAATTGAGATCATGAACTGTACATCTGTCATCCACAAATTTGACTACAAGTTCAAGTCTAGCAAGTGTGGATACAGACAATAGATTCTTCTTGATCCCAGGTACATAAAGTGCATCAACAAGTGTGAAGGAACTGCCATTTGCAGCAGTAAACACAATCTTTCCAACTCTCTGAACTAAATAAGAGGCATTGTTGGCACAAGTGACTGATTTCCCATGAGGGACAAACTCGAGAGAGGTGAACAGTTCACGATGTGAGGTAATGTGCTTTGTAGCACCACTATCGAAATACCACACATGTGAATCTGCAGCAATTGACAAGCATGCATCATGGACAACAAGATTGTAAGTGCACCCTGCACTAAAAGGCCATTCTGCATCAATACCACCAACACAGTCTCCTTTCACAGAAGACTCAACAATGGCTGCATTTGTAGTGGAACCAGTATTTGCAATGGAACCACCCTCTTTCTTCTTAGCCTCTTTGGCCTTCAACTTAGGACACGACTTGATCAAGTGATCATTAGCTTTACAATAATGGCAACACATTTTCTTTTTGCCCTTATCACCAAGATTTCCAGACGCATTGCTACTAACAGAAGCATTAGGAACATATTTTTTTCCACTCTTGCAGCAGAACCATAAGAAGTGGCCGTATTGCTGTTACCACCCTTTCTTTGAGAAGCAATAAAGGTCTCTTTAACTACACACTACCTAGTCTTGTTTTTTCTGGAAAGTGACTCTTGCAACAGCAATGTGCATAATGCATCAAACTTGACAACTTTAGGATTCCCTGGGTCATCAGTCTCCAAGTACTAGCAAAAGTCTGGTAAGAATCTGGTAAGGCATCAAGAACAGTCTACACAAGGGAACTGTCTGAAATGACTTCACTTGCAAAAATAATTTGCTCATTGATATCCTTGACACTAGCAAGGAAAGTGTCCATATCACCTTCCTTATGCATAATCTTCGACTCCAACTCTTTACGCAGCAAAGCAATTTTAGCCTCATTGCGACTTGCATAAAAACCAGCCAAAATATCCCAAGCCTGTTTTGCAGATTTTGCTGAACAGATATGAGGAACAATGGTGCGCTTCATAGACAATGCAATCAATGCATGATCCTACGCATCCTTTACATCCCAACAAGCTTGTTCTGTCGTAGGCAAAACAACTCTAATAGCAGTAATCCTTGCAGCAAGACCTACAACATCCTCAACATCACCTACATCCTCAGAACTGGGACGTACATCAATGCCCTGCACAATATTCTAGATGCCCTTGACACAAGAACGTGTTGCATCATATAAGCCCACATAGGGTAATTGTCCCCATCCAACCTGTCCTCAGCAAGAAACATCTTGAAGACATCTGTGTTGTTGTCAGCCATGGTAAATGTTGCACCTGATGTGAAAACTACTCGAAAATAAGAGAAATGGAGCGGGAACAACACGTGCTATATAGCACAAACCGTAGAAGAATGTAAGGCACCTGTTATGCAAAAAACGGCGATGACAGAAATTCTGCACAAAATGAAGAATTTGCTTGTGCAGACCTACTTGTAGTGGAAACGGAGGCTGAGATGAGCCCGAATCAGAAATTTGAATATTTGTCGACCTGCGAGCGCTCGCCAAACCTCACTGTAATCGGAGAAAGTGAGCAGGCGTTTGCTGGAGCAGCTGGCGACTAAGCTCGGGAGGACGTAACATGTTATGATACCAAATGTTGTTATTAGGGTTGCAGAGAAATGCACACAGCTTGGAGAAGATGAAGGAAGATCCAGGCACACAATAGAGAGTGTGTTACTTACTGTGCAATGGAAAGATAGATAGTCCTAGAGTGATGGGCGTATATACAATGCTCGGGGGAAAAAACCTCTTAAAGAGGGAAAAAATGCCCCGGCTGTCCTAGTGTGTTCACACACATCACTACCACATGTATATGGTAATAGACAATGGCTTGGGTATATAACCCTAGAAGAAGACCTAGTCCTGTCTCACAACAAAAACGGGACAACATCCAAGTCTGTTTCAAGCCTATAACTTTCACAATTTGGGCTAAGGTATTCTCAACCAATGTTTTTTCCCCCTAATCGATGTGAGGGCATAGCCACTGGTGAACTCCTCTTCCAACTGGACAAATTTTCTAAATATTTTTAGTGTGCGAGGATTTATAGTTACTTGACTAATCAGGTCCACACGTCCATGATTAACAGCCTTAGTCAATCCCCACTTACCACTCCGCACTCACACATGATTTTTTTATTTCCTAATTACTACCACATGTGTTTTAAGATTTGAAGTAATGGTTTGTTTTTAGTTTTCGTCTCACAGGGGTTCCTTTAAGCAAGTATTAAAGACATCATCAAAAAGCATTCTTTTAGTAAATAGACATCTTCAAACTTAAGACAGGGTACTGCCAATCAAAAACATTGACCATAATAACCATGACGAATACCCTTCTTGTATCAAGACCACCTATGGGTGAAAAAACTGAACCCATTCCTTATTCATAATCCAGGGTGGAAACCCATCACCCAAAGTTCGGGGTGCGCATACACCAAACCAGTTGCCCATACAACCGGATACCTCCCTTAGGATAAAAACGATATCCTAACTTATGTAGAAACATCAAGACATGACACAGAGTAGAACTCATCGTTCATGGGGGTAACCGACTTATCCGTGGCTGAAAAGCCATCATTATTCATCAATTTATACCAAGGAGTCGGAGGTGTCTTGAGACAAGTTGTCTTAAGAATGATCAATCATATCTTTCCTAAATCAACCAGCTTTAACCCAAAAAATTCTTTTTTAATTTACAAACAAGTGTACGTTGGTTTCTGATGTTTTCCGTTTTCAACTAGTTTTTACTTTTCCTAATTCCTTACTCTCTCTTTTACGTATGCAATGTTAATACTTAAAGAAAAACTTATAATATTCATCTTAAATTATAAAGAAGACCCACCTAGGAGTGGTCGGCCATTTACTGCATTGCTGGGGCCTAAATACTTTCATCAGTAGGCCTACTACTAGGCTCGGTCTCATCGTCATGCGACGCACTAACCCTCTTGGGAATATTTCCCTCTTCATCAGACTTAGGGTTTGCTCGGGTCCTTTTTGGTGCCATGACTTCTATCCTTATAAGGACGTCTATTTACTAGGTAAATAATTTTACCTTCATATTTCTCTTTTAACCCCAACTAAGGTTAAATTTATAGTCCTAGATGGTAATATTTTGAACTAATAATTTTTATTTTGCTTATATGAATAAGATAACTTTATCATAGCTTTCTTAAAGGTTTTCTAACACCTCTTATTTTCCTTATAAATTTCTACATCTTTTTTTAAAATTTCTCATCGTTATTAAGCTTGAAATATGCTTATTTTTGCTTAATATTTATTTTAGATTCATTATCTCTTAAAGATTGAACTTTCTCAGCTTCATATCAATGGTTTATACTTCTAATAATTTTTCTAAAAACTTTTAACAGTAATTTCTATCTATCCTATTTAAGTTTTAACTTAAAATAGGATTATTTGATCTATTATAATTACTTAAATTAATTAACTAATTATACTATAATTATCAAAGCTAGATGATGATGTTTCCATTTTTCCGTTTTATTTTCAGCTCAAACCTGTGTATTTTGTCTTAATTAAATAGGTGAAATTGCTTTCTGACCATAATCTAACTATCACGACTTACATTTGATGTTTACTTATTCTGATAAATATCTTATAATTATCTAACTTGATTAGCTAAATTTTCCTTTTATTTCCAGCTAAAATCATTTTGCTTTGCCTTAAGTATATAGTTAGACTAATTTTTGTTTAATGAGGTAATTACCTTGTGTTCCTAACAATGTTTCCTAACTATGATAATTAACTTAGAAATATTTGAGTTGATTAAGTAGGTTTTTCATTAATTTTTTAGTTAAAAAGATCTAATTTCTACCTAATTAATTATAGAAACTAATAAAGAATTTATGATATAATTTTCCTAGCTTCTTATCAACCTATCAAGCTTTGATAATTATCTTTTACTAAGTTAAGCTTAATTAGTATAATTACCCTCAATTTAAGACTAAAAAGATTAATTTTAATCTTAATATAGTTTAATACTTAATTAGATTAATATCCCTAATCTTAATCTAAGTAATCAATAGAATATTAAGAGTTTAAGAGCGTAATTTATAATATAGAAAGGTTTAATCTTCTTAGCTAATTAGATTAATGAAGAAATTAGAGGTAAATTAGCATAATTGTACTAATTCAAAAGTGCTTAGGCTAATTATCGTTGATAATCAGCTAGAGTTTTTGCTCTCTAGTGATTTTTGAGTAGAGTTTTTCTCTCTATGTGAGAGAGAAATGGCCAAGTCACATTCTTGAAACTTTCCCGAGCTGAATTACACTAATTATCGTTGATAATCAGCTAGAGTTTTTGCTCTCTAGTGATTTTTGAGTAGAGTTTTTCTCTATGTGAGAGAGAAATGGCCAGGTCTCTGAGTCTAATTCATTTGTGAAGCGGTAGGGCCTATTTATAGTTTTTCTGTGCATTATGGAACTTTCTCGGGCTGGATTAGGCAGTTGCTTGCAGCTTAGGCAGCCATAGGCTCAAGAAGGTGCCATCTGCTGCTAATTCTATGCCTGGCAGCTCCTGCTTTCTTGTCCCATAGCCTGCCTGATTTAAAAATCAACCCTGCTAATTTTCTAGGCTATTTTCTGCTATTTTCATAAATATCTGGGAGGACTTAGTAAAAGTCTATGCTTAAATGATTACTACAACCATCCAATTTTTCTTAGCAAATTAATTGACATTAAATCTTTCGGAGGGACTAGCGGGGTCAATTTTTGTCCGAATTTAATTTTGAAAATTTCTAGCCCTAGGTTTGCCTTACTTAAGATTCCAACCAAAAATACCATTTTTAATTGCTTTGGAGATAATGTTTTACCTGTTTTTATGTCCAATGCTTTCTCCTACTTCTTGAGTTCATTTCCCTGCAGCTAGAAAGGTGGAAACCTTACAATTACCCCAACTTAAAAATTTGAGATTCCCTCATCTCAATCGAAATTGGGAAAGTCTTTGAGAAGAGAGATTTCATCTTCCCAAGTGGCATCTTCGGTGGGATAATCATTCGACTTTATCACGCGTTTCTGAGATCCTCCTATGTACAAGGTGACCACAACCCTATACTAGAATCTTGTGGACTTTGGGTCGATGAGATATAGGATCAAAATATACAACATCTTTTGGTTTCCTAAAACTAGGGCCTACACCTATGGGCCTTATTCTACTTGGGTAGGTTACGTTAGACACTTGATTAAACACCCACTGATTCTCTGATACTTGGGCACCATCTACTACAAGGGTTTTTCTGGATTCTCTGTCCCCATGAAAAAGTATACTTCAATCACTTGAAGATCTTCAACCCATTTGAGTCTCTTTATATTTAGTGCTAAACCTTCTAACTCTCCCGCATCAATGAAGAAAATTCCAAAGCTGCCACCCATTTTCCTTGGATCTGGCACCCAATACTCTTCAAAGTCACCCTTGAATCATTAAACCTCCTTGAACTACTCGATCAATCTTTCGATGCGATCTGCCTTTTGACTTGTTGTCTCCTTCGATGGTCATCACTATCTTTGCTTTCTTTTTGGGTGGCTCTTTCGTCTTTTCTTCTGGAATTGTGTCTACTTCCTTCTGAGCCTTGTTGACACAAGCGGTGCCACTGGTGATTCATATTTAACATCCTGTTTTAAGTCTTAGCCAATCATTTTGAGTAGGTGGGTCTGGCTATTCTTGTTAAGATTTCAGCTTCGCCAATATACTTGGGTTTATCAGTTCCCAAACCCACTACTTGTTCATGTAAATACTGCGTGTAATATACATCCTTTGGCACACTGCTTCTCAATGCCCAGGTGAAGGTGATGGCAATGGCATGAGGTGGTGTAGTATACTTTGTGGGCTTTTGTTGCAGACATGGAAGAATTGGCTGTACAATTTACAAATCTTGACCACTCTTGGATCCACCATGTCTTCAAAGATGGGATTGATTTTCTTTTGAGAGTATACTTCTACAGTCTCTCTTCTTTCCCTGACTAACGTACCCTCATTGTGTACTCCCAAGGCATCTGCTATGAGATGAGGTGTATTTGTCACTTCGTTACTTTCCCCACCAAGTGTACAGTGAGGACTGCCTTGCCATCCTTCTTGATTTTGGTAGCCAGCTCATAGACCCTTTGTAAATCAACCCCTATCGGCACAAATGTAAAAAACCCATGTAGATCCACCCTTTCCAGATGATTGATGATAATTTCTTGGTTTGCATATCCAATGAGTTGGATTGCCTTGTGGAAGGTTCCTTGGTACAGCTTTATGCCTCCTCTCTGTATTGCCTTGTGGATCTCGAAAGGTCCCTTGGGTACAACTTTATGCCCTCCTCTTCTATAGTCGCTTCATCCATTCATGCTTTTGTTGGCTTTAGTGTTTCATTGGGAATTGTAAAGGGTTCCATCATTGCAATAATGTCTTTCAAGGCGAGTCTCTTCTTCTTTGCTGGTGCTTTTTTGGCTTTCATTGATCCGGCGTGCACTCCAAGTCCAAAAGTTAGCATCTTTTACTAAATCTAGAAGTTGATTAGCTTCTAGCTATCCAAATGACTTCAAAATTAAATCATTAGCTTAGGTCCTAAGGATGCTATGCAAGTTGACAAAGTGCATTTAGATATTGGTATTACGTTGTGGGACATCATACGCGTATGATGTTTATGTGTCCAGAATAAGGTGAAATTTGACGTGTGCATAACTCATAGCATATATATCACACATATATGCTTGGAATTAGATTTGAACATATATTGAGTAAGACATTGCCTTATAAGCTCTTTCAGGACTCTAAAATGATAGAATGGCTATATTTTGGGGTATATGAGGTTTTAATGAGTTGAAGCTTGGTGTATGGACTCATGAGCATATTATAAGAGCATAGGATAGGTCAATATCACTTTAGATTGTAAATTTGTCACCTTGGGACATCAAATGCGCATGGTGTCTACTATGTATAAATCAGTTGAAAATCATATCATAGCTTGTGTATGGCTTGGTGATGACTCATATAAGATCAAATCTAAGTTCGAGGGTCAATGGATGTGTCAAAATCCAATATTCGTGCTTCTAGACTCTAACTTTCAACTTGCCTATATTTGGGTATGAAGTGTCCAAACTTGATGAAACTTGGGCTACAGGCTAGTAATGATGTAAGAAGAGCTTAGAGATAGGAAAAATTACTATAGTATGTCATTTTGGCATCCTGAGACATCATATGTGTATGATGTCTAAGTATGTATTTTTTGTCCATATCAGCTCTGTAGATTCCTCATATGATGGGTATTATGCTGGTGATATCAGATTTTTATTTGGAGAGATAAGTGCCTATGTATGGAGCCATGAAAGGTGTTTCAAACTCTTGATTTTCAAAACTTGAGCCTATGTTGTCCCAAACTTGCTCAAATGGGCTCAAACTTGGTATATAGACTGTATGAGATGTACTCAACATGTTCATTACGTGAAAAGCTGAGTATGACCCATATATAACAAAGGTAGGCATCATACACGTATGATGTTTGTTGTGTGCAAATGTATCTGTGCGCTTATGAGTATAATATAGATGTGATGCACAATGCTTGAGTCAAGTTTCACCTGACTTGGAGCTCTTTGGAGGTGTCTATGGCCAAATTTTACCAATAGGCTTGAGCTTTGTGGTTTATGGCCAAAGGATGTCGTGACGCCCCAAATAACTTGAGTTTTAGTATGCATGATGTTTTGAGTATGGGGATGAAGATTGTCTAGTAAAATCTGAAGTGTATGTGTAAAATGACTTGTGAGACATCATACGCGTATCATGTCTGTTCTGCAAAAATGTGATTTTTTGTGCTTTGACAGGCTTTGTGCTAGTCTCCTAAGCCCTTTTAGCTCGAACTCAACTTTGAAATTCATAAGTTTAGCGTAGAAAATCCTTGTTTGGTACTTTGGACTCTGAAGTCGATTTTTGCTATTGAAGATGACTTTCCACGATAACTTCACTTGAGCTCGATCACCTAAGCCTGTAGATGTAGTGGGGCACCTTTCCATGCCTGTAGAGGTAATGGGACACCTTTCCATGCCGTCGGTGTAGCCTTCGGCCTTACTGATGTCATTTATGATGATTTGTTGCTCTAAAAGAGTCTTTTAGTTGGGTGATGATTCGGCGGTGACTTTGTCTTGATTGTCTATGATACGTCGATGCTGGTCATGAAGTTTGGTGGCAAACGGACGCTTCATCTTGCAGTGAGAGCCAAATGAAACTTTGCATGTCGAAGCATAGATGGACGTTTTGATGGACGTTTTGACCCATTTTTTGTGGATTGATTATGAAGGAAGTTACCCTCGAGAGGCACCTACCCATGAAGTTTTGTGCCATTCTAACGACCTATCCCAGATTGGCTTTTGCACGGCCCGTAAAGTTAGGGTTTTAATTTTTGACCTAACACTCCCTATGATGTTTCTTAGCTATCAGGTTTGTGGTTAGGACGCTACGGACTCCTTTGGTCTCTACCTGCCTAGGCTCTATAGAACAGATGCTCTATTAGTTTTTTGTGATGAAGTTAGACCTAAACGTAAAGAGCTCAAGGTGATGATCCTACCTCTCATATCTAGCATTGATCAATGTGTTGTGGGCATCATATAGAGCTGTAGAAGTTTCACACGCTCTAGGCCTCTCTAGATGTCTCTATAGTGTGAATAATGAAAATGTAAGTGGGGTCAAAAGGTCTTATATTGGGGCTCCCTGAATCACTTGTCATAAAATTTTACATGTGCTCCTATCTTGTTGCAAAATGCACTTTAGGCCCAAAAATTTCTCGATTTGTACTCCATTTGCCCAATTTTTGGAAAATATGTCATTTCCTCCAAAAACTAGTCGGATTGGACTTTTCGCAACGTTCTCATAATCGTACCCCAACTTCACCATATGTTGCCCTTGACTTACTAATCACCCTTGTATTTTTTCTTTTTCCATTCTATCACCATCTCATCTGGTTTCTCCATTTTCTTTTGTTTTTTCTTAAAAATTGCAAAAATAAAAGGAAAATAGAAAATCAGCTTCGAAAAATACCAATAAATCAAATTAAATATTAACTATATTAAAAATCTTGTATGTATATTTTTGGCTGGATTGCTCTGTTTTATCAACTTGTTATCTTAAAAACTGCTATTTTTACATATATACACACACACCTAGAGGCTCCATTTTTATGTTTGTCCTCATATGTAATGTAAAATTGTGTTAGATAAGGGCATGAGTACTCGGGTTCACCAAATTTTTTTGCAATCAAACGCAAAAAAACTCCAAAAACATAGAAAACAATGCCCTTTTTAACACTCTTTATACTCATTGTGGATTCGCATTGCCAATGCATGGGTATCAACATTGTGCTAATGCAAACCATGTAGTGTAGCCCTATATACATACTCAGTCAATGTATTGAAAAAAATTATTTTGTGCAAGAGGAGGGTATAAGAAATATGCTTATTGGCATTCAATGCTGAGGTTAATTATCTATATTAGAGCGGTGAAATAATAAGCATTCTAACTATGCCGCTCTTTGTTTAATTGCCATTGGATGCTCTTGAACTGTTGGTTCATCTTGTGCCGTGTTGTTGAGCACTTGTTTGAATCCAAATACCAAATATTTCGTATGCTTGGTCTTCTGTTTAAGAACCCAAATATGAGGCTGACTCTTTTGAGTTTTCCATAAGCTCTTGGGTACCCAAATATGCTTAGCGTTTTGTTTTGGTTGTCTTGGCTTTGATTTTGGTTGGATCTTAGGTGTTTGTACCAAAGGGATTTCTTTGCCCTGTCTCTTTTGAATCCAAAGTTGTTCTTGATTACCTTGGGTTGCAATCAACTTCTTTGGCGTCCATACTTTTGTGATATACTGTGGAGTTGGTCTCCTGGGTTTACCATATGTCGGTTGAGAGGTAGCTTCAAGCATGGTCGGCCTAAACTTTGTGACTTCATCCCTCTTGGTCCAGACTTGCTTATGTGTTGTTGCGGGCCTTGATGGCTACCTTTTCTTTGTGGGTTTCCTGACATATTCTTTGGAATTGTCTATTTGTTGGCCATAACTACCTTGGGTAGGATATATGTAGAAGTGTTCTCTTTTGAATTTCTCTTTGATATCCGTTGTTGAACTGCTATAATAAAGGGTTGTTTGCCCTTATCGCTTGACTCCACTAACCATGGTTTGTCAGATTTTTGTGCAACAAATGGAACCACTTGGCTTTCCTTAGCATGTTGAATGTTGAATTTATCAGAGCTCCAATCAATATGTACATTGTACTTTCTCTGCCATGGATGATCGAGGAATAACGTATGCTATGCTAGCTTATCTTCTACCACATAAAAATTATGCGGATAAACATATTGGTTAATCTGCATAAGTATCATTGTCCATCCCATTGCCTTGATTGAATGCTCCGAATAGCTTTGAATGTCATGTTGTGTGTGTTGAAGCTTGTCCTCAAGTGCAATCTGCTTCTATAAGGTGTAGGAAATAAGATATCCTTGAGCTCTCAAATCTAGAAACACATTTTATTCCACTTGATTACTTCCAACCTTAACTTTTATTGTTGGATCCATTGTGTCCTCTTTATCAAATTCTGTTATTTTGATTGCATTGATCCATAGTGGTGGTCCATGCTGTTGCCGTTTTCATAGAAGCTTTCTCTTTTCCATTTGTTCCTTTGCTTTCGCTTGAGATTCTTTGATTATTCGCTAATTTTCTTGAGTTCTTTTCTTCTCCTCATGGATTTGTTGAAGCATGTCCTAGGCGAGTGGCAAATAATACTTTTTAAGCCTACATCCTCTAATCCAATTGGGCATTTCTTCACTATCTAATGTAGCAAGCTTGATAGCCCCATTTGGTGATAGATCTTTGATCACAAAGGGTCCCATCCCTCTCATTTTGAGTTTCTTGGAATGTTGTTTTAATGTATAAACCAGGACATAATTACCTGTTTTAAATTCTCTCGAGCGTACATGCTTATCAAAAACTCCTTTTGACTTCTTTTCTAAGCGTAGATAGAAGCTACGGCTTTCAAACGGAGCTCATCTAGCTTTTCAAGGTCAAAGACATTTCATGGCATGTCCATTCTAGTGGTTTAGATACCCTTATAGTTGGGATTAAAAACTCCATAGGCAAGATAGCATGAAGACCAAACACCATGTTATACGGTGTTATTTCAATAGATGTCTTATAAGCTATCCTACAAGACCACAATGTAGAGTGAAACTTTTGATCCCAATCTGTCCTTGAATCTGACACTATTTTAGTCAATATAGTGCATAAGGTTTTATTTGTAGCTTCATCTTGTCCATTTGCTTGTGGATAGTATGGAGCAAACTTTTTGTGAATCACCATGAATTCGTCTAACATATTTTCAATAACTTCATTAATGAAATGCATGCCCATGATCACTGACAAGTTCTATTGGTAGACCATATCTAGCAAAGACTTTTTTATATAGAAATTGTGCAATGGTCCTTGCATCAGCTTTATGTGTCGCTTTAGGTTCAACCCATTTAGTGAGATAGTCAAAGGCAACAATGATATATTGGGTGTGAGTCCTGTAAGAGGGAGGTGAAATTGGTCCTACAAAGTTATACCCCACTTAGTGAATGCCATGGCTCCCATGATTGGTCTTGAAGGCATCTCATTCCTCTTATTAGCAATTTGGTACGATTGCAAGCATCACATCTTTTAACATATTCTTCAGTGTCCATATGTAACGTACACCACCATATTTCAACGGTTAAGATAACTTTTGCTATCTTATCCCCTGAGAAATGGCCTCTGCTTATTCCTCCATGTGCCTGCTCTAAGATTGGCAAATATATGATTTTTGTTGCACATATCCTAGAGCTGGTTTTCCTTTCCTCTCTTATAGAGATGATTTTCAATCAATGTGAAGTCTCGAGCCTCTATTTCTATAGCCCTTTTGACATGCTCTAGAGGTATTTTTAGGAAACGTTCTCGTTGTTAGGTAGCCAATTATATATTGACTCTATTATGGTGAAATTGTTGCCTGAAATAGTGTTGCATGTTTTACACTACTGGTTTTGATATGCATGTAGCTTATTTAGTAACATACTCATGAAAATCAACGTGCATATTAGGCCAATAAACTCCTAATGGTTTCAAGTGTTGATATGTTTTTGTTTGCGAGCAATGAAATGTCCAGTCCTGAACATGTGCTTCTAAAAGATAGCAGTTGTACTCTTCTAGAATTATGCATAGTTGTAAAATGTTGTCTGAGCCTAAATAATACAAACATCCTCCAATTAATTGAAAGTTCTTGGATTACTGAACTGTATGTTGTTTAAGTTCTTGCTCAATCTTATCAAATTCTCCTCCATAGGATAGTAAACTGACTATCTTTTGAGACCACTTAGGTACCATTTCAACGTTGGAAAGATATGCATCAAGGATGTCATTGTCTACCCCTTCTATGTTGGAATTAGGGTTGCAGAGAAATGCACACAGCTTGGAGAAGACAAAGGAAGCTCAAGGCACACAATTGAGAGTGTGTTACTTAGTGTGCAATGGAAAGATAGATAGCCCTAGAGTGATGGGCGTATATACAATGCATGTGGGAAAAAAACCTTCTAAAGAGGGAAAAAATGCCTCCTGCAGTCCTACTGTGTTCGCACACATCACTACCACATGTATATAGTAACAAATCCCCCTGGAGTGATGCGGTGAACAAGAGCTGGCACATGAGTAAAGGGAAGTGCCATGCCTTGAGGACATGATCAGTCCACAAAGGGGAGTAAGCCCAAAGCTTTGCGGAAAGCTTTCTCACTAGACAATGCCTTTGTGAAAAGATCTGCAAGGTTGTCCTGTGTTGGCACATAAGCCAAGCTGATCTCTCCTGCTGAGAGCCCTGTGTTGACACATAAGCCAAGCTGATCTCTTCTGCTGAGAGCCTCTTCCTGACATAGTGGTTATGGACCTCAATGTGCTTTGTGCAAGCATGAAAAATTGGGTTTCTTGCAACTGCCAATCCGCTCTGACTATCAGTGTAGATAGTGTTGGCATTGTCCTATCCAACACCCAAATTAGCCATAAGGCATCTGAGCCATACACACTCAACCATAGCTATGAAGACTGCCCTGTACTCAGCCTCAGAACTCAAAGTGGCATTGTCAAAACAACCGGCCCAATCTAAGTTCGAAAAAGCATGTAATTTTGGTGGCAATGATCCCCCCTTGGGATAAAACAAGCCAAGATGTAAAGTGCCACTAAGGTAGCGAAAAATCCTTTCGACAGCCTACCAATGCTTAGACCCTTGGGCTATGCATAAATCTGCTGGGCCTATGAGACAACAAATTGAATATCTGGCCTCATGTTGCATACCAAGCACGAGGAGATTGCTTCAACCCATACAAATCCTTCTTACATCTGCACACTTTTTCCTCTTGTCCTTTCACGACAAAACCGCGAGGCTGCGTTACATAAACTTCCACAAATATGTCACCATTCAAGAAAGCAGTAACAATGTCTGATTGATGTACGTCCCAACCAAAATGAACTACCAATGCACATAGAAAATGCACACTCGTCATACGACAAGTTGGAGAAAAAGTCTCTTCATAATCTATGCCTTTTTGCTGTGCATAACCCTTTGCAACAAGTCGAGCCTTATGGCGATCGATCTCACCATCCGGCTTACGTTTCAACTTGTGAACCCACTTCGTACCAATGGCCTTTTTGCTAGGAGGCAAATCACATAAAGTCAATCTGTCATTTTCTATAAGTGCATCATATTTTGATTGCATGGCAGCCATCCAATTTTTTGAATTCTGTGCTTCATCAAAAGACAGAGGCTCCTCAACACCATGTAAGCTAGACACAGCCAAAGCATAACAATCTGATGCATAAGATGCATGGGGAGAGCCTGAACGAGTATGACTAGACAAAGGTGCATCCAATTTACAGTCACACAATGTATGCACCAGCCATTTTGGCATACCTCTAGCCTGCTCATTTTCAGCCCTTTGTTCATCAAGTACATCATGTACACCTGCATCAGTAATAGGCTGATCCATAACATTTTTTGAAACCCCCATAGGCTATACATATACCTTATTGGAATTTACATTCGAACTTCCACCACTAAAAAGAGGCAACAAAGTGTCATAAATGTCCCGTGAGCTTACATTACTGTCTCTAGTACATGACAACAAGGGCTGAACAGAATCTTCCACAAACACTACATCCCATGAAACTAGAATACGCTTTGTTTGTGGATGATACAACCTGTAACCTTTGATTTCAGCACTATAGACAACAAGAATACATTTGACAGCCTTATCATCCAATTTTCTGCGTTGTGTTTGTGGCACCAAAGTATATGCCAAACAACCAAAAACACGCATGTGCTCAATAGAAGGCTTTCTATAATGCTATGCTTTATATGGAGTAATAGATTGCAAAGCTTTTGTAGGACACTGTTAAGTACATAAGTGGCACACATGATAGCCTCAAGCCAAAAAGAATGCGGCAAAGCTTGACTTTTAACCATACATCGTGCCATTTTTGTAAGTGACGTATTTTTCGTCTCAGCAACACCATTTTGCTGAGGCATATAGGGCACTGTACATTAGTGTTTTATCCCACGACTAGCCAGAAATACATTAAATTCATGAGACATATACTCCCCCCCTCGATCGGAACCCATCGTACATTTTGATACATTTTCAGCCATAGCCAAAAATTGTTTGAAGCACATAAAAACTTTGGACTTCTCTTTAAGAGGAAATACCCATGCATGCCTGGAGTAATCATCAATAAAAGTCACGAAGTACAGGTAATTGCCCAAGGATGGAGTTTGCATGGGCCCACAAACATCACTATGCACAAGCTGCAACCTGCATGTGGCCCTAACTGAACCATCCTTTGGAAACTTAGAATGCTGCATTTTACCCAAAATATAGCCTTCACAAACATGTTTGACAGATGCTTCAAGAGGTGGCAAAGATGCAACCATATCAGATTTTTGCAAAGGCATCAAATTGGCAAAATTCAGATGACCAAAACGTGCAAGCCAAAGTTTTGCATTTGAAATAGCCCTTGAATCTGCAACTACATTTGCAAAATTTTGTCCACACTTATCATACAAAGTGAGCTTATACAAGCCACAACACAAAAGGCCAGATGCAACAATCTCATCACCAAAACTGAGATCATGAACTGTACATCTGTCATCCACAATTTTGACTACAAGTCCAAGTCTAGCAAGTGCAGATATAGACAAAAGATTCTTCTTGATCCCAAGTACATAAAGTGCATCAACAAGTGTGAAAGAACTACCATTTGCAGCAGTAAGCACAATCTTTCCAACTCCGTGAATAGGATAAGGGGCATTGTTGGCACAAGTGACTAAATGCCCATGTGGAACAGACTCGAAAGAGGTGAACAATTCACGATGTGAGGTAATGTGCTTTGTAGCACCACTGTCAAAATACCACACATGTGAATCTGCAGCAACTGACATGCATGCATCATGGACAACATGATTGTAAATGCACTCTACACTAAAAGCCCATTCTGCATCAACATCAGCTTCACAATCTCCTTTCATAGAAGACTCAACAATGGCTGCATTTGTAGTGGAACCAGCATTTGAAGTGGAACCACTCTCTTTCTTCTTAGCCTCTTTGGCCTTCAACTTAGGACACTGCTTGATCAAGTGATCATTAGCTTTACAATAATGGCAACACATTTTCTTTTTTCCCTTATCACCAGAATTGCCAGACAAAGTGCTACCAGCAGAAGCATTGGGAACATAAGTTTTGCCACTCGCAGCAGAACCATAAGAAGTGGGTGCATTGCTGTTACCATCCTTTCTTTGAGAAGCAATAAAAGCCTGTTCAATTGCACGCTGTCTAGTCCTGTTTTTTTTGGAAAGTGACTTGCAACAGCAATGTGCATAATGCAACAACTTGACAACTCCAGGATTTCCTTGGGTCATAAGTCTCCAAGTACTAGCAGAAGTATGGTAAGAATCTGGTAAGGCATCAAGAGCAGTTTGGACAAGGGAACTGTCTGAAATGACTTCACCTGCAGAAATTAGTTGCTCATTGATATCCTTGACACCAGCAAGGAAAGTGTCCATATCATCTTCCTCATGCAAAATCTTCGATACCAACTCTTTACACAACAAAGCAATTTTAGCCTCATTGCGGCTTCCATAAAGACCTGCTAGAATATCCCAAGCTTGTTTTGCAGATTTTGCTGAACGAATGTGAGGAACAATGGTGCACTTCACAAAAAACACAATCAATGCATGAGCCTGCGCATCCTTAACATCCCAACAAGCTTGTTCTGCCGTAGGCAAAACAACTCTAATAGCAACAATCCTTGCAACAAGACCTGCGACATCCTCAACATTGCCTACATCCTAAGACCAGGGCGTACATCAATGTCCTACACAATATTCTAGACTCCCTTTGACACAAGAACATGTTGCATCATATAAGCCCACATAGGGTAATTGTCTCCATCCAACCTGTTCTCAACAGCAAACATCTTGAGCACATCTGTAGTGTTGGCAGCCATGGTAAATGTTGCACCACCTGATGTGAAAACTGCCTGAAAAAAGGAGAAACGAAGCGGGAACAACACGTGCTATATAGCACAAACCGTAGAAGACTATAAGGCACATGTTATGCAAAAAACGGCACTGACAAAAATTTTACACAAAAAATGACCAAATTGCCTGTGCAGACTTGCCTATAGTGGAAGCGGAGGCTAAAATGAGCCTGAATCAGAAATTTGAGCAGACTAAGCTCTACAAGCTTTCCCGAAATATTTGTTGACCTATGAACGCTTGCCAAACTTTACTGAAATCAAAGAAAGTGAGCAGGCATGTGCTGGAGCAGTTGGCGACTAAGCCCGAGAGGACGCAACCTGCTATGATACCAATTGTTGGCATTAGGGTTGTAGAGAAACACACACAGCTTGGAGAAGACAAAGGAAGCTCAAGGCACACAACTGAGACTGTGTTACTTAGTGTGCAATGGAAAGATAGATAGCCCTAGAGTGATGGGCGTATATACATTGCACGGGGGGAAAAAACCTCCTAAAGAGAGAAAAAATGCCCCGGCGGTCCTAGTGTGTTCACAAACATCACTACAACATGTTATAGTAACATTCTAGAGCTTCTCCATTTGGTGATCTGGAAAGATGATCTACTCGAAGATATGTCTTCCTCTTTTTAACCACTATTGTAAAATCAAACTTCAGCAATATGATAAACCATTGTACAATTCTTCTGGTATTGCACGGTTTATTTACAAGGTATAAGAGGGCTTGATGAGATCAATGAAAAACAAAAAATTGTTTGCCAGGAGATAATGCCAAAAAAATTTAACAGCATTTATCATCCCTAAGCCTTCTCTCTCAATGGTAGTGTAGTTCTTTTCAGCACTGTTAAGCTATCTGCTTGCATAACACACTAGGAAATCCATATTTCCTTCTCTTGGCTCAGCTAAGATGCTTCCTATAGTAGCAAATGCCGAAGCATCAATATGAACATAAAAGATCTTTACCCAATCTGGACTTTAATTATTGGAGAAGATATGAGTGCTCTCTTCACCTTTTTAAATGACTCCTCGCACTCATCTGTCCATACAAAGCTACTATATACATGTGCGTAGACCTCTTGTAATAACCACAGTGTCCCATAAAGCATTGTATCTGCTTTGCCTTGTTTGGTCTAGGCAGTTCTATAATCACTTTTATCTTATCCAAATCCGTAAATATGCCATTCTCTGAGACAATATGTCACAAGATTCTGTCTTGTCTTACCATGAATACACATTTTTCTGGGTTAAGGCAGATCCTATACGTCCTGCACTTCTCGAATACTTTTTTGAGGTGTTCCGTATGTTCATCTCTCAAGAGAGAGTGTACACATAGATCATCCATATAAATTTCCAAGAATATCCTCAAGTATTCTTTAAAAGCGTGTACCATTAACTGTTAAGTATGGAGCCTGATTTACCCTTGTAATTTTCTGTGGTAAAAGCACACATTTGTAAGGCCCCCATTATGAGGAGAAGCCATCGTGCGTGAAGGAAAATCACTCACCGGAAACCAAAATTTTCACGGACAAGAATCAGGGGCAACTTTAAAGGCCTCGGGGGTGAAGGCCCCCGAGACTTTTTTTTTCCGCCGGAATATTCTTTTTCGCCGGAATATTATGGCCGGACGGCGGCCGGAAAGTGGTCGGAAAACAACCGGTCGGTTGGCCGGTGGCCGGTAGTCAATGGCCGATGGCTGGTGGTCAGAAGTCAATGGCCGGTGACCGGTGGTCGGAAGTCAATGGCCGGTGGCCGAATTCAAAAGCGGACTTGTCTTCTCAAGGGCGGCCACACATGGGCGGATTGGAGGGTCCGATTTGGACTTATTCGCACAAGGGCGGCTACACATGGCTGTCTCTCATAAGAGAGGGCAGCCCTTTTGGCCTTTAAAAGGAGGCCATTTCTACACACATTTCATAGTGTGAAGTTGGTGCAACAAGGTGAGTGTGAGGTGGTGAGAGTGAAGCAAGGCGGGAGCTCCATTAAGGGTATAATCCCTTTGTAAACTACTTCTTATTTTGAAGTACTAAAGCCATTGAGTGGCTGCTTTCCCGTGGACGTAGCCCAAATTGGGTGAACCACGTATATCGTGTGTACTCTCTCTCTCTCTCTCTACTCTATAATCTCGTGTATATAAATCTGTCTCTCTCCATTAAGTAATCTACTCAATTATCTATTTAGCTACGTCTTATTTCCTAACAACTGGTATCAGAGCAAGGTTTGCTCGTAGCTAAATTATCTCAAGGAAAGGATTCCTTGAATTGAGTGGGAGTTATGGCGGAGGAAGGGAAGCTCAAGATTGAGAAGTTCAACGGCAAAAACTACCAACATTGGAAGATGCAGATTGAAGACTATCTCTACCAGAAGGACCTCTATTTGCCACTAGGCGGTCTTGCGAAGAAGCCCGCAACAATGGCAGATGAAGCATGGATTGTCCTTGATCGAAAGGCACTGGGAACAATCCGGTTAAGCTTGGCGTCAACGGTGGCCTTCAATGTTTCGAAGATGAAGACCACGGAGGACTTGATGAAGTCACTTGACGACTTCTACGAGAAACCATCGGCATCCAATAAGGTATTTCTTATGAAGCGCTTGTTCAATCTAAAGATGGCAGAGAATGGTTCACTTGCAGAACACCTAAATGACTTTAACACAAACATAAGTCAACTTCGATCAGTGAAAATCAATTTCGATGACGAAGTGCGAGCTCTCCTTATACTATCATCTCTACCGGATAGTTGGGACAGACTTGTGATGGCTGTAAGTAATTCTATCTCTGGCACAAATACTCTTAAGTTTGATGATGTTGTGGGCGTTCTCCTAAGTGAGGAAATGCGAAGGAGAAGCACAGGAGAATCATCAAGTGCTGCACTATCAGTGGAAACAAGAGGAAGGCTTAAGGAGAGGTTCAAAAACCAAAAGGGTCGTGATCGCTCAAGGCGGAGCAAGTCACGCACAAAGTCAGTTCTTGAATGTTGGAACTGCGGCAAGAAGGGCCACGTCAAGAAGGATTGTTGGTCCAAGAAGAAGAAGGAGACAGAGTTTCAAGACAACAAGCCAACATTGGAGGCCAATGTGGCAGGTAAAGTAGAGCAAGATGGTCTAATTCTCTCATTAGACAATGTGTCTAATTCCTGGATAGTAGATTCCGGGGCTTCATTCCATGCGACACCACACAAGCAACATTTCCAAGACTACACCAAAGGTAATTTTGGGTATGTATACTTGGGAGATGATGAAGCTTGTGAGATTGTCAGCAAAGGTACAGTTTTTGTCAAAACTGCTAACGGAAATGAATGGAAGCTTAAAGATGTTAGGCATGTTCCTTCTCTTTGCAAAAATTTGATCTCTACAGGACAATTGGATGATGAAGGTCACAACATTGCATTCGGAAACAAACGGTGGAAGATCTCAAAGGGATCTTTGGTGGTTGCCAAGGGTGAAAAAGTCGGTACACTTTACTTGTGTACTGTTAGCACGCAACCTTCAGCTTGTGCAGCAACTAGAGAAGTTGACAGTGCGGTGTGGCACTACCGACTTGGGCATATGAGTGCCAAAGGAATGCAAATCATTCAAACAAAGAAGCTTCTACCAGGTTTGAAAGAAGTGGACTTAGAGTTCTGTGAAGATTGTGTTTATGGTAAACAAAACAGGGTAAAATTTCAAAAATCAGGAAATGAAAGAAAAAATAAAAAACTTGAGTTGGTTCATTCTGATGTTTGGGGTCTTGCAAGTACACCATCACTTGGTGGCTCATTGTACTATGTAAAATTCATAGACGATGCGACTAGAAAAACATGGGTTTATGTCATCAAGAATAAATCCGTTGTATTTTCCATATTTCAAGGGTGGAAAGCCTTTGTGGAGAATGAAACAGGTACCAAGGTTAAATGCCTTAGATCCGACAATGGAGGCGAATATTGCAGCCAAGCTTTTGAAAGATTTTGTGCTAGCAATGGCATTCGAAGGCAAAGGACACCTCAACAAAATGGGATTTCGGAAAGGATGAACAGGACAATCATGGAACGAGTACGAAGCATGCGGCTACATACAGGCCTACCGCTTGAGCTTTGGGCGAAAGCTGTAAGTACGTCTGTGTACTTAATCAATCGGTCACCCTCAACGGCATTGGATGGGGGAGTTCCAGAAGAGGCATGGACAGGTAAACCGGTGAATTATGCATTTCTCAAAGTGTTTGGGTGTGAGGCTTTCATGCACATAGATAGAAGCCTAAGATCAAAGTTAGATGTAAAGTCCAAAAAGTGTTTCTTCATTGGCTATGGAGAAGGAGACTTTGGGTATCGCCTATGGAATCCTGAAGATGGTAAAATCTTAAGGAGTAGGGATGTAATTTTTAACGAACAAAATATGTACAAAGATTACTTGGAAAGAAAACAAACAAAAGAAACAGGTGATGAGTACATGGAGCTTGAGGACGGTGAAGACTCAAGGACTGCAAATGATGACAATGTGCAACAACGTCAACCAAATGAGGAGCCTCAACTTATTCCCCGAAGATCTACAAGAGCAAGTAGACCTCCAGAAAGGTTTGTTCCTTCCTTCAACCATCTCTTGATCTCAGATTCTGGAGAGCCGGAATCATATGAAGAAGCTATGCAACATGAATCCAAAGAAGAATGGACGAAGAGCATGCAAGTGGAGATGGACTCACTACATCGCAACCAAACATGGGAGTTGGTTGAGTTGCTTAAAGGTAAGCAGGCACTTCAAAACAAATGGGTGTACAAGCTAAAGGAAGAAGAAGGTGGGAAGAAAAGGTACAAGTCTAGGCTTGTGGTAAAAGGTTTTTCTCAAAAGAAAGGTATTGACTTCAATGAAATATTTTCTCCTGTTGTAAAAATGAACTCAATTAGGCTTGTCTTAAGCCTTGTGGCTACTCATGATCTAAATCTCGAGCAAATGGATGTAAATACGGCATTCCCTCACGGTGACTTAGAGGAGGAAATCTACATGCTTCAACCAAAGGGGTATGAAGTAAAAGGTAAGGAGAAAATGGTTTGCAGATTAAAGAAGAGCTTGTATGGTTTAAAGCAAGCATCAAGACAATGGTACTTGAAGTTTGATCAATGGATGTTGGATCATGGATTCACAAGATGCAACTCGGATCACTGCGTCTACACGGAGAATTTGGGAGATGAGAAATTCATCATCCTAATGTTGTATGTTGATGACATGTTGATTGCAAGTGCTAACATGCAGGACATCAAAGACCTAAAAGAGGAGCTGTCCAAATCTTTTTCAATGAAAGATTTAGGTGCTGCAAAGAGGATACTTGGTATGAAAATATCAAGGGACAGGACGAATAAGACAATAAAGCTATCTCAAGAAGATTACATCAAGAAGGTACTAGAAAGGTTTGCAATGCAAAATGCAAAACCAGTTTCTACACCTTTGGCTGGTCATTTTAAACTAACGAAGGATATGTGTCCAAAGACACAAGAGGAGATAGCCTATATGTCTAAAGTTCCATATGCTGCAGCGGTAGGTTCTCTAATGTATGCTATGGTCTGGACAAGACCAGACATTGCACATGCAGTGGGAGTTGTGAGTAGGTTCATGGACAACCCAGGTAAAGAGCATTGGCAAGCTGTGAAGTGCATACTTAGGTATCTAAAAGGGACAACAACAAATGCTTTGTATTTTGGAGGAACTGATATTTTTCTAGAAGGGTATGCCGATGCAGATATGGCAGGTGACAAAGATACTCAAAGGAGCACTACTGGCTATGTGTTCACGGTTGGAGGCACAACAGTAAGCTGGGCTTCAAAGCTGCAGAAAGTGGTTTCACTTTCTACCACGGAAGCAGAGTATGTAGCAATGATGGAGGCAAGCAAAGAAATTCTGTGGCTTCACAGATTCTTAGAAGAGCTTGGATTCAAACAAGACAATTGTGTCTTGTACAGTGATAGCCAAAGCGCTATCCATCTTGCGAAGAACTCAGCCTTTCATTCAAGGACAAAGCACATTGAGGTGAGATATCACTTCATACGCACTCTTTTGGAAGAGGGACAACTAAAGCTAGGAAAGACGCATACAAGTGAAAATCCTGCAGACATGTTTACAAAGGTGGTCAACAAGGAGAAGTTGAGCTTTTGCTCATCTTCAATTGGCATTCAAGGATAAGAAGCCAGAATGGAAAGCAGTCACAGGTTTGGTTTGGAGATCAGTCTCCAAGTGGGAGATTGTTAAGTATGGAGCCTGATTTACCCTTGTAATTTTCTGTGGTAAAAGCGCACATTTGTAAGGCCTCCATTATGAGGAGAAGCCATCGTGCGTGAAGGAAAATCACTCGCCGGAAACCAAAAATTTCACGGACAAGAATTAGGGGCAACTTTAAAGGCCTCGGGGGTGAAGGCCCCCGAGACATTTTTTCGCCGGAATATTCTTTTTCGCCGGAATATTATGGCCAGACGGCGGCCGGAAAGTGGTCGAAAAACAACCGGTCGGTTGGCAGGTGGCCGGTAGTCAATGGCCGATGGCTGGTGGTCAGAAGTCAATGGCCGGTGGCCGGTGGTCGGAAGTCAATGGCCGGTGGCCGAATTCAAAAGCGGACTTGTCTTCTCAAGGGCGGCCACACATGGGCGGATTGGAGGGTCCGATTTGGACTTATTCGCACAAGGGCGGCTACACATGGCTGTCTCTCATAAGAGAGGGCAGCCCTTTTGGCCTATAAAAGGAGGCCATTTCTACACACATTTCATAGTGTGAAGTTGATGCAACAAGGTGAGTGTGAAGTGGTGAGAGTGAAGCAAGGCGGGAGCTCCATTAAGGGTATAATCCCTTTGTAAACTACTTCTTGTTTTGAAGTACTAAAGCCATTGAGTGGCTGCTTTCCCGTGGACGTATCCCACATTGGGTGAACCACGTATATCGTGTGTACTCTCTCTCTACTCTATAATCTCGTGTATATAAATCTGTCTCTCTCCATTAAGTAATCTACTCAATTATCTATTTAGCTACGTCTTATTTCCTAACATTAACCTCTAGAATGTTGCTGGGAAATTAGTCAATCCAAATGACATGACTCTATACGTATATATACCCCACTTTGTGGCAAATGCCATCTTATATTGATCTTCAGGCACGATTGCAAGCTGGTTGTAACCAGAGAATCCATCTAAGAAGGAATATGGAGACTCATTCTAGAACATGGTCAGTGATAGGTAGGGGATAATTGTCCCTTATTTTTGTCATAATAACTAATATCTAATCCTCCTAAACGATTTTCTCATGTTACAATGATCATTTAATATGGGAAAGTACTAGGGGAGAAAAAGCTAGAATATTGGTTAAGCTGGCAGACCGGCCACAATAGGGATCCAAAGAAGGAAAAATAGGGATCCAAAGGGGGACCATTCGCAGAAGAGCAATGTGCAAGCAATGGGCTTCAAAGACCTAAGGTTCAGCCCATTAAGACTTCCAAAATGCTAAGGTTCCAAATTTCAAAGGGTAAGTCCAAATGGTCAAACTTAAGAAAATTGGATGCTTTGTAATTATACACAAAGTCTTCCTACATCCCTACATGGGACGGGGCGAGCCCTAAAAAGAGAGAGAAAGAAGTGAGATAACACACACACACACACACACACACACACACTCACTCTCAAAGGCTCCCCTTTACACAAAGGGCATAGTGGACACATGTCCCCAAAATGTATTCAAATCCTATTAGATGGCCATAGAGGTGGACCAATGAGAATTAGGCTAGAGTAATTTTAGTTTAATTCATTTAAAAACACTTGATAAAAGAATCAATCGAAATTAACCTCTCTAAAAGACTATTGGATAGTCTCCCAAGCGGTCCAATGATCATTCAACAACCCAATGGCTTGCCTGATTCCTACTGGCCAGAAAACTAAGGGGTCCAATGAGAGATTAATTTATTTATTTAATTACCTAAAGCTCTCTGAAAAGGGGAAAGGGGGACACATGTCAGAAGGCTAGCCATTATGCTTCTAATTATTATTGGCTAAGCCTGGCATGACGAGCCAATGGGGTGCCAACATGAGTAAAATGCAAGAGGGGTCGACCAAGAGAGAGAGGGGGCTGATTTTGGCAAGGCATTAACACACACACACACACACACACACACACACACACTCACACAATCCCATGTGTGAAGCAAAGGAGACTTTGTCTCCTTCTCAAGCTTTAATGGAAAGCTCATCATCTACTCCAAGCTTGTGAGAAGGGAGGCCTACACCAACAACTCTTGGCTTTGTGATGCAAATCCAACCAAGATCCAAGCTCCAATGCATGCTCATATACTTTCCCATGCTAATTACTAAGCTATGCTAAGCTTTTATGATGAGTGATTATGTGAGAATATATACTTCTTTCTCGTAAGAATACTCCTTTTCCCTCTCAATCTACTCTCATACCCCGCTAGCTCTCACCATCTTGGAAGGTGTGTGAGGTCTTGGGTTTGAGATCGTGAGGGAATTGATGTTGTGCTTTATAAGTGTGTGCATGGTGCTTAAGGCTTCCATCTTCATTGCACCAGCAAGTTATTATAAGAACACAAAATATTGTATTGTAAAATGTCTCCCTTGATGGGGGAAACCTATAATAAAAAGCCTTTTGGAGGGGGGACCAACTCCATGAAAATCTGGTCCTCAATTGTTGTCAATAGCTTAATTTCTCTCTCTTTTAAAGTATTGTTCATGACTATCTAACTAGGTGTTATGCTTTTTGTTGCTCTCTCCATCCAAGCACTCTTGCTATGCTCATTAAGAATCTTTTCTAATGAAATGCTTACTATGTTTATGCTATTTTCCGCTACACACAAGTTACTAGGACATTAAAATGTTACATTGGTATCAGAGCACAAGGTTTCTCTTTTATTACTCAAGAAGGGAAGTCCTCAAGCTAGCTATAAATGGTTGGTATTATTAATTGCAATTGAGTAAGTAGAATAGGGATTTTTCAGCCTTGTAGTGTGCCTGCTTCGTGCAGATAACGGGGCATCACCGTCGAGAGCTATGGTCTTAATAGTGGAGTCCTACGGGGCTTGCCTACGGCTTAACCACTATTGAGCTATTAGAAGCTTGACAGGAGCCGGCATTGTTTTGGTGTTGAAAGACCCTCTCTTCTATTCCTTGAAATTAATGATATTCAAGCCACCGATACATGAGCTTGAGTGCTTTTCTAAAGGGGTAAAGAGGAGTAGCAACTAGGGCTTGAAGTGCCAAAGTACACCTAAAAAAGTTTACACCTAAAAGTTGTTAGAATGGCTGACAATAGTAAAGAGAGTGAAATTAATGTTGATAGCCTGATTTTGCTAATGAGCAGGCTACTAATGATGCCCCTATGCTTGTTGACTACCTTGTTTCTAAGCTTCAACGAGCCATGGGCAATCCATTCGTCCAAAGTGAAGTGCAACGGTAGCTACGTGCTCATGGGATTCTCCAAACTCCCATCATGAAGAGAGAGTACCTAGGAAGCCTCCTTGTGAGACTTCCAAAAGAGTCCACTCTCCGATTTGGGAAGAAGAAGAGGATTCATACGAAGGGCTCAAAAATTTACTTCTTGATGACACATCTCCTTCCCAAAGGAGAACTCAAGAGCCCCCACCAAAAGCACAAGAAAGAAGTGAGTGTCTTGCCACCTCGACGGAGATGGCTTCACGAAGATAGAGGGCAAAACACTCTCCATCACCCCCTAAACGGAGAAGACCATTGCACACTTCTCCACACCATAATTCAAAGAGGGATGACAGAAAACAAGAGAAGAAAAGGCCAGAAAGAGGTCACCCTCTTCTCCATCTTCTTCATCCTCTTCCTCTTATGAAGAAAGTGATGGTGTAGACAAGGAGGAACAAGGCAAGAAAAAGGCGATAAAGAGGTCACCCTCTTCTCCATCTTCCTCAAATTCTTCATTCTCTGAATAAAGTGATGGTGAAACTTTTGAACTAACAAAATGAAGAGGCCATAGGAAATCCTATGCCACGTGGAAGAGGTTGTCCAAGCTCAAGAAGTTCATAGAGGGAGGAAAGAACATCTCTTTCCTTACCTACAACGGCACCTTTGGTGCTACGGACAAAGTCTTGGCCTTCATTCAACAATTCGATGCGGCATTTGGGGATGAGGGCTTCACGGATTCCTCTGAGCTATACCATGTACCTATGCATTTTCAAAAGTCCGCCATGCAATGGTTGTCTAGCCTACGGGCAAACGGTGAAGCCCCACAAACATGGCAAGCTTTAAGAGCTTCCATCATGAAGTAGTTTTTGGCTACCGATGCCAAAGACAAAGTACTCACCAAATGTCGAATCTTGAAGCTCTCTCCCTACGAATCTATTCACAAATATGTAGACAAGTTTTGGGACTTACATATCAAAGCCACTGTCTTCAAAAAGATGGATTTTGGAGAGCAAAAACAACAATTTTGTGCGGGTCTAAACTGAAGATATGGTGGAGTATGTCAACTCCCAAAGGCCACGCACCATATCTGCGGTCATACACCATACTATGGTGGCTTCACGAATCCATTTCCAACAAGAGGCTAAGAAAAATCTTAAGCCCACGAAGAACAAGGACTGTAACAATGAACTCTCTCCTGAAGAGCTTAAGCATTATCATAAAGATAACCGCCGCTGTTTCAAGTGCGGGGAGCAAGGGCATGCTTATCATGCTTGCCCCCACAAGAATACATGAAACAAGCCTCCTAGAGCTACCTTGGTCAAAATCCAAGAAGAGGAAGCTCAACACAAAGGATCTCCTCTATGCCATGCTTGGGGAAAGGTAAGAGAACATGATGCTTTTAATCTCTTTGACCCTGGTTATACTCATAATTTCATATCCACACAGTTGGCCACCAAGCTAGGCATCCAAGCCTATGAGATGGGAGATGTCGTACCCAACGATGGTGCTTTGAAGGGGAAAGAAGCTTCAGTCACTCCCTTAATTGGGAAATTGAGGCTCCGTGTCCAAAGCTATGTGGACAAAGAGGACTTCTTTATCTCTCCTCTCAAGCACAAGGATGTAATCCTAGGGGCACCATGGTTTGATTTCATGGCTGCCAATGTTAAATTCCCTAAACGAAAAATCTACTTTAGGTTTTGGGAAAAAGATAGATGCTAAGGAGTTGGGTAACACCATACCCATTGTACATAGCAAGCTTTCAATAAGTCAATAAAGAGCTCTATTTTTGTGTACATGACTTTTGTTAAAGATTCTCAAAATGAACCTAATGCTTTAGCAAAAGAAAATATAAATAATCACAAGGAATTAGAGTTATCCAATTTTCTCAAGGGATTTCAAGATGTTTTTATTGACAACATCCCTTGTGAACTACCTCCTAAATAAGGCAATGATGACCATGCAATTGAACTTCTTCTAGGAAGTTCACTGCCTAATAAACCTCCTTATAGAGTTTCTCAAGCTCAACAAGAGGAGATTATGCGGCAAGTGCATGAGTTAGTTGAGAAGGGCATGGTTAGGCCTAGCTCATCTCCATTTTTCTCACCCGTATTATTAGTGCAAAAGAAAGACGACACATATCGAATGTGTGTCGACTATAGAGCACCAAATAAGATCACTATCAAAAATAGGTTTCCCGTTCCACGGGTAGAAGACCTATTTGATAAGCTACAAGGGTCAACCTACTTCAGTAGAATTGACCTAAAAAGTGGCTACCATCAAATAAGAATAGTTGATCAAGACATTGTAAAGACGGAATTTTCCACTACGTTTGGTCTTTACAAATACATTGTCATGCCCTTTGGCTTGACCAATGCACCGACCACATTTAACTGCTTGATGAGAAGCTATTTAGGCCTCACCAAACCTTTACTTGAGTGTTATTTGATGACATTATTATGTACTCTAATTCATTAGATGAACACAAGCAATATCTCCAGGTAATATTTCAAGTCTTATGTGAGAATAAACTTTATATTAACCAAAAGAAAAGTGAGTTTTTCTTATAAGAGATTCAATATTTAGGTCACATTATCTCTCAAGATGCCATCCAAATGGATCCATCAAAGCTAGAGGTAATAAAAGGATGGCCTAATCCAAGGAATCTTCATGAACTAAGAAGCTTTATAGGTATGTGTGCATACTATAGATGCTTCATAGAAAAGTTCTCACAAATTGCGGGACCATTACATGACCTAACCAAGAAAAAAGTTAGGTATACATGGTCTGCCAAGGAGAACAATGCTTTTGAAAAGCTTAAAGAAAAGCTTATCTCTCAACCTGTGCTTACACTACCGGATCTCTCAAAGCCATTTGAGGTCCAATGTGACGCTTGTGGTGATTGCCTTGGAGCTGTTTTTCTCCAAGAAGGGAACACCATAGCCTATGAAAGTCAAAGGCTCGACCTTGTTGAGCAAGCTCTAGGCGTATATGAAAAGGAGCTCCTCGCAGTTCTACATGCCTTAGACTTGTGGAAGCACTATTTATTGGAAACTCCTTTCATTCTACGGACGGATCAACCAAAGCCTTAAGTACTTCATGACATAGACCAAACTCTGTGACAAACAAATGAGGTGGGAAAATTTCCTTTCGCAATTTCATTTTCATTTTGCTCACATTGCTGGCAAGCATAATCAAGTAGCCGATGCACTCTCAAGACGGTCGAGAGTAAATGCCGTTTCTATAGCAGCTCACAATGATGTATCTTCTATGATAAATGAGTATGCTATTGATCCCTATTTTAGAGATGTGATTTCAGCCCTTGCATTAGGGAAGAAAGAGGAACCATTTACTTTACAAGATGGTTATCTTCTCTATGGCAATAGACTATGCGTTACTAACTCACTATGTGAGAAAGTAATGTATGAATCTCATGCTCCACCTTATGCAGGGGACAGAGGGATTCAGTCTACCCTAAAAGAGATCGAAACATATTTCTAATGGCCTGCCGTGAAAGCAAACATACAAGAGTATGTTTCTAAATGTATGGTATGCCAAAAGACGAAGTTTGATAGAGGGAAGCAACCTGGATTTCTTCAACCTTTGCCAATCCCTAATTCACCATGGAAGAGCATATCCATGGATTTTTATCTGTGGATTGCCTAAGTCTATCCATGGCAATACGGGAATATGGACGATAGTAGACAGGTTCATCAAACAAGCTCATTTTATACCTGTCAAAAAGACTATCAAAGCCCATCAAATGGCAACCCTCTTCATATCACAAATCTCCAAGTATCATGGCTTGCCGATGTCCATAGAGTTGGATAGAGATCTTAGAATGACCAGTAATTTCTGGAAGGGTCTCTTTGAGAATTTAGGGACAAGGCTAAATTTCTCTTTGGCCTATCACCTGCAAACGGATGGCCAATGTGAAATAGCTAACCTAACAATTCTTGATCTACTAAAATCCATAGATCAAAGGTCCCAATGGGAGAAGTACTTACCCTTAGTGGAGTATGCCTACAATAATGCTGTACATACCTCCATGAGAAAAGCACCTTTTGAGGTAATTGAGGGAAGATCCAAAAGTCCCTTGTTACTTAAGGTACACGGGAAGATCCTCCCTGCAGATGAGTATAGCCGAGACCTACAAGAATCTTTCCAAAAGATTAAGGATGCTATCTCTATCTTACAGCAAAGGCAAAAGGCTGCTGCTGATAATCACAAAAGAGCCCAAGCCTTTAAAGAAAATGATTGGGTCTTTTGTAAATTTCCTAAAGCTCGATAAAGGCACACGACGGGCAAGAATCCTACGGGACATCAAAAGTACTATGGTAAGTTAGCAAAAAGGTACTATGGTCCCCTCCAGATTCTTAGACCAATCAATGAGATGGCCTATCAACTCAAGTTGCCCATTCATTGGCTCATACATAATGCTTTTCATGTGATCCTACTAAAGCCTTACAAAGGAGAGCCACCTCAAGAACCGACTATGAAGACCCACCGGAGATTGAGGACCAAGAAGAGGTGCTGCAGCCCGAGTCCATACTCCGACATGAAGACAAGGTATTAAGAGGCGGTAAGATGATCCGACGGTATCTTACTAAGTTTAAGAACTATCCTTTTGAAGATTCTAGATGGATGCAAGGCATACAATTAAAGGATAACCTAAACCTTATCAATGCTTACAATTCTTCCCTAGAGTAAGAAAATGTATTTTTTTTTTTTAAATGAACAAAGTTTTTGTCTTATAAGACTCTCTTTTTCCTTATTGTGCACGAATGTTAAGTAGTATGCACGCTTAGGATTGAGTTTGCAAAGACGACTTCTTCCAAACACCAAGTAGAGCTTGTCACTCTACTATGGAAGATTGATAGGACTAATGTGCAGACATGCTTGCGGCAGCTTAGGCTCTCAAGCGCCAAATGGATTAGTCATCCATTCTCGAACGATGTTGTAGGGTAACATAGGGATCCTCTACCCGCTAGAAAAAGGACTAATGAATAGGATTTATCTTATCTACCCCATAGTTGAGGACGACTATGATTTCAAGAGAGAGGTAATGTCATAATAACTAATATCTAATTCTCCTAAATTATTTTCTCATGTTAAACTGATCATTTAATATGGGAAAGTACTAGGGGAGAAAAAGCTAGATTATTGGTTAAGCTGGCAGTCCGGCCACATTAGGGATCAAAAGGAGGGAAAATAGGGATCCAAAGGGGGATCATCTGCAGAAGAGCAATCTGCAAGCAATGGGATTCAAAGAACTAAGGTTTAGCCCATTAAGACTTCCAAAATGCTAAGGTTCCAAATTTCAAAGGATAAGTCCAAATGGTCAAACTTAAGAAAATTGGATGCTTTGTAATTGTACACAAAGTCTTCCTAGATCCCTACATGGGAGGGGGCGAGCCCTAAAGTAGTGGAAGAGAGAGAAAGAGGGGAGATAACACACACACACACACACACACACACACACACACACACACACACACACACACACACACACACACACACACTCAAAAGGCTCCCCTTTACACAAAGGGCATAGTGAACACATGTCAGCTCCCTAGCCCAATTGCCCCCAAAATGTATTCAAATCCTATTGGATGGCCATAGAGGTGGACCAACGAGAATTAGGCTACAATAATTTTAGTTTAATTCATTTAAAAACACTTGATAAAATAACCAATAGAAATTAACCTCTCTAGAAGACTATTGGACAGTCTCCCAAGGGGTCCAATGAGCATTCAACAGCCCAGTGGATTGCCTGATTCCTATTGGCCAAAAGACTAAGGGTTCCAATGAGAGATTAACTGATTTATTTAATTACCTAAAGCTCTCTCAAAAGGGGAAAGGGGGACACATGTTAGAAGGCTAGCCCTTAAGCTTCTAAATTCTTATTGGCTAAGCCTGGCACGAGCCAATGGGGTGCGAGCATGAGTAAAATGCAAGAGGGGTGGACCAAGAGAGAGAGGGGGATTGATTTTGGAAAGGCATTAACACACACACACACACTCACACAATCCCGTGTGTGAAGCAAAGAAGACTCTCTGTCCTTCTCAAGCTTTAATGGAAAGCTCATCATCTACTCCAAGCTTGTGAGAAGGGAGGCCTACACCAACAACTCTTGGCTTTGTGATGCAAATCCAACCCAGAGCCAAGATCCAATGCATGCTCATCTCCTCTCCCATGCTAGTTACTAAGATGCTAAGCTTTTCTGAGTGATTATGTGAGGACTTCTTTCTTGTAAGAATACTCCTTTTTCCTCTCAATCTACTCTCATACCCTGCTAGCTCTCACCATCTTCGAAGGTGTGTGAGGTCTTGGTCTGAGACCGTGAGGGAATTGATTTGTGTTTTATAAGTGTGTGCATGGTGCTTGAAGCTTCCATCTTCATTGCACCAACAAGTTATTGAAGGAACACAAAGTATTGTATTGCAAAATGTCTCCCTTGATGGGGGAAACCTATAATACAAAGCCTTTTGGAGGGGGGACCGGCTCCATGAAATTCCAGTCCTCAATTGTTAATAATAGCTTAATTTCTCTCTCTTTTGAAGTATTGTTCATGCCTATCTAACTAGGTGTTATGCTTTTTGTTGCTCTCTCCATCCAAGCACTCTTGCTATGCTCATTAGGAATCTATTCTAATGAAATGCTCACTATGTTTATGCTATTTTCCGCTACACACAAGTTACTAGGCCATTAAAATGTTATAATGTGGTTGCATTAACCTTCTTTAAATTGACACAGACTTGAAGTTTACCATTCTTCTTAGGCACTACCACAATTGGAGTTCAATTGGAGATACCCAGTTGGTGTGTTCTATCTCGTAGATGAACTCAATTTCCTTCAAGTTATCAATCTCGTCCTTGATGCGCTTAGCAAACATATCATTATATGTATACAGTCTCTGGCGGCTAGGCTTTGCATCAAGTTTTAATGGGATCGCGTGCTGGCATATTGCTTGATCTACTTCTTTTAGGTCTTTATATGACCAATAAAACACGTCCTTGTACTCCGTGAGAAGACTTATGAGCTCCTCTCCTTCTTTCGGACTCAGATCAGTTGCTATATAGACCAGCTTAGGCTCTTCTCTTGGTTCCACCAAGTCGATCTTCTTTGCATCCTCTGGCCCATCATATGACTCCTTCTCCTTTTGCTCTCATAGGGGATGTGTCATCACTACCTTTCTGTCTTGGAACACTCATATTCTGTAGTGGGAAGGCACGCTCATCTTGTCATCATTTTTCTCATCCTCTTCCTCACCACTCTCTATTTTTGTTGTCACACTTCACTCAAAGTTTTCTTAATCTCTCTATATTTCTTCTTACTCTAAACTTTGGTCCATTTAATTTCTCCAAACTCGTCTAGTCCTCGTTCTTTTGTTCTCTTGGGTTTTGTTTCAGTTTTAGACTTTTGAGTTTTCCTTCTTAGGTTTCTTATGTTGTGTCGTGTCTTTGGATCCTAAGCTCTAGAGAATCTTCCTGAAATTTTGTCTTCAACACAATCTTTAGCTTTTACAGACATAAACAATTGTGTTTTACCTCTTATTCTAGACATCAAATTCTCCCTAGCCTTGTGCTCAGCTCTCTTTTCTTTATAGCATTGTTGACATCTAGGTTTTTTAATTGAAAAGTAGAACTTGACATCCACTATTGTTTCCTCTTGTTCACTTGGGTTGTCAGAGCATTCATTATCTGCATCATCATCTCGCTCAAGATGCTCTTGAGAGTCATAAAACAACTCCCCTTTGTCTACTTTAACCAATATATCTTTTCTGGTTGTTCCGAAACTGGTTCCTCATCTCTCCCATTTACCACATTAACCATATAGTATGGAACCATGTCATAACCATCTTTGTCACAAAACTTTGTCGTGAGACCATCCGAAATAGCACACACATCTAGGGTTGCCAGAATATGTGTCCATTCTAAAGGGTCTAGAGTTTCTTATGGGGAATGTATTCCTTATCTTCAATCACCCTTTCTAGAATACACTCTTCTTGTTTTAAGCTTCCGCAATGAGATGTTCCACTCATCCATAACTCCTTTGGCTTACCTAGCCAAGCTGAAGCTCACATCCTGCTAATGTAGCTGAATCAAACTCCTCAACTCGGGTTCAGTTCACATCTTTGTAAATATGGTCTTTTAAGGTCTATACACGTTGTGGTTTCCATGTGCCTGAGGTATACATGATCATAACCCCAGTCTTGGAACATCTCCAATTGTCGCATGAATGGTCGTCCAAGTATTATGTCATAGTTGTTCTTCTTGTCAAAATCTACTTACTGTATTAAAGGTATGTTCATACTCAATGCCGCAAGAGGTAACAACTACCTTCTCTAGAATCCCTAGGGGTTTCTCCATATAACCATCTGCTATTTGTGATTTCATCCTTGTGGCTCTCAAGGCAGGTTTTCCCCATTTCTTCCATATCTCTTTGGTTGCCATGGCCACATCCACTCCATTGTCAAGAATTGTCATGGTTGTAATACCTTGAAACTCAATGGGAAGTGTAGTATTACCATCCTTGCCTTCAAAATACTGTCTTACCTTGTTTAAGGGTACTAGTTGCGTGTTTAACTGAGGCTTTTCTAGCTCTCTGATCCCTTCTTGTATCTTTGAAGTTGGATCTTTTACACTTTATTTTTCTAAGAATTTTTTGACTGTCGCCCACATGTTTGGTCGTGTTCGGAGAAGCTCAGCTAGCAGAATGGTGCAAGTCAAATGTGTAGACAATATGTCTATCAATCCTTTAGAGTCCATCACCTTTTTTGAGGAGAGTCTTTGTGATGGGACTACTTTTACATTGGACTTTGTTTCATACTCTCCCATGTAAGAGGGTAAATTTCTCAAAGATTGGGGTTGGCCATCTAAAGATCTTACAGATCCTCTATCCCCCCAATATGAGTGAATATCAAGATCTACTTGAGATCATGTCTCAAACTCCTCAATAGGAGGAAGAAAGACATCCCTCCCCTTATTGGTCTAGTTAACTCTTTGGATTAGATCATTTTCTTTGTTTTCCTTTCGTATTTGTTTTTAAAGTTCATCTAAGTTGTCTTCTTCTCTGTATATCTCAAGTATGATAGGATGAAAACCATCAGATGCTTGATTTGTGGTATTCATCACTACTCTTGGATTTTTGATTAACTTCGCGGGTTCTAATTAAGCTTTGGGAATCTCGGTTATCTTTCCAAGCTAGTGTCTTGGTGGGACCATCGGTGTTGGAGTTGGAACCTCTATCCAACCCTCGGGTTTTCTTGTCGGTGGCTCTAACAAAGCTTGCATTGTTTGGTTCATCTTCTGACACATCTCTAGCCTTTTCTTTTCCAACTCAATGTATGGGTATATCATCCATCTTTGTTCCTGAGTTTGGATATTCTTAAGCCGTGCCTCATAAGCTTTCATTAGTGTGTCTAGACGATCATTCACTTTTTCAACTAGTACGAATCCTCCCGAACATGCACTTTTTGGTTCCTCATTCTTCTCAGGCTCTACAAATTTTGGGATTTCCAACGTAGGACTAGTTTGATTCTCAAGTCTTTTTAATATATCCCTGGTTTATTTAGCACGTCAGCTAGGGCTATCTGTTCACGTTCCTTCCTAACTTTCATGCGTGCTTTCCTAGCCTTCCAAGTGCTTCATTGACTTGTTTGTTCAAGACTAGGGGCATTTGTTCTAGGTTTCTCAATTATTAATTCTTCCATTGCATTTTGAGCTTGCACTCTTGTGACAACCTATATAGGTATCACCGTTCATTTTCAGAACCACTACTTGACGGGATTGCCTCTAATATGTTCAACTTTTTTTCATCCTTTTATTTGGGTTTTTAAGGAAATGATTAATTAAATGAGTTATACCACAATCTAGACAGTATACATTCACTCTAATGATGTCCGTATGAGGACAAACTTTCATAAGGTGGTCACTACCACATTTGTAGTATAGTCTTAATGGTTGTCGAGGCACTCTTGGAGCCACTCTCTGTTGATAGGTAGGCTTTTGTCTTGCTAAGCCACCATTGGCTATGAGCAATAATTTTCTCTTGTCGAAGCTGTATCTATCTTCTCTTGCAACATAAGTTGTTGTTGATGGTCCAACATTCCCAATCATGCTCCAAGGTTCTGGCGCTTTTGACTCTTTTGGTGGATAATATGCTGAACTAGCCATATATCCACTTGGCTCTTTGTAATATGAGAGCATAGGCACTAAGGATTGTTTCTCTGGTTCTTCTATAGTGGGTGCATACCTAATTCCTATTGGTATTGCTCCTGGGAGAGGTGGTTGTTGCCCCAAACTAGTTGTGGCCTTTCAATCCCTACCGGCTCTTGCAAATTTTCTATTGTATACCTAGGCATCGGTGGTACTTGAGGAGGTGCTACTTGGGCTGGTGGGGCACACTCGTATTCTTTCACAAATCCCTTGTTGTGATAGCACTCTTGGGTTGCATGATTTCTCCACTTTTGCTCTATCGCACACCACTTTGGTTGCTTAGTCTGCGGTTTATCAAACAAATTGATGCTTTTTATTACCTCTTTAATGAGCTACTCTTGGTTTATCAGGGATTTGGATCCACTATGTTGTGACAAGGAATCATCGTCTAAATCCTTGTATTCTTCTTCCTTGTAGATAGCATAGTTATCCACCAAGTAGAGAGCCTCTTTCGTCAAATCATTCAATAAATGTAGGGCTCTTTTTCATGTGGAGATCCTTCTAGAGATTTGCATTCCTTAGTCCTTCGATAAAAATGAGCATTAACCTTGACTGGGTCGGCAATTCTTTTGCTAGACAAAACTTCACGTATCTCTTCAGCCTTAAGGATGCTTTTCGTACGGATTCTCCTTCCTTTTGCTTGAATTGGATTTGTGAGTCGGTGTTATGGGCTATCCCTCTTTTAGAGAATTTCTCAATAAACTCGTCAAACACCTCCTCCATTGACTCAAAATCTCTACTTTCAACAAAATCAAACCAGGTGGTGGCATCCTCCTCAAGAGTTAGTCCAAATCCTACAAATTACGTGAGAAAGTCTAAGATTTCTTCAACTCTAATGATGTGCACAAATGCTGCCCCGTGATCCCTCAGATCCCTATTTCCTAAATATTTCTTGTTCACCCATTTTTGGACTTGAGATGGTCTAATTGTACGATGATCCATTAATCTGAGCATACGATCCCCCAATCCGCCTATATGAGCACTTTCTAGCCTAAGATATGGTACGTGTTCCTCATTTAGGGGTGCTTCTAACCCATAATTCCTGATTGGCCTAGCAAGTGGTCGTTCCTCCACTTAGACCCTTTCTTCTCATTCTTGTTCTTGATGTGGTGCTTCAATCCTGGTCAAATTTGATGTTCTTGTTCTACTCCCATCTTGGTATTGCTGATGGAGTGGTGGTATTGGTGGTGCTTCTAGCCTTGACATGGCTTGAAATTTACCCCCTTTTGTATTCAATTATGGTGTTGCAAATTGCTCGAGCCATGCTTGAAATAATAGTGGTGAGGTTTGTGAGTTTTGAGGGTTGGGCAACGGTTGTCTATTTGATTGCGATGTGGTGTGGTAATCATTTGAGAAGGGATTTTTAGATTTGCTAGGGGTTTCTATGGATATTTCTTCTCTTCAAAAGCATGTGCCAATAGTTCTGGTGTTATCACTCTCCCTACATCTTCTGGGCGAATTGGCTTGTATTCTCATCCGTACTTATTGACAATAATGATATGGCTTCCAGTTGCAGAATCATATGACAACAAGTACATGAATTTTTGTTTTCTTAATTCATTCACATGGGGTTCGAAGAAACAATAGCAAGAGATGACTCTCCCATCCCCGTGCTTGTAAATCCCAATATTTTTGGGAATTGTAGCCAATCTCACTACTCTGTTGTCATAAATGTAGAAGGCTCCATGAAGATGGAGTTGAGGACGCAATTCTTGGATCTCCATAACTATCTTCCCTTTTGCTATGTTGTCTCTATACCGATTGTAATTTTCTAGGTCTTTGACAATGAGGTAGTGTTTCCATCTTCATTGCAGAACCTATCATTATTATCGTTTACTTGGATTACTGCTAATCCACTAGCTGACCGTTCTGCAATATAGATGCATTGATGTCCTCAAACATTTGCATACACTAGGGCTCCATGGGTGGTTGTTTGTACCCTTTAGGAAGATTGTCATGTATTTTGTGTTTAAGGGTGTTTGGGAGGTACTACCCCCCATAGTCCCTTATTGTTGGAAGCCTTCAAGTTGTTGGTTAGCCATCCCCTTATATGATTTGTCAAAAGAGGTGTTAGTAACACTGCTCTCTTCTATGATTGGTGCTAATGGATCTATGTTTGCTTGGTTCACACTCTCTTCTGACACTAAGCTAACTTGATCTCCTACCACTCTTCGATCTCTTTGAAGACATCTATCGGATCTCAAATTCCTCAAATCTTTCACACAAAAAAACTATCAACCCAAACCTCTTACCTTAGAAGTATGCTTGTAGATGTTTTTTTTCTGACTGGCTTTCAAATTGCTTTCCCAACTTGTAAAATATTTTGCACTCCAAAATGATCACCAACTTGCAGGATCCTTGGCTATCTACACAAAACTTCATCTCTGCAATGTCAAATTGTGATTCTCACTGTAGAGCACTAAAGTGGTTCCCACTTTAGTATTCTACAATGTTGATTGGTATAACTAGAGGGTTAATCCCAACCAAACAACTGTATATAAGGACTTGATTCCCTATGTGATTTCTATGCACTAATCTGAAAAGATAGATGGGATCCTAGGGTCACAAGGAAGGCTATTGGTTGGTTAAAAACTCTATTTGGCTCCTATCTATGCCTGGAGACTTCATACGCATAGGGTGTCTTCATGCTCAAAATTGGCCCAAACTTCAAGTTTAGACTCTCCTTGATATTCTCTATTCACTCACCCCAAGTTCTGATTTGTGATTCTAACACCCCTTGGCAGGTCTATCACCCCTAATTCTATCTTAGTTCCTTTCAGCTTCTCTGGGAGGTTATCTAAGTCAAAGATGATCCAAATTGGATGAAACTTGACCTTTAGGCTTTCTTTGTGGTGATGAACACTCTTGTAAGCTTTGGTGTCAGACCTGGCCTCTAAAAATGGACTTCAGATATCATACATGTATGATGTTTTTTTGTTTCAGGATGAGGTGAAACTTACTCCAGAGGTCCTCCACCACACAAGCAACTCACAACATCATTCAAAACTCAATTTTAACACTTTTTGTGCTAGATATGATCAATTCAAGCATTCAATTTTCCTTCATCTATCACTTGGCATTTGCAAGCCCAAAAATACTCCAATTCAATGATGTTTTTCCTATTTGCTTCTTAAATGCTCTATAGCACAAGGGTGTACTCAAATGTATGTTTTGACCCAAATTTGACCTCTAAGTCTTCATACGCATAGGAAGTCCAGTTGGTCAAAGTAAAATTTTGTTTCTACCCCGGGTGCCGCTTGATGTGTACAACATGCACATGTGCTCGTAGCAAATTTTAGAAGTCAAACTTGCACAGAATCACCACTTTTTTTACATTTTACTTCTCTAAAATTGTAAAATCATTCTGAAATTAAAAAATAAATGCTCCAATGAGGTGAAGATTTGCCAATAAGCTCAAAATAACATGTCAAACCCTCCTATGTGGTCAGTTGATCAGTTGGACTTTCCGATTTGTCCTTGAGACATCATACGCGTGTATGAAGTCTATTTATGAGTTTTTCACTATGAATTGGTCCAAAATGGTATTATTTCTCGCCTTAAGTTGCCCAACCATTGGCTCATACACAATGCTTTCCATGTGAGCCTACTAAAGCCTTACAAAGGAGAGCCACCTCAAGAACCAACTATTGATGACCCACTGGAGATCGAGGACCAACAAGAGGTGTTGGAGCCCGAGTCCATTCTCTGACATGAAGACAAGGTACTAAGAGGTGGTAAGACTATCCGACGATATCTTATTAAGTTTAAGAATTATCCTTTTGAAGATGCTAGATGGATGCAAGGCATACAATTAAAGGATAACCTAAACCTTGTCAATGCGGGGTCAATGCTTACAATGCTTCCCAAGGGTAAGCAAATATACAAATGTTAAAAGTGAACAAAATTTTTGTCTTATAAGACTCTCTTTTTCTTTATTGTGCACAAAAATGAAGTAGTATGCATGCTTATATCAAGTTTGTGGAGACGACGTCTCCCGAACACCAAGTAGAGCTTGTCACTCTACTATGGAATATGATAGGACTAATGTGCAGACATGCTTGCGGCAGCCTCAAGCTCTCAAGCACCAAATGGACTAGTCATCCATTGTGGAATGATGTCGTAGGGTAACATAGGGATCCTCTACCCGCTAAGAAAAGGACTAATGAATATGCTTTTTCTTCTCTACCCCATAGTCGAGGACGACTATGATTTCAAGAGAGAGGTAATGTCATAATAATCAATATCTAATTCTTCTAAATGATTTTCTTATGTTAAACTGATCATTTAATATGGGGAAGTGCCAGGGGAGAAAAAGCTAGAATATTGGTTAAGCTAGCAGACCGGCCACAATAGGGATCCAAAGGAGGGAAAATAGGGATCCAAAGGGGGGGGGGGGGGGGGCATCTGTAAAAGATCCATGTGCAACAATGGGCTTAAATGAACCTAAGGTTCAGCCCATTAAAACTTCCAAAATGCTAAGGTTCCAAAATTCAAAGGTTGTGTCCAAAGGTCAAACATTGGGGGAATTGGATGCTTTGTGTGTGCCACAAAAGTCTTTATCAATCCCTACATAGGAGGGGGTGAGCCTTGCAAGTAGGGGATGAGAGAGAAACTCACACACACACAAGCTCCCTTTAACAAAGGGAATAAGGGACACATCTCAACTCCCTAGCCCAGATGCCCATAAGGTGTACCCAATTCCTATTGGATGGCCTTGGAGGTGGACCAATGAGAATTAGGCTAGAGTAAAACTAGAAACACTAAATAAAAAAACCAGTAAGAATTAAGCTCTCTAGAAGACTATTGGACAGTCTCCCAAGGGGACCAATGAACATTCAACAGCCCAATGGCTTGCCTGATTCTTATTGGCCAGGAGGCAAAGGGGTCTAATAAGAGTTACTTGAATTAAATAATTACCTAAAGCTCTCACAAAAGGGGAAAGGGGGACACATGTCAAAAGGATATCACTTATGCTACTTAATTGTCATTGGCTAAGCCTGGGGAGGTCCAATAGGATGCTATCATGAGTAATTAGCAAGGGGGGTCAACCAAGAGAGAGAGGGGGGTGATTTTTGCAAGGCATTATTGACACACACACTCACACAATGAATGTGTGGAGCAAGAAGACTCTCTCTCTCCTTCTCAAGCTTTAATGGAAAGCTTATCTCCTACTCCAAGCTTGTGAGAAGGGAGGCCTACACCAACAAATCTTGGCCTTGTGATGCAAATCCAACCAAGAGCCAAGCTTCAATGCATGCTCATCTCCTCTACCATGCTAATTACTAAGCTAAGATATGCTAATATGAGTGATTATGTGAGGAGATGTACATATTTCTCGTAAGAATACTCCTTCTTCCTCTCAATCTACTCTCATACCCCGCTAGCTCTCACCATCTTTGAAGGTGTGTGAGGTCTTGGGTCTGAGACCGTGAGGGAGTTGATGTTGTGTGTGATAAGTGTTTTGCATAGTGCATGAAGTTGCCATCTTCATTGCACTAGCTAGTATTGAAGGAACACAAGAAATTGTATTGTAAAATGTCTCTCTTGATGGGAGAAACCATAATACAAAGCCTTTTGGAGGGGGGACCGGCTCCATGAAAATCCGGTCCTCAACAACTGTTGTCAATTGCTTAATTTCTCTCCCTTTTGAAGTATTGTCCATGCTATCTAACTAGGTGTTATGCTTTTTGTTGCTCTCTCTCCACCCAAGCACTCTTGTTAATCTCGTTAGTAATCTGTTCCAATGAAATGCTCACTATGTTCATGCTATTTTCTGCTACACACAAGTTACTAGGCCATTAAATGTTACAACTCACACAACAAGGTGACAACATCTTGTAATTGAAGCACTTCTAGCAGTACAAGATAAACATCAAGTACGGCCAAGAAACTTTAGAAATATTTCCAAAAGTGTGAGCAACTGCTCTAACACAACAAGGTGATAACATTTTTGTAGTGGAAGTACTTCTAAGCATACAAGATAAGCATCAGGTACGGTAAAAAAGCCTCAAGTAAAAACTTGGTCAAACTTCTACCATGTGTGAATATATCACTCTAACACAAGGACTCAAAGAAATTTCTAATTCCTTAATCTTAATCTAAGTGAAACAACTGATTATCTCTAGTGTGACTAAACACATTTACTCTAACACAAAGGTAAATAATCACTATTTATGTTACGTACCCATCTTCAAGTGTGAGTATATACTCCAACACAATGATAGATGGTTACAAAACCTAATCTTCTCCTCTTTAAGTGTGAGAAAACTCCAACACAAAAATAACACAGTTCTGATTTTTAAAACTATTCGAAATTTCAATTAAAAGATTAATGACAAAAACAAACTCTACTACAAATAATGATTATTGAAATAATTTTAATTATATCAATTAAAAAAAATTAATGAACAACTAAAATCTTGCCTTTTTTATTTTTAAAAATATTTCAATTTTTTTGGGAGAAGAGGATTACTTTTTTCAAAAAGTTTAATACTTGATTATGTGAAATATTGATGGGGGGCACCGATGGTTACATATATAACCTCTGCACTTTGATCAAAGTTTTTCTTCGAATGAAGATTTCTTCAATCTTTGATTGAAGTGCAGAGAAATAATACGAAGAGCTGAATTCAATGATGTGTCATCGTATAATACGGCCCTTTTTATTTGATCAAACGTATTATACGATCATTCTCGGGGGGTGCACTATTAAATAACCCCCCTATATAACGTGCATTCGTTGGGTATTGAAAAAACCCCTTTTTTAACATGTTTGAATGAATAAAATGACCCCTTATTTTGGGAAAATTTTCCAAAACTGAATATAAAAACCCCTTATTTTAATGTAACTATGTTAAATTCCCTAATTTTTTTGCATTTTAAAACCCCACTTGTTGAATTCAAGTGATACATTAACATAATCACATAGTGAAACCCCCGAGTGGTCATTAAACGCGTATAATACGTTTAACATATAATGAAACTTAGCACATGATAGAAACAAGAAGTATTTAATAAGAAACATCAATAGGTCGCTTTCACATAACGTGAGGAGGTATTCTTACGCATTTTAGAACATTCAAAAAGTCTGGAAAATGGTCATATACCTAAGTTATCGCTTAGATATTGTGGCCCATTCAAAATGCTCAAGCGAGTTGAAGATATGACCTACAAACTTTCTTTACGTGCACAGTCATATTTCATCCGGTTTTTCATGTAAGTCGTGTTAAAACACAAAGATCGTCTAGAGCTAGGGTGTGTGCATTCTAGTGCTTGGCATGACGTGCACGCGCGTGTGTGTGTGTGTGTGTGTGTGTACGAGCGCGCGCGCATGCGCGTACGTCTACAGAGACAGACAATGTTACACAAGCAAATTAGGTCCAAAGTTGGAAGCTTGGGCTCATAAACATGATCTTGAGTATAGACAAAGTGATCACAAGTTTATATGTAGAGCATTTCACTTAAGGAACACAAACTTGGATGCCTTTCCATTCAAGCATAGGCCCCTTTTATACTTGGCCTTTCAACATTACATTGCATGTGGGATTTCTACCCTTTGCTCTCCTTCACTCTACCAAACTCAAACTTCAACACCCCCCCTCAAAGATTCAATCTTTGCACTTACATGTCCTATATGCCTACTTTCCTGATAGCGTAGCCTACACATGGTGCCCCAAACTCCTTTAGTCCAACAATGACTAGCTTGAGTCTTGACAAGTGCACTACATACATAGGGGTTTTCAAAACATCTTAAACCAAATTTTTAGTCCTCCTGGAGTCTTCTACCCTTGCTGGTACCTCCTTTTCTTCTTCTCCTTCTTCTTCTCTTCCAATGAAATTTGCCTCCTGTTGAGGACAATCTCAAGCAAAATGTCTTAGTAGTCCACATCTATGGCAAGTGAAGTTTCCTATGCCTCCACCTCGGCCTCTACCTCTTGAATTCGTTTTCTACATCCTTTGAATCCTCCTTGGTTGAAGAATTCCCGATCTCTTTGTGTATCTACTGGAGTCACACCATCCACTGCATTCCTTTGCTTTGAATCAAACTCCATAAGTGTGGTAATGACTTCATCAATCTTCTTCTCCATATTCTACGAAGTAGACACTAGTATGTCAAATGGTGGCTTGTCAACACTGTTGAGTAGAATTGCATAGCTTCATCGTTCAAAATCAGTTTTTGTACTCCTAGCAGCTGCTGCTTTAATGCTTTTAACCTGTTGAGATGAGCTACAAGAGACTCATCATCTCTTTTTTGAAATTTGTAGAATTGCATGAGTAAGTTGGTCTTTGAGCTCTTGGATGACGTACCAAATTATTTGTTTAGAACATCCCAAGCTTCTTTAGCATCCTTGATGCCGGCAATTGTCACCAAGTGACTGTGCAATAAGTCCCATTCCTTTTTTATTTGTAGCCACAGCGACTGCTACAAATGCATCTCATGCGGCTCTATTAGATGCCAAAGCCCTTTGCGCATCAGCAAATACATTGTTTTTCTTTGCCAAGTGAAAAAATTATCTCCATTAAAAGTGGTAATTATGGCCATTTTTGTTCCATGAGGAGGTCTTACTTGGCGACTTGCACAAGTAGTGTCTAACCTCTACAATGAGTGTGTGCATTTCAAATACTAAAGAACTTACTGCACACTTGCATTACAACAACGATGGCTCAAGGGCATACACAAGCACTAGGGTTTTTTGTGAGGAGAGAGCAAAAGAGATTTTGCTCTCTTTACAAAAAATAGTCGAGTTTTGCTCAATCCTTGAGCATTACATAATCACCAAAAAACAATGTGGAGATAGTTTCTTTACCTATGCAAATGAGGATTTGGTGGGGGTCACCTTATCATCAATGTGTCCCAACCTTAGCCAAGTGAGGGTGACAGTGAGCATCACTTTTTTTAAAATTTGGATCATTGGTTGAAGATTTATACCATTTTTTTGGAATTTTTTTCAAACTTAGAGAATTTTTGCATTTTGGCAAGGGTTTTGAAGTTCATATGACTTGAAACTTTAGGGTTGGGTCATCTTTGGCATTTGGGACATGGGGGTATGATTTTTGCTTGGACAGGTTGCAGGGAGTCATGGATTGCAATCCATGTTCTTCAACCATTTCGAGTGAGAGTTGAGGTACTTGTTCCTATAGCATATTATAACACACTGGTGAAGTTACTTTATAATTTGGACAAGTTTCTAAGTTGGACAAGTTTCTCTCAAGGTTTCCTAGTTTCCCAAGTTATGGACCAATTTGGTATGACTCTACCATATTTGGTTTTGGCTGGCAACTTTGATCTTGGATTATAATCAATTTGTCTGACGCTTAGATCTTTTGATCAGTTGGGGTTGAAGAAGCACCCATTATCTAGTTGTCTTTTGAATTTCATCTCAATTGGGGCATGTTTGGCCTCTTAAGGTTCCTTGGCAAGGATAGACCCTTTACCAAGCATTTTTTGGCATTTACTGAGTTGACACAAGTTTACAAGCTTTTCCTTGACTTTGTACTTTGACCAAAAACACAACCTAGACATTAACACTTTGAGAGTGCTGTACTTTGACAATTGAAGCACTTTATATGACCAAAGACATAAATTTTTCCATATTATTGCACAACTACTAGCCTATAAAAACCCTTTGCAATCAATTCTTGACAAATCTACATGTGGGGGTCATGGATCACGATCCATTTTCTGAACCCAAATCGGTCAAAACCTCAGAGGTTGTTTCCTAGCATGTTTCCCAAGCTATTGATGCACTATTTTCTAGGTTTGGATCGATTTTTCCATATGTGGGTCAAAATGGCCATTTGGTGTCTAAAACCCAATTTTTCTTGATTTTTGGTGGTTCCCATGGCCATTTGACACCAAATTTGCAGGGTACACTTCCCAAGGCATATACAAACTAGCTGGACCAAAAATTCCATGTTTGGGCAAGTTGGGGGTCATGGATTGCGATCCATGTCCAACAACATTTGACAGATGTGAGCACAATAGTGGATAGGCGTTTTCAAGGGCTTCCTTTCCACAACTTCTATTTGGATTATGAGGTGGGGGCACATGGATCGCGATCCATGTCCCACCCTCTCTGGAAATTTTGTTTACATGGCTATCTTTTGCTCAGTAAGGGGAACATTATCATGCAAAATTAACTCAATTTGGAATTGAGTTAACCCCGCCCCCCGAATAACCTTGGACAATTTGCACAAATCCCCTCTTTGATTTGATTGCTATAGTTTTTTGTGCAAGTGTTTTGTTGTTTTGAAATTCCACAAAGGTTCTAGCACTGAATAGGAGCATTTCCATCAAATTTGGTGAGGTGTGGGTGTCCAATGTGGTTGTAGCAAGCAATACTCTCTCTCTCTCTCTCTCTCTCTCTCTCTCTCTCTCTCTCTCAAAGTGTTTGACCACAAATGAGGCTTGACTTGCCCCTTTTGCCTATACGTGCATGGCTTGTCCCAAGTGCACCATGCATACTTACCTTACTTGCCCACATTTTTCATGTCATACCACTTGTGGCTCAGATGGCTCCTCATTTGGCACATGGTTGTTAATTGCTCTTGAATTTGCAATTTTGGTCCATTGTAAATTGGCCCAAACTTGGTTATGTGCCAAATCCATCCATATTTGACATGCGCCAAGCTCTTTCTTGGTAGGTTCAATGCTTGCTTTTAAAACTTGAATCTCTGGCTCTGTTTATTATTTTTTTTATCATTATTAGGTTAAAAAGGAAGAAAACTGCTAACAAATGTTATTATTTGGGCAAAATTTTTGACAAAGTTATTCCTCATACTCATATGTACATACTTTCACTTTGCGCATCCCGCTTGTCGAAATGTGTCATTATGGCTGAATACTATGCCTGATAAGAGAAAAATTCTACTAAAAATCAATCAAAAACAAAAATTTAAGCTTCAAAACACACTTTGTACACTGTACACATAGTCTCTCATCCTCTTGTAGCTAGATTATCTTGCAATATGCTCACACTTTGTACATTAAACACATAGTCTCTCATCCTCTTGAAGCCAAATTATCTTGCAATATGCTCCTTGTACTACGGTTACTCCCTCCTTCCCATTTTGAGTCACCCCAGACAAAGGTTATGCGATGTGCATGGGCATAAATAACGTGTCTGTGCAAGGTTGTGTGTTGACTAGAGGAACGTTGAAGTAAAACACCCATTTTTGTACTATTTAATTTTGATGGACAAGCAAAACCTATTGCAGTAGATGAGATTATTTTTGGTGAGAATGTACCTCTCAAGAGTGAGTTATAAAAGCCAAAGTTTTGTAATATAATCAATTATTTGCGTCTATTGTGTGCAGTGGCTGTGTGATTGAGAGAGAGAGAGAGAGAGAGAGAGAGAGAGAGAGAGAGAGAGAGAGAGAGAGAGAGAGAGAGAGAGAGAGAGAGAGAGAGAGAGAGAGAGAGAGAGAGAGAGAGAGAGAGAGAGAGATATTATCTCTTCTTTGTGTGCGCTACAGAGCAGCCATTACAAAGGCGACACCACTTGTGAGTTAGCAACGGTGAGGGTTACGAAGCATCAATGCCAAGCTTGCAAGTTTTTGGTTCCGTCGTGAGGCAAGCTCCCATGAGCTTTTGAGTGAGTTATCTTGCAAAACGTGTGTCTATTTTGAGATTTCTTCATATCAGTAGGATCATGGCAAGAAGAGCTACACATTAGGATCATGTATGTTGAGAATCTGTGACCTTTATTAATAGACTACATGTCTTCATATGCATTTGCTGCACCAAGTGGTTATGGATGGGATATAGGGTCAGAATCCATAGGGTAGTGACCTCTTGGTAAGTAGAGGATTCCCTATGAGTTTTGAGGCGTTTTGAGGACATTTGATCTTGATTCTGATAGCATGAGTGTCTTAATATTTGTTGCAGTCATCACAAGCACATAGGATGTCTCAATTTGATTTCCTCGAGTAGTGATTGTCATTAGAAGGTCAATTAGGTGTTTGACAACCATCTACTTGTTTCCACACGCATTGGGTTGAGCTACATCCTTGGCCAACATTTGGTATGTTGGTCTAGTTCTCGCTATGTTATCATCTGCTCGTGGCATATCCACCAACATTGGAGTCGTTGCTAGGGACGAGAGCCCTAGCTAAGTGACCTTAGACTAGTCCTACGAGGTAGAAGGTCCTATGGTTCTCCAAAATCTTCTTATCTTATTTTAGGTATGATCTGGGAGTTGGACTCATGAGATCTTAAAGAGATTCTAGGGAGCGTATGACTCGCCTAGATTTTCCTCCGTATAGGTAGTATTAGTCGTATTTTAGTGTTGATGGTGTGTGAGTGATTTGTGAAGTGATAAAAGCGTTAGCTAGTCCGTGTGAGACAGTGAAGCGTTTTTCTAATCATAAATGCAACACCCCATATGATGTGTAGTAGTAGTTTTAGGAAGGACACCCTGATTATGATCTAGAGCTATTCATCACAGAGTTATTTTCTTGTGTGCTTGTTTACATTTAAGATCCCAAAGAAGTTTGATTTTTAAGGTAAAAATGCAATAAAAAAGCTTTTGAGGATATGTGTGCATGACTGAATGATGTTGAGTATATAAGAAAGCATATGCAAAAGATCTGCTAGGGAAATTTTCAATTCTACAACTCTAGACATCAAACACGTATGATGTCCTGAGGGCTACCAAAAGGCCAAGTTTGACAAAACTGACTGCACTGGAGTGTTTAGATGGGGTGTTTTACCCTAAGTACACCTTGAGACTAGAGTTTTGACCAATATTTTGGTGTCCTGTAGGATTCTTGCCCGTCGTGTGCCTTAATCGAGCCTTGGAAATTTTAATAAGACCCAATCGTTTTATTTAAAGTCTTGGGCTCTTTTGTGCTTGTCAGCAGCCTTTTGCCTTTGCTGTGAGATAGAGATAGCATCCTTAATCTTTTGGAAAGATTCTTGTAGGTCTCGGCTATACTCATCTGCAGCGAAGATCTTCCCGTGTACCTTAAGTAGCGAGGGACTTTTTGAGCTTCCCTCAATTACCTCAAAAGGTGCTTTTCCCGTGGAAGTATGTACAGTGTTATTGTAGGAATACTCCACTAAGGGTAAGTACTTCTCCCATTGGGATCTTTGATCTACTTCCGTTACATAGGCTTTTAGTAGATCGAGAATTGTTAGGTTAGCTATTTCACTTTGGCCATCCGTTTGCGGGTGATAGGCCGAAGAGAAGTTTAGCCTTGTTCCTAAATTCTTGAAGAGACCCTTCCAAAAATTACTGGTCATTCTAGGATCTCTATCCGACACTATGGACATTGGAAAGCCATGGTACTTGAAGATTTGTGAAATGAAGAGGGTTGCCATTTGATGGGCTTTGATAGTCTTTTTGACAGGTATAAAATGAGCTTGTTTACTGAACCTGTCTACTATCGTCCATATTCCCGTATTTCCATGGATAGACTTAGGCAATCCAAAGATAAAATCCATGGATATGCTCTCCCATGGTGAATTAGGGATTGGGAAAGGTTGAAGCAATCCAAGTTGCTTCCTTCTATCAAACTTCGTCTTTTGGCATACCATACATTTAGAAACATACTCTTGTATGTTTGCTTTCACAGCAGGCCATTAGAAATATGTTTCGATCTCTTTTAGGGTAGACTGAATCCCTCTGTCCCCTGCATAAGGTGGAGCATGAGATTCATACATTACTTTCTCACATAGTGAGTTAGTAACGCATAGTCTATTGCCATAGAGAAGATAACCATCTTGTAAAGTAAATGGTTCCTGTTTCTTCCCTAGTGCAAGGGCTGAAATCACATCTCTAAAAACGGGATCAATAGCATACCCATCTATTATAGAAGATAGATCATTGTGAGTTGTTATGGAAACCGCATTCACTCTCGGCCGTCTTGAGAGTGCATCGGCTACTTGATTATGCTTGCCAGCAATGTGAGCAATATGAACATGAAATTGCGAAAGGAAATTTTCCCACCTCATTTGTTTGTTGGAGAGTTTGGTCTGTGTCATGAAGTACTTAAGGCTTTGGTGATCCGTCCGTAGAATGAAAGGAGTTTCCAATAAATAGTGCTTCCATGAGTCTAAGGCATGTAGAACTGCGAGGAGCTCCTTTTTATATACGCCTAGAGCTTGCTCAACAGGGTCGAGCCTTTGGCTTTCATAGGCTATGGTGTTCCCTTCTTGGAGCAAAACAGCTCCAAGGCAATCACCACAAGCGTCACATTGGACCTCAAATGGCTTTGAGAGATCCGGTAGTGTAAGCCTAGGTTGAGAGATAAGCTTTTCTTTAAGCTTTTCAAAAGCATTGTTCTCCTTGGCAGACCATGTGTACCTAACGTTTTTCTTTGTTAGGTCATGTAATGGTCCTGCTATTAGTGAGAACTTTTCTATGAAGAGTCGATAGTATGCACACATACCTATAAAGCTTCTTAATTCATGAAGATTCCTTGGTTTAGGCCATCCTTTTATTACCTCTAACTTTGATGGATCCATTTGGATGCCATCTTGAGAGATAATGTGACCTAAATACTGAGTCTCTTGTAAGAAAAATTCACGTTTCTTTCAATTAATATAAAGTTTATTCTCTCTTAGAACTTGAAATATTACCTGGAGGTGTTGCTTGTGTTCGTCTAATGAATTAGAGTAGATGATGATATCATCAAAGAACACTCCAGTAAAGGTTCGGTGAGTCCTGAATAGCTTCTCCATTAAGTGGTTGAATGTGGCTGGTGCATTGGTCAAGCCAAAAGGCATGACAATGTATTCATAAAGACCAAACGTAGTGCAAAATGCGGTCTTTACAATGTCTTGATCAACTATCCTTATTTGATGATAGACACTTTTTAGGTCAATCCTACTGAAGTAGGAGGAGCCTTGTAGCTGATCAAATAGGTCTTCTACCCGTGGAACGGGAAACCTATTTTTGATAGTGATCCTATGTATTGCTCTATAGTCAACACACATACGATATGTGCCGTCTTTCTTTTGCACTAGTAGCACAGGAGAACAAAATGGAGATGAGCTAGGCCTAACCATGCCCTTCTCAACTAACCTATGCACTTGCCGCATAATCTCCTCTTGTTGAGCTTGAGAAACTCTATAAGTAGGTTTGTTAGGCGGTGAACTTCCTGGAAGAAGTTCAATTGCATGGTCATCATTGCCTTGTTTAGGAGGTATCTCACAAGGGATGTCGTCAATAAAGACATGTAGAAACCCCTTGAGAAAATTGGATAACTCTAATTCCTTTTGATTGTGTATATTTTCTTTTGCTAAAACATTAGGTTCATTTTGAGAATCTTTAACAAAAATCATGTACACGGAAATAGAGCTCTTTATTGACTTGTTGAAAGCTTGTGTATGTACAATGGGTATAGTGTTACCCATTTCCTTAGCATCTATATTCATATCTTTTTCCTTGAACTTAAAGGAGATTCTCCTTTTAGGGAATTTAACATTGGCAGCCATGCAATCAAACCATGGTGCCCCTAGGATTACATCCTCATGTTTGAGAGGAGAGATAAAGAAGTCCTCTTTGTCCACATAGCTTTGGACATGGAGCCTCAATTTCCCGATCAAGGGAGTGACTGAAGCTTCTTGCCCCTTGAAAGCACCGTCTACGGGTAGGACATCTCCCATCTCGTAGGCTTGTATGCCTAGCTTGGTAGCCAACTCTATAGATATAAAATTGTGAGTAGAACTGGGGTCAAAGAGAATAAAAGCATCATGTTCTCTTACCTTTCTCCAAGCATGGCATAGAGGAGATCCTTTGTGGTGAGTTTCCTCCTCTTGGATTTTGACCAAGGTAGCTCTAGGAGGATCATGGCGGTTGTTCTTTTGGGGACAAGCGCGGTATGCATGCCCTTGTTCGCCGCACTTGAAGCACCGGTTATCCTTGCGATAACGCTCAAGCTCTTCAGGAGAGAGTTGATTTTTGCCTTTATAAACTCCCTTCTCTTTAGCTTTGTTGGAGTTGCCCTTAGGAGACTTTTGGATATTGTCCTTCCCCTTAGGCTCATTGGAACCCTTGTTTTCAGGGAGCTTAGAATTCCTCTTAGCCCGTGTATGGAAATTGATTCGAGAGGCCACCATAGTATGATGTATTACTGCCGATATGGTGCGTGGCCTTTGGGAGTTGACATACTCCGCCATTTCTTCGGTTAAGCCCGCGCAAAATTGCTACTTTTGCTCTCCAAAATCCAACTTTTTGAAGACAGTGGCTTTGAGTTGTAGGTCCCAAAACTTGTCTACATATTTATGGATGGATTCATAGGGAGAGAGCTTTAAGCTTCGCCATTCGGTGAGTACTTTGGCTTTGGCATCGGTGGCCAAAAACTGCTTCATAATGGAAGCTCTTAAAGCTTTCCATGTTTGTGGAGCTTCACTGTTGGCCCGTAGGCTAGACCACCATTTTCTGGTGGACTTTTGAAAGTGCATAGCTACATGGCATAGCTTAGAGGACTCCGTGAAGCCCTCATCTCCGAACGCCACATCAAATTGTTGGATAAAGGCCAAGACTTTGTTCGTAGCACCAAAAGTGCCATCATAGGTAAGGAAAGAGATGCTCTTCCCTCCCTCTTTGAATTTCTTGAGCTTGGACGACCTCTTCCACATGGCATAGGATTTACTATGGCCTCTTCTTTTTGATGGTTCAAAGGTTGCACCATCACTTTCTTCAGAAGATGAAGAACTTGAGGAAGATGGAGAAGAGGGTGACCTCTTTCTCGCCTTTTTCTTGCCTTGATCTTCGTTGTCTTGACCATCACTTTCATAAGAGGAAGAGGATGAATAAGATGGAGTCCTCTTTCTCACCTTTTTCTTCTCTTGCTTTTTTTTCATCCCTCTTTGAAGTATGGTGTGGAGAAGTGCGATGGTCTTCTCCGTTTTGGAGGTGATGGAGAGCGTTTAGCCCGCCGTCTTCATGGAGCCATCTCTATCAGGGTGGCGGGAGACTCAATTATTTGTCATTCCTTCGGTGGAGGCTCTTGAATTCTCCTTTTAGGAGGAGATGCATCATGAAGGAGCAAATTTCTGAGCCCTTCAAAGGGATCCTCTTCTTCTTCTCAAATCGGAGAAAGACCTCTTTTGGAAGTCTCGCAAGGAGGCTTCCTAGGTGTTCTCTCGTCATGGTGGGGAGCTTGGAGAATCCCATGAGCACGAAGCTGCCGTTGCACTTCACTTTGGAGGGATGGATTGCACATGGCTTGTTGAAGCCTAGAAACAAGATAGTTAACAAGCATCGGGGCATCATTAGTAGCTTGGTCATTAGCAAAATCAAAGTTATCAACATTAATTTCACTCTCTTTACTATTGTCAGCCATTCTAACAACTTTTAGGTGTAAACTTTTTAGGTATACTTTGGCACTACAAGCCCTAGTTGCTACTCCTCTTTACCCCTTTAGAAAAAGCACTCAATCTACTGTACCCGTGGCACAAATACCATTAATTGCAAGGAATAGAAGAGAGGGTCGTTCAACACCAAAACAACACCGGCTCTTGTCAAGATTCTAATAGCTCAATGTGGTTAAATGCAAGCCCCGTAGGACTCCACAATTAAGACCATAGCTCTCGACGATGATGCCCCGTTAACTGCACAAAGGCAGGCGCACTGCAAGGCTGAAAAATTCCTATTCTACTTACTCACATGCAATGAATCGTACCAACCATTTATAGCTAGCTTGAGGACCTCCCTTCTTGAGCAAGAAAAGAGAAACCTTGTGCTTTGATACCAATGTAACATTTAATGGCCTAATAACTTGTGTGTAGCGGAAAATAGCATGAACATAGTGAGCATTTCATTAGAATAGATTCCTAATGAGATTAACAAGAGTACAATTGAGGACCGGATTTGCACGGAGGCGGTCCCCCCTCCAAAAGGCTTTGTATTATGGTTTCTCCCATCAAGAGAGACATTTTACAATACAATTTCTTGTGTTCCTTAAATACTAGCTAGTGCAATGAAGATGGAAACTTCATGCACTATGCAAAACACTTATCAAACATAACATCAATTCCCTCACGGTCTTAGACCCAAGACCTCACAGACCTTCAAAGATGGTGAGAGCTAGCGGGGTATGAGAGTAGATTGAGAGGAAGAAGGAGTATTCTTACGAGAAATATGTACATCTCCTCACATAATCACTCATATTAGCATAGCTTAGCTTAGTAATTAGCATGGTAGAGGAGATGAGCATGCATTGAAGCTTGGCTCTTGGTTGGATTTGCATCACAAAGCCAAGAGTTGTTGGCGTAGGCCTCCCTTCTCACAAGCTTGGAGTAGGAGATAAGCTTTCCATTAAAGCTTGAGAAGGAGAGAGAGAGTCTTCTTGCTCCACACATTCATTGTGTGAGTGTGTGTGTCAATAATGCCTTGCAAAAATCAGCCCCCCCTCTCTCTCTCTTGGTCGACCCCCCTTGCTAATTACTCATGCTAGCATCCTATTGGACGTCCCCAGGCTTAGCGAATGACAATTAAGCAGCATAAGTGATAGCCTTTTGACATGTGTCCCCCTTTTCCCTTTCTCATTGGACCCCTTTGCCTCCTGGCCAATAGGAATCAGGTAAGCCATTGGGCTTATGAATGCTCATTGGTCCCCTTGGGATACTGTCCAATGGTCTTCTACAGAGCTTAATTCTTATTGGTTCTTTTATTAAGTGTTTTTAAATTAATTAAACTAGATTTACTCTAGCCTAATTCTCATTGGTCCACCTTCAAGGCCATCCAATCAAAATTGGGTACACCTTGTGGCCATCTGGGCTAGGGAGCTGACATGTGTCCCTTATTCCCTTTGTGTAAAGGGAGCTTGTGTGTGTGTGTGTGTGATTTTCTCTCTCATCCCCTACTTGAAAGGCTCGCCCCCTCCTATGTAGGGATTGATAAGGACTTTTGTGGCACACACAAAGAATCCAATTCCCCCAATGTTTGACCTTTGGACACAACCTTTGAATTTTGGAACCTTAGCATTTTGGAAGTCTTAATGGGCTGAGCCTTAGGATCTTTTAAGCCCATTGTTGCACGTGGCTCTTTTACAAATGGCCCCTCCTTTGGATCCCTATTTTCCCTCCTTTGGATTCCTACTATGGCCAGTCGGCTAGCTTAACCAATATTCTAGCTTTTTCTCCCCTGGCACTTCCCCATATTAAATGATCAGTTTAACATGAGAAAATCATTCAGGAGAATTAGATATTGATTATTATGATAGATTTGTTGCTCACACTTTGAGAAAGATATGCAACGATCAATATAGATTGTTTTAACAAAGGTGATTTGTACAAAATCATGATAATGTAGCTACAATCCAAAATTGATTGTTGGTAACCATCACATTGAGTTAGAGTATTATGCTTACACTTCAAGATGGTCCAATGTGACGAAATATTGTTTAGAGTATGATTCTTATCATTTGTAGGTATAAAGTATGCAAAATTTATTCCAAAGATCCAAATAATGAATTATATTCTCTTTTTGGATGTGTCTATACAATGAAAAATTGATGTTGGATACGATTGACTAAGTACTTTTAATTTTTTGACATAATCAATTAATAATTGTGTACTTCACGTGTGATTAATAAAACGATCAGCTTACAAATTACAATTGTCTATTTTTTATAGATCTCTTTCATGCAACATGGTTCATGGTCATGAGTGGACGTACATGCATGAATTAGTGCCATGACGAATTGCATCTCGCTTGAAGTGCAAGTCTTGTCACCATGTGTTTAGTGGCAATGTTACGAGGATCAAAGAGTATATGTTCAAAGTGCTAGGCAATGTTGGGCCTTGTACCTCACCTCCACGAGACATATATGAGAGATTTCCAGATTATGTACAAAATGTAAAGGCTATCCTTGAGGTCAAAAGTAAAGGGGTAAGCACAAGCGGTCGTACTCTGGGAAGAGCACATCCAATGGATGAAGAAGAACCTATTACAAATGAGGAGAGGGATCCAATGTGCACTGAGAATAGAAAGAAAAATTTCCTATTGTAACTATATTTATGTATAAAATAGAGGCAAGCATTGAAACGGTGCCAACCCTACCTATAAATTGACAAAAACCTAATCTAATAAGTGCAATTGAACACAACAGATGTGTTGTATCTCTCTATCTCTCTATGTCTCTCTCTCTCTCTCTCTCTCTCTCTCTATCTCTCTCTCTCTCTCTCTCTCTCTCTATCTCATGCGCCATCTTCTCCTCCATTGCTCTCTCTGTGTGCTACAATCTCTGTGTAATGTGTGTCTTCTTTGATACATTTAAATTAAGTTATCACCCTCCTCTAAATTACAACATGGTATCATTCGCTTAATATTATGATCCTCCCGCCGTGCCAATCTTCCTTCGTTGCTCTCCTTTTGCTTCATGTTATAGTGCACAATCCATGCCTCACCTATTATGTACTACTATATTATAATGATTTCAAAGCTTGGATAAGAAGGCTTTCACACGCTTCTAAACAAAACAATTTTCAACTACGACTAAAGGATGTTGCGGTAAACTAAAGCTTGACATCACCTTGACTCCATTAACTTGCTACAATTTCTCACCCTTTTACATTTCTTTCTTTTAATTTAATGACATATAAATATAACGCATAGGCCCCATGTTGGAACTGCCATGATTTCAGGGCTATCCAAGTGACAAAGATACCAAATTTTTAGGCTATTTCTCGTAGGGGTTTCACCTTGTTAATGCATCATCACGGGCACAAGTGCATCTTCAAAATCATACAGAATATATAAAATTGATCACCTCACCAAAACCAATTATCACTCTTGGGCGATACGCATGCAAATGTTTCTTATTCATGAAGAAATTTGGGATGTGGTAAATGGAACCACTTTATGCTCGCTCCTCACAATACTCCTGCTACTTATGCGGTTGACATTGCCACATGGAAAAAATACGATAATAAATACATGTCCAACATTATGCTATGTATAGGTGATACACAAATTCAATTAGTGCATCATTTGCCCATTGCTGATGCAATCTAGGAGCGTTTAAAACCACTATATGCTCACACAAACATTGCTTCACAAGTCACCACCCATAAAAAATTAGTAAATTTCTTGCTTACTGAAGACGGTAGCATTCTCAACTTTTTAGATGGGTGGCAACGTCTCCTTGAGGCTACTACAACAGGCCTTAGTTTTATTGATTCACAAAATGCTACAATGTTACTAAGTGCTCTACCATCCACTTGGACCGCATTCATCACTATTCAAAGCAGTATCATTGGTTTGACATTATAGGTTCTTATAGGTTGGATCCTCGAAGAAGATACTATGCAAAAAAATGCAACTTACCTAGCCCTAGTACCACTACACCACTAGTCATGTTCTCCAAAAGCACGAGATTTTGCTTCACCACCCTTTTGCAAGAGAAATGTTACCTGCAAAGAACCCTCATCAGGCTCTTTTTGACGTCCAAGTCCCTCTACTTCATGAAGTTCAACACCTACTCCCCGCTCACTTGATATAACTTGCACATACTATTATAAACAAGGTCACTATCGTGAAAATTGTTGGAAACGTGCTTTCGATAAGCAAAAAGCGTGAGAGCATCAATCCAACCTTGCAAAAGCAGGAGGGGGAAGAGAATAATAGAGACTTTGATGGACTAACTTTCGATTAAGTTTTTAGAAAACTAATCTTCTATATTGCTTCTTAATAGGTATGCAAGCTTGGATAAAAGGTGACGATTAAAAGGTGTGGCAGTTGCACAAAAGAATCAGAAATGATCCAAAATAGAGACATACAAAAAGAAGAAGATGAAGCTACATGAGTTCCACTAAAGTGAATTTTTTATCAAAAAATATTTCCCTTTAGAGGAGGGGGAGAATGTTGTGATTATATTTATGTATAAAATAGAGTCGATCACCAAAATGGTGTCCACCTTGCCTATAAATTGACACAAACCTAATCTAATTATTGCAATTGAACACAACAGACATGTTGCCTCTCTCTCTCTCTCATGCACCATCTCTCTCCTTCATCCTCTCTCTATTTGCCACCATCTCTCTCCTTCATCCTCTCTCTATTTGCCGCAATCTCAGTGTAATGCGTGTGCTTCAATACACTTAGATTAAGTTAGCACTAAATTACAACATTTCCCTAATATTTGTTTCCAAAGTGAAGTGCATGGTACAACATCCTTTGAAGTAGGTTTAGCTAGTCATGCATCTAATTCAAAGAGAAATTATACCGAGGGTATTGAAAGAGGGATATCTAAGGATCAAACACTCCATCAAGATTTTGATAAAGAGTGGTTGTACATGCTGTGTAATGGAAATGGCCCATGAACTTTGAGAATAGCGGAATTAAGAGAATTAGAGTGAGCATTTTTGTGAGACTACTTTGAGGGTGAACTTAATTAGCGGTAGCAACATAACCATAGTACTTAATTAACTTGGCATGAACAATACTTTTGCAAGAGAGAGAGTTTAGAAAACTTGAAAGTTGAGGACCAGATTTATGTGGAGCCGGTCCCCCCTCCAATAGGCTTTTGTATTATAGATTCTCCCATCAAGAGAGACTTGGTACAATACAATCTTTGTGCTCTTTGTGACCTAGGTGATGCAATGAAGATGGAAAGCTTCATGCATCACGAGCATAACATAGACTTTGTAGAAATCATTAACCATCCCCCACCTCAGTCCCAAGGCCTCAAACACCTTCAAAGGTGGAGAGAGATAGCGGGGAATGAGGATAGGGAAGAGAAAGAAGAAACATTCATTGGAGAAAGAAATAGTTTCTCACTTATCATCACTGTCTTCTTGCTTAGCATACATAATAACATAGTAATGAAGATGGAGAAGTAATGGCAAGCTTAACACTAGGTTGGTAATGGGATGCTTTTATGTCCTGGGACACTTTTATGTCCTGTTAAGTGACCATTTTCCTTGAATTATGTCAAGAGTTTCAAAATGGATTTTGAGGTGCTATCTATCTAGAAAGTTGTCTCATGAGCTGAAAAAAACTCGACATTTTTTTGGAATGTCAATTCCTTCTTTAACCTTGTCCTTGCACAACATTTCACAACCTAAACTGTGTGAAAAAACGGGTCCTGTTTTTGGCTTTTTTCAACTTTTTTCAACTATACCACTCTAGAACTCATGTTTGCGAGGTCTATAATGCTATAGAACTATCTTTAGTAGTCCTCAACATGTCCTGATGCTTCTAGGGAGAAATAAATGTTAAAGTTGTAAGTTATGACCAAATTACAAAAATTGTCAAATCCTGTTTTTTAGCCAATTTTAGCTCTTCTATGATTTTTCTAGTGGCTTTCATGATATCCAAATGCAGTTTTGATTTTCTATGTCGCATATTGTAACATAAAGCTAATATTCCTTGAGTTTTGGGACACCTAATACCCTATTTCGCATAGTAGACAACGATGGTTGATTTTTTCAATTATAGAAGAAAACGAAACATTCTAGTATATCAAGTATAGCTTTTTCAATATTGTTAGTTTCTTGTGACAACTACATGCATTTTGTAAGTAGTAACCATATCTAGTCATAAGGATCAAATTTGGCTAGATATTGAATAGTTTCTATGGGATTCTACAACTCATAATGTTGAACCCAGTTTTTTCATGTTTGCTGTATTTAGCACTTCATCTTTGTCCCCAAGATTCCCCTTGGTAAGAGATGTATTATTATTTTGACATGCTCCATGGCTCCTTATGAACCTAAAGGACAATCGGAAACTAAGAAAACATGCATATATTATTTGTATTGAGCGTGGCTATAGAAACTTTGATGATAGGTTTGCAGAATGGTAAAAATTCAACTTTTTTGTACCTATTTCTTTTGGCAAAACAAAAAATAGTGAGTGAGGAGCAATCATATGTTCTGATCACCAACCCATTGAAGTTAACTAGGGAATTTATCTCAAGTCCTACAAAAACCCTAATCTTAATTTTATGCAACAAAACGTAAGAAATGATTGTTTTGATGAAAATGTACTGGTCCATCAACTTTGGAGGTTTGGTGTGACCAAAAGATGAGAAATTTTACAAGTTTCTTATTTTTTCCATGTGTAGTAGGCCTTGAAATATAATCTCATGAAAGGATTTTACAAAATGAGTGGATCTACTATGGTTTTGGAGGTTTTTTTCAAAACCCTGAAAGGACACTTTTATGTCCTGTTAGGTTACCAACCTAGTGTTAAGCATTGGAGCATGGCTCTTGGTTGGATTTGCATTCCATAGCCAAGAGTGTTGGTGTAGGCCCTCAACTTCTCTACAAGCTTGGAGAAGGAGATGGAGCTCTTGTACTTTGCACTTCACACAATGAGTGTGTGTGTGTGTGTGTGTGTGTGGGAGAGTATACCTCCCAAGCTAGACCCCTCCTTGCCTTGTTCGACCCCCTCTTCTAGCACTAGCTTGCACTTGATCGGACCTCCTCAAGCTTGGCCAATCACATACTTAGTTCATATCAAGAAACAAGGGTAGCCTTGGGACAAGTGTCCCCCTTTCCCCTTTGAGAGAGAGGACTTGATAAATACATAAAATATTAATTAAATTATCATTGGTCTCCTTGGGAGGCCAACCAATAGGCTTTAGGCACACTATGAGGGCAACATGAAGAGGAGCTTTACAAGTGTCCTATTTTCTTTCTTTGTACCAAGCTTGCCTTGTGTGAGGGTGTGTGTGTTCTCTCTCTAGCTCCTACAAAGAGGGCTCACCCCCTCATGACTACGGATGTGCATTGACTTTTTGAACACCTTAATCCCTCAAGCACCTTATTCATGGAGCACCTTAGCACCTTATTCATTAAGCACCTTAGTCAGCAAGCATGAGAAGCAATTCAAGCTTGGACCGGGTTTCCACCTCAAGCACAACCCTAGCTGTTTGCCTAAGGTGAAAGGTCTTTTAACACTATCCTTTGGAGGTCTTTAATGAAGCTAACCCTAAGGTCTTTAAGCTCCATTATATAGCCTTGATCTTTGATAGACCATCACTCATTTAGACCCCTTTACCATTGGCCCCGTGTTGAGATAGACCCGTAAGAACATGTCTATATTCTAACCCTTGTTCTTGTTTATTCTCACACATTAAATGATCAGTTTATATGAGAAAATCATTTGGGTTGGTTAGATATTAGATTTTATGACATTACCTCTCTCTTGAAATCATAGTCATCCTTGACTATGAGGTAGAAGAGATAAAGCCTTAGTCATTAGTCAATGTTTCTTAGCGGGTAGAGGATCCCTTTTAACCCTACAACATCATTCCACGATGGATGACTAATCCATTTGGTGCTTGGGAGATATAGATGCCGCAAGCATGTCTGCTCTTTAGTCCATTTCATTCTCCCAAAGTAGAGTGACAAATTCTACTTGGTGTTTGAGAGACATCGTCATCACAAACATGCTTCTAAGCATGCATACTATTTAAATTTGTGCACAATAAAAAAATTAGTTTTATAAGACAAAACATTGATCATTTAAAAGAAACATGTATATTTGCTTACTCTAATGTAGCATTGTAAGCATTGACAAAGCTCATACTATCCTTAAGCTGTATTCCTTGCATCCATCTAGCATCTTCAAAAGGATAATTTTTGAACTTAATAAGATATCGTCGGCTAATCTTACCATGTCGTAGTACCTCCATAGTGTTTTAGATGTCTGATTGGTTTCCTGCCAGATGCATGTGCATTGAACTCCGACCCACGGGTCCAAACACTAATAACTTGAACTCCAACAAAAGGGTCCAAATTAATTCTAGGGAGCATTGCTTGCCTCTCTCTGCCAGTCACAAGCCTCTGTCTGGTTGAAGCTAGTGGTGACACTTGTCATTTGACTAGAAATATGACATCGAGGCCACTGTGGCCACCGCCATGTGTGCCATGCCGATCTCCTATGTCAAATCTTTATTACCGTAATCTCTGTCCAGCTTGCCTTTGTCCTTGTCTTCCTATGAGTTCATGCTTTTGCCTTTGGCTTCAACCTCTCGAGCCAAACAAAGTGTCGAACCACAATCATGATTGTGGTCGTACCTCTCGGGTACCGAGGCAACTAAAACTGAGTACTAGTACTCCCATAGCATATACGCATACTCTTTGTAGCTTTCAGGTATCTCAATATTCCTTTCATTGCCTCCCAATGTTTCTTGCTTGGGTTTGACATGTATCGACTTACTACTCCCACTGCAAATGCAATGTCTGGGCGAGTAGCAATCATTGCATACATCAAACTACCCACTGCAGACGCATATGGAATCTTATCCATTTCAGCCTGTTCTTCCTCAGACAGAGGACAATCTTGTTTGCTAAGTTTCACATATGGTGGCAATGGAACACTCAATGCCTTTCCCTTCTCCATATTGAAACGTTGCAAAACCTTGTCAATATACTCTGTTTGAGATAACCAAATAAACTTCTTTGATCTGTCTCTCTCAATGCGCATACCAAGTATATGACTTGCCTCACCCATGTCTTTCATGTCAAACGATTTTGCCATGTTTGACTTCAAAGCTAAAATTTCTTCCAAGTGCTTGCCAGCAATCAACATGTCATCCACATACAAAATAAGGATCAGCCAACTGCCATCCTTAGCCTTCTTTGTATATAGACAGTGATCGAGCTCACTACGTTTGTAGCCTTGAGAAAGCATAAACTTGTGGAATTTATGGTACCATGCCCTCGATGATTGTTTTAAGCCATAAAGACTCTTTAACAACTGGCATACCCAATCTTCCTTGCCTTTCTCAACAAACCCTTCTGGCTGCTGCATGTAAATTTCCACATCTAAATCACCATTCAAGAACGCTGTCTTGACATCCATTTGGTGCAACACCAAATCTAATATGGCAACCAATGCAAGAAAGCATCTCAATGTAGTCATCTTGACCACCGGAGAGAAGACTTCATCAAAGTCAATTCCTTGTTCTTGCTTAAAGCCCTTGGCAACAAGCCTTGCTTTGTACTTTGGCTGACTATCATGAGCAGTGATCTTATACCTGTAAACCCATTTACAAGGTAGATCCTTTTTGCCCTGTGGTAATTTTACTAGCTTCCATGTCTTGTTTTTATGCAGAGTTGTCATCTCTGACTGCATGGCCAATTGCCAATTCCCGGAGTCCTTAATTTGCACTACTTCCTTGTAACATGAAGGCTCATTGCAATCAGTCAACATGACATAGTTCATTGATGGAACAAACCTATCAGGAGGTCGCGTGACACGTTCAGATCTACGCACAATAGGTGGCTCAGGCTCAGCCACAACCTGTGGTTCCACTCTATCCTGTCCTTGCTCCTCTTGAGCCCTGACATTTTGTCTTGCACGTGCAGGTCCATCTTCTTGGAAGACAACTCTTCTAATCTCCTCAACCCTCTCCGGTTTAGAATGATATTTGGATTCATTAAAGTGAACATCATTGCTGCGGACAACCTTTCTGGATTCGGGATCCCAAAGTCTGTACCCCATCTCACCAGAATTACCATAGCCTAGAAAGATGCACTTTCTACTCTTTGGCTCAAGTTTGTTCCTAAATTCCTTTGGAACGTGAGTATATGCCTCACAGCCAAAGACTCTGAGATGCTTGTATGAGGGCATTTTGCCTGACCATACCATCTCTGGCACTGAATCCTTCTGCAAAACCTTGCTAGGAGATCTATTTACAAGATGAACAGCTTTTGATACAGCTTCAGCCCAAAACCCATTTGGCAGCTGTGCATTAGACAACATACTTCTGACCTTCTCTTGTATGGTCCTATTCATCCTCTCAGCAACACCATTTTGAGGAGGATTGTAAGGAGCAGTAAGTTCACGTTTTATACCTTTTGACTCACAAAAGTCCTGAAAGGCCTTTGAAACATACTCTCCACCATTGTCAGTGCGTAAGCATTTAAGCTTCTTGCCACTCTGATTCTCCACAAGTGTCACAAACGTTTTGAAAACACTAAACGCTTCATCCTTGTGCTTGAGAAAGTAAACCCATACTTTCCTCGAGTAATCATCTATAAATGTCATAAAGTAAGAAGCTCCCCCTAGAGATAGGTTAGGCATAGGTCCACACAAATCACTATGAACAAGTGCCAACTGTGTATCTCTTCTACTGCTTCTATGCTTATGTGGCTGCTGTGTTTGCTTACCATACAGACAATGTTCACAGAATTCAAAATCATTAAATGAAAAGCCAGGAAAATAACTAGAACGAGACAAGATCTCCATTCCCTTCTTGGACATATGTCCTAACCAACTATGCCACAAAGAAACGTTCGGCTGCTCGGTTACATTGATTACATTTTTAGAGACATTTGATACATAAATCATGTAAAGGCCTCCAGACTTTACTCCATGTGCTACTGTCATAGAACCCTTGGATATCTTCCACATGTTCTGTCCAAAAGTGGTGACGTAGCCAGCATCATCAAGTAAACCTGTGCTGATCAAGCTCTTTGTAATTGCGGGAACATGTCTCATATTCTTCAGCGTGAAAGAAGAGCCATTCTAAAACTTCAATTGAACATCTCCAACACCTAAGATCTCACATGTCTGCCCATTGCCTAGCCGAACATGATCTTTAGTGGTCACATAAGAGGTAAACCACTCCTTGTTTGGAGACACATGAAGTGATGCCCCTGAGTCTATAATCCAGTCACTTAGTGCATTTCCATCAGATGCTGTAAGAAGAGCTGAGTCCATTGTATTCTTCAAGAAGTAGATGTCTCCTGACACTAGACTGTCATCCTCTGCAACAGTGTTTGTCACATTTATTTCTTGAATCTTCACTGAGGACTTGTTCTTCTCACTATGGTCTTCAGCTTTCTCTTTGCCTTTTTTTGCTTTCCATTCTCTGCAGTCTCTTTTCATGTGACCCTTCTTGCCACAATGGTAGCATTCTATGTCACTCTTGCCTTTAGCACTGCGGGACTTGCTACGAGACTGATTCCTCTTTCCACCTTTGTACTTTTCTTTGGTCCTTCCCCTGACAACTAAGGCTGTTCCTTTGCCTTTTTCCATTGTCTTTCTATTGGTTTCTTCAGTAAGTAGACTTCCTTCTACACCTGATATGTTCAAACGATCTGGAGGTGCAGAATTACTCAAAGCTGTGCGAAAAGTGTCAAAACTTTCCGGCAATGTGATCAACAGGAACATAGCTCTAACAGGTTCATCAAACTTGACACCTTGAGCTGACAACTGACTATAGATTGTGTTGAATTCATTCAAATGATTGGACATAGGTGTCCCTTCTTTCATCTTCAAGTCAACAAGCTTCTTAAGCCAGTATACCTGTGAAGCTGCACTCTGCTTCTCATAAAGATCACTGAGCTTTAACCATGCTTGATAAGCCGACATCTCATCTGCTACATTGAAGTAAACGCTTTCTGCCAAAGTCAGCATAATGGTAGAAAGTGCCAATTCATCCATCTCGCTCCATTCATCTTCGTCCATATCTTCTGGTTTTATCCCCTTGAGCTTTATAGGTTTTATCTGCTTCTTTTGTACCAACACGTGCCAAATCTGCTTCTTCCACAATGGAAAATTGGTTCCATCCAGCTTCTTGATATTGTAAAGAGCAGTGTCCTGTGATCCAGCCATAGCTACGCTTCACAGTGGTTTACTTTCCTGGGAAAAATTCGGTAGAGTTTCCCCTGTAAACTGACCTCTGAACCAATATCAACCTGTCAAATGAACCAAGAAAGCTTCAGATTCTGCATAAATTTCGGCAGAGTCTCCTTTGTAAATTGGCTATGGTGTACTCAAAAACAGACCAAAAAACAGCTCAAAAAACACTGTCTCTCTGACACTGTAAGATGCGGGTAAACCTGTCCTACACCTGTACTGTCTCTCACTGTCCTATCACTGTCCTATAAGCATAGACTGCGACAATGCCTCAACGGCAGTAAAGCAAAGATGCAATCCCAACTGTCTAACTCACAGTCAATACATCCTAGCTGCCTATCTAAGGGTGCTCGAGGGATCGCTCCAAGACCTGTATCACCGAAAGGATCTCAACATTCGAGAATCCCCCAGCTCAATAAAACCTCACTCGACCCTCAACAAAGGCTGCAGTAAATCTGACAGTACATAGACTTCCCACAAAGTCATACATCCACAAATTTCCCACTGTATGCTGTAACCGCTGCGGCGGTTGTTTGCTGCGTGACTCACAGCCAGCAAACCCTCAACAGACATACATCATCTCTGACAATACATCCCATGTGGAAGTACCTGCAATGTCAGGATGAAATCTGGAATATCAAGCAGCAAACACAAGCTACCTGATGAACTAGTGGATGTCGCCTACAGTCTGTGTGTAGATACGCCCGTGTCGTATGTGACACGCCTCCAAGAACTGTGAGCCGTCCTTCGATGTGTAGACAGCCACAAATGACCACTTTGGGAGTGTCGATATCCTCAGCACCTGCAGTAGTAGGCTGAATACCCCAAATTTGCAGAGTCGGATCTGCACCCACCGAGACCACGTAGTCGAAAATGGCCTGCGCAGACCTTTGTCGAAGCCGAACGGTGACCGAGATGAACTCAGAATGAAATTCTGAGAACACATGGGATGTGGTTCTCTTCTCCGCTCTACACGGCTGCTCCTCCATGCCAAGGGCTTCAAGGAAGAGCTACCTCAAGCTCTGATACCATGTCAAAGTCAATGATGCGGAAGCATAGAGACCAAGGGGAGTGAGCACGAGAGAGAGAGAGAGAGAGAGAGAGAGAGAGAGAGAGAGAGAGAGAGAGAGAGAGAGAGAGAGAGAGAGAGAGAGAGAGTCTCCTGAACCAATCAACCTTGGTAATGAATAACTGAATGTGTATTCAATGGAGGCAAGGGGTTGCTTATATAGAAATCCCAGTAAAGTTCCCTACCCAAGACTTTGACAAATAAGTAAAATAAATACCTAAAAGCCAAACTAAATAATGGGATCACATTGGGCAGTTCACTTGAGATGCCAAAACTTTAACATGCAGTATGTACCATCTTTCTTCTGCACTAAAAGGACTAGAGAACAAAAGGAGAGGAGCTAGGCCTCACCATCCCTTTGTCTATCAATTCTTGTTCTTGCCTCATGATCTCCTCTTGTTGGGCTTGAGAAACTCGATAAGGTGGCTTGTTAGGCGGTGAGCTTGCTGGACATGAAGCAACAACTTCCCAATCAAGGGAGTAACGGAGGCTTGCTGTCCCTTGAAAGCTATGTGAGCTGTTACAATATCTCTCATCTCAAAAGCTTGAATGCCCAACTTGGTGGCCAACTCCATTGATATGAAGTTGTGAGTAGAGCTAGGGTCAAACAAGATGAAGGCATCATGCTCCCTTACCTTTCCCCAAGCATAGGAGAGAGATGATCCTTTACAATGAGCATCCTCTTTTGGAGCTTCGATGGTGGAAGCCCTAGGAGTCTCATTGCGAGCCTTTTTCTTGGGGCAAGAATAATAGTCATATCCTTGCTCCCCACACTTAAAACAGTTATGGTCCTTGCAAAAAGCTTCAAGCTCTTCATGAGAGAGTTTATTTTTGCCTTTGTAAACTCCTTTATCTTGGACCGATTGTTGTTATTTTGTTTCTTGGAATTGCCTTGGGAAGATTTTTTGGCATTGGTTTTCCCCTTTGCGGCACTTTTGTCTTTGCTTTCCATGTGCTTGGTATTTCTTCTAGCCCCTTGTTGGAAATTGATGCACAAAGCAACCATGGTGTGGTGGGTTACTTTGGTGATAGAATCAAGCCATTGGGAGTTGACGTACTTGGCCATCTCTTTCGGTAATCCCGCACAGAATTGTTGCTTTTGCTCGACAAAGTCTATCTTTTTGAAGAAAATAGCCTTGAGATGAAAATCCCAAAACTTGTCCACGTATTTGTGGATAGACTCATGGGAGAGATACTTCAAGCTCCGCCATTTGGTAAGCACTTTTTTCTTTGCATCGCTTGTAAGGAATTGCTTCATGATGGAAACTCATAGACTTTTCTATGTCTTTGGGGCGTCTCCATTGCCACGAAGGCAAGCCCACCATTGACAAACAGATTTCTGGAAGTGCATAGCTACATGGTATCTGTTAGCAGCGCCTAACACAGGCTATACCGTTTGTGCATCAAGCGGGAGATATGCTATGGTTGTGCATAATATTTCCCACTCACTTTGTATAAGTCTTTGGCTCACTTGGAGTTCCAAAGTTGTATGTGATAGTTAGAGGGCTCAAGCTTAAACCCATAGTAGAAGGGATTGTGGCCCAAAGCCTTTAAAAGGAAGCTTTGAGTATCCACTCTTGAAGATCCACTTTTGAGAGCTCCCTCTCTCTTGAATGTTCACTCTATGGCCTAGCCTTGAGCTTAATGTCTATGCTTGAGAGGCTAGTGCTAACCATTGTAATTAGAGTAAGCTCTTCTTGATTAATTTAATTCAATTTTTCTCGTTAGTCTACTTCTTCTCTACATTTCATTATGTCATGGAGTAGTATTACACTCTCATTATTCTAGATTTGAGATAAGTATGTACTTCTTGCTATTAACCACTCCTATTCTCCTACAAGCATTCGATTTGTGAGATTTAACATCACTAATTAGGTTGATTAAGTTGGGTCTTAATCTTGTAATTAGTGTGTGTGCCCTATTGTTTTCTTGTGTGTAGATAGGTTTTATGAAGCTCTAACATCATTCACCTCGTGTGTGTAGCTATTGATGAAGCTTACTAATTTTGCTTCGTTTCCATGCTAATTGTACTAATTTCATGCTAATTTTTACTAACCGTGCTAACCTAACCACTAACATTGGAAGTGTAAAGTATGTTAAATCCCCTTGTAAGAGGTCGAATCATCACTCGAATCATCACTCGAATCAAGTTAATTGTGCTAATTTATGCCTAATTTGATGATTTGAGTGTTCGATTTTTGACTACAAATGATCAATTTTGGAGCCGATTTGATGGTGCACACACTTGTGTGTGCAATGATGCGTCTTCTCGTGGAGCAAAGGAATAGCTTGGAGTGTAATTACGATGTAAGTGCACTCACTTGCTCATGTCAATTCTTGATTGATCAATGTGATTCAATGTGCTAATTATTTGCTAAAATTAGGTGTGCAACTTAATTGACCTACACTTTACACTTAATTTGATACACTTGAAATGAAATTGATTGTCAAATTGTGACTAATGAACTTTGTGTGTATCAAGATAATGCTTAATTCTCATCAAGAATTCATATGTGTGCATAAAAATCATTGTGTGTGCATGCACCAAAGAGGGAAAAAAACTGTCAAAAATTTCAAGTGTGTGTGCACCTAATCTTGAATGTGTGCATGCATATAAAGTGATGGAATTGATGATACATGAGTATGCAATCATGTAATTGATATGTATGCTATGAGAATTCAATCATTGGATAAGCATAATTGCCAAAAATTTGGGCAAAGATTGAGTGTGTGTGCCTATCCAAGAACTCTTGATTTTCTATGATTGATGATCAATTAGGGCACCTAAATGATTTTTGATTGTGAAAAGTTCACAAAAAGTGTGTGCAATCATTAAGTGTAAGCATTAATGCATTGTCAATTGAGCCAAATTTGAATTTTTGTGCTAAATTTTTGAGTGTGTGCATTGCTTGATTGAGTTTTCAATTTGGGCCTTGCAATGTAGAATTGATGTACTTTTTGCATAAAATTTTGGCCTAAATTTGGGTGTGTGCCTACTCAATGGCATGTGCAATCCGGATCTTGAATGAATAACTCCTATTTTTTTTTAACCAATTATGATGATTAATTTGGCCAAATAATTGATGTGTGTGTCACAAAAATGGCTTGATGATTGAGATAAATCACTCAATTGGTACTCAATTGTGTAGATTTTTAGGGTATTTACATGCTAATGATGAATCAATTTGATGAACATGGAAAAAATGCACTAATGTGTGTGCCTAGCCCATGGCATGATCCATCCAATGAGAAAATGAATAATTGGTAGCAATTACCAATTGTGATGATTAGTAGACCAACAAAAGATTGGTGTGCATTATTGATGGCTCAATTGATATGCAATTGGGGATGATTTTGTGTAATACCATTGTCATGTATGCCATTTTGATTAAATATGGTAAGAAATTTATTGATTGTGCATTTGCAAATGCCATAATCAAGTAGCCTCACAAACCAATATGACAAATCTAAAAGGTTTGGATGATTGCAACTATTTGATATGAGCAATTCAAATGCACTAATCAATACTTGGAGTGTGGATTTGCAAAAAAGAAGAATTTTTATATAGGATGCTTGGTTTCTAGTCATTTGTGTGACCACACACACGTGTGCTCCCTAACTTGCGGGCCTCGAGTGGCTCACAACACCCCACGCGCTCGCACAAGTCAAGCAGCTGTACGCAATCTGGCCACCTTCTCTCTGCTCACAAATAGACACACACACACATGCTACCCGCCAATGAGCCGTGATCTCGATTCTCGCCTTGGGTCCAACTTGTAGACCTTATACACACCTACATACACGCATCAATTCTCATCATCACCCTTTCCTTCTCGTCCCTCTTGTCTCAGCAGCAATACCTTGCAGTCAATAAGAGATATTTTTTCAAAAAAATAAAAAGAAAAGAAAATTTTCTAGCAAGCCATGGTTCCCACCCCTCATTTTGTCTTGAGCTCGCTAATTTCAAAATTCAAAATCAGGATGTCTCAGCTTTGCCTTGTATAGGTAAAAATTCAGTGGCCTAGGGAAGAGTAATCATTGTTTTCTTTGTATTGAAATACTTGGCTATTAAGAGCTGATGTCAAGCCTTTAATAATCTCCAGCTAAAGTTGAGCATGAGTTTGGGTGACGAGGCATGGGATTCGATTACGAGTTTTGGTTTGTTGACTCATTATGCTTCCTTTTAGTGCTTATTTGGAATGCCAAATAGCACTAACAAATGAGTTTTCTGAAGGGGTGGTGGCCAAGGACAGGATTTGTTATCTAGAGGGAGCTTGAAAGTTCATTTCATTTTATGGTCTCTCTTTCTTCTTTGCTATATATGCCATTTGTACTATTTAAGAGCAAAAGTGGGGATTCCTATTGTGTTCTATGATTGTGTAATCATTTCCATGCATACATGAACTTGCATTGCACCAAATTTTTGGCTTGTGCATGGTTTGATGTTCGAGTTCATTGGCATTTTCATTGCTTTGCATGAACAAATATTTTTGGCAAAGCATACGAGCTTCATTTGAAAGATACATTGACACTAAATTGATGCCTCGGGAAGAGTGTGCATTAGAAGTTTAACTTGGCATTGCTCGATACGTTTTTTAGTGATTAATATGTATGCAAAAATCATGGCATAGCACTAAATTGGGTTTCTTGAATGGCCATGTGATAGCATTGAACATGAAAGTTTTAGTGCTTGTGTTGAATTTCTAATGCTTAAGAGCACTAATGATTTCAACTTTTTTGAAGGGGTGTGGCAAGAGTGTGCTTTCATTGATCCAAGAAGGGGTCATCATTGCAAAAAATTGCAAAATGTAGCTAGTTAGAGCCATTCTAATTGTTTGGATTAAAAGTTGTATATATGCTAGCTCATAGCTTGGTCAAAAGTTAATTTTTTCATGTTGAGCTAGCGTTTACCCAAATTTTTTGAGATCTTTCAAGTACAAAATTTGGCTATTAAGAGCCATTCATTTTCATTTCACTAAGTTGCAGTCATCTCTAGCTCATAGCATCCTCTAATTGCAAAATTTCATGAGCTAGTTGTTAGCCAACTTTTTGAAAATCTTTAAATTATAAAATTTGGGTATCGAGAGCCACTTCATTTCATTCAAAAGTTACATTATTTCCAGCTCTTGGCTTGTTTCAATTCCATACTTCAAGTGAGCTAGAAACTAATCTACTTTGAATCATGTAGGAGAGATTGTAAAAATTGTAAAATTTGCTTATGTAGAAGCTCATTTTATCTCTTTCATGGTTGTTATGTATGCATACACTTGCTACTAAAGAGTGTCATGTGCATAACCAAAGGCACTTTTTTCCTTTGGGTTTTTCCCTTTGGCATATTTGGGTATGCAAGACCCTAGCTTTAGGTTTTCATTAATGTTTTTTGTGTACTTTTGGATTTCAAATAAATGGCTTTTGTAGCTTGTGTTTACACTTAGCTTCAGCTTCTTTTGCAAATAAAAAGGATCAAGAGGCTTCTCTACACAAAGGGGATGCTTGCTCAAGGATGCTCAAAAGAGCATGAATAGGTGTAATCCTTCCATGATTTTGTTCTTTTGTTCATCTCTCCATTCTCTTCCTTGGCTCGTGAAAATTTTCTTCTAAGCTATGGTTTTTTCATATTCGAAAGCTAGGCATCCTAAAGTTCCGACACTTTGCTTTGTGAAAATTAACTCCTCAAAAAATTAGGTTTTAGATGTGCTAATCATAGGTAATTGGCCTTGACCTTAGGTTAATGTAGGATCATTTCTTGCTAGTCCTAAACTCTTAGTGATAGTCTTAATACTCCATTCATTTTTAACATGGCCTAGGGCTATGATTAGGCTTTAGTCCTTTAATCCAATTGCCATTAGCATCTCATGTTGGAAGCAATAAAGTGCTAAAAAATGAATCAAGGAAGCAAAAAGTGTCAAGAAAAAGTAGCAAAAATGCTACTAGACACGTGAAAAGAAAATTTCTATGTTATGTTGTGTCTATGTGAGGCCTAGCACCTTATTGGCACTTGGCAGGCGAGGGGAATCACTTTGGCTCGCTTGGTCAAGGCCCTAAACCGATGCCTTGGGCTGATAGGGGTTAGTCGTCGCCTTGGTAGGCTAGTAGGCTTTTGGAACACCTTGCCTTGGGGTGGTAGCCTTGTATTGTACTTTACTTTTTTCAAAGAATGACAAATAGAAAACTTCCATGAGCTTCAAAAAGTTATGACAATGTACTAATAGATTATGAGATTTTTTATAGCCCATAGACATGATAGACTTGAATGATCTATTAATATTGGTCACATAGTTTTTAGGCTAGTAGGTTTATGAACTTACATTAGCGTAGGGTCATAAAAGATTGCTTGTGTTTCATACATAAAACTGAAATTTCAAGTGGTTTAATCTTCACGATAGTTTAGGTGTCCTTTTTGCTTTATGTCGTCTAGTTTTTTACTATGATTCACCCATCTTTTAGAAGCAAAAAATTCACTTTGCATGATTGTTCATTGTGCTTCATGTTTTATTCATTCTTGGTGGCCTTTGATGCTCATTACTTGTTCTTATGTTTTGTAGCTCAACATTTCTTCCATGGACTTGCTTTCTACCATGTCACTGTGTTTGCTTCACCGGCACACGAGGACGTGCACCAAATTAGGAAGGTGGGAATGTTAGCAGCGACTAACACAGGCTATATCGGTTGTGAATCAAGAGGGAGATATGCTATGGTTGTGCATAATATTTCCCACTCACTTTGTATAAGTCTTGGGCTCACTTGGAGTTCCAAAGTTGTATGTGATAGTTAGAGGGCTCAAGCTTAAACCCATAGTAGAAGGGATTGTGGTGAAAGCCTTTAAAAGGAAGCCTTTATGCCAGGAGGCTTCATTTTTGAGTATCCACTCTTGAAGATCCACTTTTGAGAGCTCCCTCTCTCTTGAATTTTCACTCTATGGCCTAGCGTTGAGCTTAATGTCTATGCTTGAGAGGCTAGTGCTAACCATTGTAATTAGAGTAAGCTCTTCTTGATTAATTTAATTCATATTTTCTCATTAGTCTACTTCTTCTCTACATTTCATTATGTCATGGAGTAGTATTACACTCTCATTATTCTAGATTTGAGATAAGTATGTACTTCTTGCTATTAACCACTCCTATTCTTCGACAAGCATTAGATTTGTGAGATTTAGCATCACTAATTAGATTGATTAAGTTGGGTCTGAATCTTGTAATTAGTGTGTGTGCCCTATTGTTTGCTTGTGTATAGATAGGTTTTATGAAGCTCTAGCACCATTCACCTCGTGTGTGTAGCTATTGATGAAGTGCCGTGATTGACATGTGGTAATTAGTGTGTGCTTATCATTAGTGTGCTTGGGGTTTCTAGTCTATGGTAAGTCGGACTTCAGTAGACTTGATGTGTGTAGGCGTTGTTAGATTAGTGATTAGAGAATGATTAGAGTTATTCTTGCCATGGATAATCTCTACTTGTATTGGAGAGGTGATCTCTTGAATCTTCTATTGCTATTCATCTGATGCTCGTGCTTCCATGTCCTAGCCGGGTTGCCGATCCACGGATTTGATAATTTTGTGTAGGTTACGATTAGGTCGTGCTACAACATCTCCCAATAGTATCTTGGAGGATTCTGTGAATCCCTCATCTCCAAAGGCCGCATCAAGTTGCTGGATGAAGGCCAATACTTTACTGGTAGCACCAAAGGTGCCCGCATAGGTGAGAAAAGAGATACTATTTCCTCCCTCTTTGAACTTCTTGAGATTTTGGGACCTTCACCATGCAAGGTAAGATTTGCAATGTCCTCTCCTCTTGTATTCTCTAGGAGAATAGATATAGATGTCATCGAAAGTGGAAGAAGGTGAAGAAGAAGGAGAAGAGGGTGACCTCTTTCTTACCCTTTTCTTTATTTGTTTCCTCTCTTCCCTTTTGGAGTGGCGAGGAGAAGGACATGGGATTGACCGTTTCCTCTTGGGAGGATTTGGCGATCGTCTAGACTGCCATCTTCGTGGAGTCACATCTTCAAAGCAACTTAGGGATTCACTTCTTTCTGATTATTTGAATTCCTCCTCTCTTATGGGAGAGAGTCTTCTTTTGGGGGTCTCATCAAGAGGCCTCCTAAGCTCTCTCTCCTCTTGGAGAGGAAAGGAAATCGCATAAGCACAAAGCTGTTGAGTAACTTCAGCTTGCAAAACAAGGTTGGCCATATCTTGCTACACCTTAGTAACAAGATAATTGACAAACATGGGGGCATCATCATTAGCACCTTCATGTGTAAAATCAAAGTTATCAATGTTCATTCTACTCTCTTGGTTATTGTCAGCCATGCTAATTAAACTTATGTGTAGATTGCTTTGTGCTTTGGTACCCTAAAAAACCTTAGTTTCTACTCTTCTTTACCTTTGAAAATCAATTCTCAAGCATCCACACCCGTGGTTTAGACATTGTTGATTGCAAAGAGTAGTGGAGAGGGTCTAACATTGCTTGGTTGATTATGGTTCCTGTTTAGCTTGCTTGTAGCTCAATAATGGTTAAGCCAAAGGCAAGACCCGAGAGGCTCAATTATTAAGACTATAGTTCCCAACCGTGTACCTTAAATTAAGTCCTTCTCAACCATGATAATAGATCCCTGTCTCGCTTACCCTATTGCAATAAACAAGCCCAACCTTTCTTGGACAACTTAAGGACCTCTCTTCTTAAGCAAGAAAAGAGAAACCAATAATGATACCAATGTAATGGAAATGGCCTATGAACTTTGAGAATAACGAAATTAAGAGAATTAGAGTGAGCATTTTTGTGAGACTACTTTAAGAACATAGAGGGTGAGCTTAATTAGTGGTAGCAAAATAACCACAGTAATAAATTAACTTGGCATGAACAATACTTTTGCAAGAGAGAGAGTTTAAAGAACTTGACAACAGTTAAGGACTAGATTTATGTGGAGCCGCGGTCCCCCCTCCAATAGGCTTCTGTATTATAGATTTTCCCATCAAGAGAGACTTGGTAAAATACAATCTTTGTGTTCCTTGTGACCTAGGTGATGCAATGAAGATGAAAACTTCATGCATCACGAGCATAACATAGACTTTTTAGAAAGCATTAACCATCCCTGGCCTCAGTCCCAAGGCCTCAAACACCTTCAAAGGTGGAGAGAGCTAGAGGGGAATGAGGATAGGGAAGAGGAAGAAGAAACATTCATAGGAGAAAGAAATAGTTTCTCACTTATCATCACTCTTCTTGCTTATCATACATAATAGCATAGTAATGAAGATGGTGAAGATGGCAAGCTTAAGCATTGGAGCATGGCTCTTGGTTGGATTTGCATTCCATAGCCAAGAGTGTTGGTGTAAGCCCTCAACTTCTCTACAAGCTTGGAGAAGGAGATGGAGCTCTTGCACTTTGCACTTCACACAATGAGTGTGTGTGTGTGTGGGGGGGGGGGGGGGGGGGGGGGGGGGAGAGTATACACCCCCAAACTAGCCCCCTCCTTGCCTTGGTCCACCCCCTCTTCTAGCACTAGCTTGCACTTGATCGGACCTCCTCAAGCTTGGCCAATCACATACTTAGTGCCTATCAGTCAACAAGGGTAGCCCTGGGACAAGTGTCCCCCTTTACCCTTTGAGAGAGAGGACTTGATAAATGCATAAACAATTAATTAAATTATCATTGGACCCTTGGGAGGCCAACCAAGAGGCTTTAGGCACACTATGAAGGCAACATGAAGAGGAGCTTTACAAGTGTCCAATTGCTTTCTTTGTACCAATCTTGCCTTGTGTGAGGGTTTGTGTGTTTTCTCTCTAGCTCCTACAAAGAGGGCTCACCCCCCCATGAGTAGGGATGTGCATTGACTTTTTGAACACCTTAACCCCTCAAGCACCTTAGTCATGGAGCACCTTAGCATCTTAGTCATTAAGCACCTCAAGCACCTTAGTCAGCAAGCATGACAAGCACCTCAAGAACCTTAGTCTGTAAGCACGACAAGCACCTCAAGCTTGGGCCCGGTTCCCACCTCAAGTACCACCCTAGCTTGCCTAAGGTCAAAGGAATTTTAACATTAACCTTTGGAGGTCTTTAATGAAGCTAACCCTAAGGTCTTTAAGTTCCATTAGCTAGCCTTGCTCTTTGACATACCATCTCTCATTTGGACCCCTTTACCATTGGCCCCGTGTTGAGATAGACCCGTAAGAACATGTCTATATTCTAACCCTTGTTCCCGTTTATTCTCCCACATTAAATGATCAGTTTAATATGAGAAAATCATTTGGGTTGGTTAGATATTAGATTTTATGACATGTTATATTTGAAGTGGATGCAAGTGTTTCTCGCATGTGGTATTCCATTCAATGTAGTGTGAAACCCTATCCTTAAAGATGCATTGATGAACACCACCAAAAAAGGATTTGTGATGTTGGATTCTAATAAAATGTGCACAGAGTATGTTGACAAAGTCAAAGATGAGGTAGAAAGCATGCTCAAACGTACAGTGTTGGAATATGTTCCTACCTTTGGGTGTAATATAGCTTTGGATGGATGGACCAATTGTTAGAAGAGCCAAAAATCAATGTGATGTCGATTTATCCCCGAGGGTCGGTATTTTTAGAAGAAATTCACACGTCTTTGAAAGAAAAAACTATTCTCTTTCTTTCAAAGCTCTATGAACATGCCATATCAAAAGCTAGAGGGCCAAGGAATGTAACAGCCATCGTCACCGATAATGCTGCTAATTACAAAGGTGCATGTTTTTCAATTCAAGAAAAATACCCAAAATTAACATGGGTACCATGCGGTGCACGTACTATCAATCTCTTTTGTAAGTTGAAATTGACAAATTAATATACAAACAATGACATAAATTTCACTTAAACCAACTTCAATAATATAATGACAGCTTGAACTTTAAAACATTACTATAAACTATCACTTAAACTGTCATGTGATACTTAAATTAACAATACATTAACAACACAATGACAATTTCAACCCAAAAAAAGATGTTTGTAGTCATTCATATTTTGGTTGTAGACCAGAAGAAGATACAACATTTATTCCAAGTGTATGGGCTCCATTTATACAAAGGGACAAATCAAAAGCTGAAGGTTGATTTTGGGGATTTCTATCTTTGCCTAAATCTAGAGTTTTATGTATTTTTTTAACAAAGGCTCTTTGATTAGGTTCAGTTGGCTCTGACATGCAACTATGTATGCATTTTAAAACCCAACATAGAGAATATACATTTGTGGCTTTAGAAAAGGGAGGAGGGTTGGTGGAGATGCACTCGCGGGCAATCCAAGGGTAGTCTTAGAGGTGATTGTTTTGAAACTCCAAAGATAGATCTATTAGCTTTGGAAATGTCTTTATAGTTGGGAACAAGCTAGAAGTGCCCCAATCTGTAATGCCATAATAAACACCCTTGTCAACAAAATGCAACATAATGTTGCGAGGTTGAAGGTCATTGTGCAAAAAATCATGGTGATGTGAGTACTTCAACGTTTGAGAAAGAGCATTGACATTGTGTAAAGTATTGTCTTAGAAGCACTCTATAATGCCAGCTGTCTACAAAAACTATTTGATGGCAAGCTTGCTTCCATCCAAGTGAAATGTTTGTATCCACTACTCCACATGGACGCCATTTGATATTTGAAGATAGGCATTTTTCGTGGAGAGTGTCGCACAATACCAGGTGGAAACATTATGCCTTGGTGTTGGAAATTCAAAGATGTGGCTTCTCCCATGGCTTGTTGTGCTACAATTGGTCCATGTGGATGGATCTTGAATGCTTTAGCTACATACACAAGGTCTAAGAAGATAGGATGTAGTACACAAACTTTGTTGACATATGCCCATCTCCCTTCTCCAAGTTGGGGTGCTTGCAAGTGGAAAACATGTCGGTCCTATAGGAGGTGCAACACTAGTGGATCATTGCCTTGGGCTAGTGCTCTCACAATGGTAGGCTAAGTGGGAGTTGCCACTTCTGTCTCAATGTGGCTGGCTTGGTAGGATCAGCCACTCTTGGTCCTATCCCATCTCTGAAGTGTGAGGAAGTAACCTCTACACATTACGAGTGGGATTCTACACTCCCTATGACTCTCTCTAGAGTGTACCCGATAGGTCTACACAACCATGAGACAAAGTGCTAGTGTCTATCTATTCCAAGAGAGTTACTATGTTGACACAACCTCGAAATAGTCCTTCACACCTGCAAACTAATTCTGTGTGCGAGGAGAACCTCTAGCACAACATGAATTAGCAAAAAAGAAAGTTAAAAACAATATTGCAAGAAATATTTTACTTGCTTGCTCTTCTGTCTCTGATCACTTTGATGGCAAGGAGTGTTGTGCACTCTTTCGATCAAAAGCGCGTTTATACTAAACAATCTTCAATCGAAAAAATATTTTGACTATACATTTTACACGGCATTATTCGAAAATGCATTGTATAATCCAAATAATACATATAATTTTCATTATACGGTCGTATAAATGCAACCTAGATCATGTGCTTGTCTTGAGCATATCCATATGATCTTGGATAAAGTCCTTGACTTGGTGAATTATCTTAGTATCCAACCCCACCATAACTTGTGACCTAGGTTGAAACCCGTACATAAGCATGAAGGGACTTAATCAAATAGTAACATGTTTTGCACTACTATAAGTAGATTCAAGGATAGGGAGATAATATTCCCAATCTGATTGTTTTTTGCATATTCTCTAACACTTGGCTAATTGTTCAATTTGACCATTTGTCCTAGAGATGATCTACAATACTGAGCGATTTGTGTTTTCAACTATTTAAAGATAGCCCTTCACAAATGACTGTTAAACTTGGGATCATGATCACTAATAATATTACTAGGCAATCCATAGAGTCTATGAAGATTTTCAACAAATCACTTGGCTAACTTGAAAGTTTTAATGGCGGACTTGGTTGAAATAAACTTATAGAGTTTAGTCAACCTATCTTTAAACACCCCTATCGAGTCATTACCTCGTACGATGGCTGCTAGTAGATCCATAATAGTGCTTTGCTTTGTTTACTTGATATTTTTGGTACTACAAGATATAGTCTTGAACATGTTCATGTAAACCTGGCTAGTAAAATTGTTTGATATGAGTGCATAAGTCTTCTTTATGCTCTCTTTATGCGTGGGTGCTCTACACTTGGACTATCATGGCTTCATAAAGAATATAGTGTCGAATGTCTGGGTTCATCAGTACACAAAGTCTCCCCTTGTGGAGTAGGTACCCATCTTCGATAAAAAAGTTCTTCCACCTAAACAGTTCATCACTTGAAAGAGGATAACCGGATGTGGGGAAAATAGATACATTACCAGTGTTGGAGTGAGAAGGTTTTCTCTTTTTGACATGACTAAAAAGAAATTGGCCTTTCCACTTGAAGAAGAAGTGCTCCAATGGCTCAATTGCTAACATCTATTTCAAGCACAAAAGGTTCATTGGATCCACAATAGCTAATATGGATGCAATAGCTAGAGAGACCTTAATTGCTTCAAAACTATGTTAATCCTCTCCCCAATGAAATGCTTTGCTGTTTGGTGTTTAATTGGTTAGTCATAGGAACATCAATTTTTGCATATTTTTTAGCAAACCTGCAATAAACTCCTCAAAAAATTTGGATCTCTTCCAAATTTTTAGGAGGATTCCATTGATGGATGGTTTCCACTTTGAATTGATCCATATGAAGGCGTGCAATAGATATTGCATACCCCAAAAAAGTGAATTTCTATCTTAAAAAACTCACACGTGGACGCTTTGGCATAAAATTGGTGCTTCCTAAGGAGATCAAACATTTGCTTCAGATGTTGTAAGTGCTCATCCTTAGATACACTGTAGACTAAAATATCATCAAGGAAAACAATGACAAACTCTCCTTGATACATTTTCAAAACACTATCCATGAGTTTCTTGAAAGTAGTTGGAGTGTTGTTAAACCAATAAGCATTACCAACAACTCATAATTTCCAAACCTTGCTCAAAAAGTAGTTTTAGGTATATCTACAAGTCTAATTCTTACTAGATGATACCTGCACCGTAGGTCTATTTTTGTAAGAATACGTTCATGTGTGAGTTTATAAAACAACTCATCTACCCTTGGAAATGGATACTTCTTTTTAATGTAACCTTGTTTTAACCATGATAGTCTATGCACATGTGCATACTACCATCTCTTCACTGATAGAATGGGGGAAGCCCATGGTGAAGAGCTAAGTTGAATGAACTCGTGACTAAAGAAGTCAACAAGCTAAAGCTCCACCTCAATAGCCTTAGAATGTTTTAATTTGTAAGGGGGTTTGCTAAAACAGGCTCATACCTACAACCACATCTATGCCATGTTGCACAAAACTTATCGGTGGTAAACCAGGAGGTAAATATTGTGAAAAAAAATCATTGCATTTCATTAAGAGTTCCTTCAATTTATGAGCAGTATTTTATTATTGTGATGACTTAGAAATAGTAAGAGAAGGAGAAGAGGAAAGAGAAGCACGTGGTGTTCAGGAATTCTCAGACATAACAGAGTCAATATCCACATTTGATAAAAAAAATGGTACAAAGAGTAACACAAAAAGAGTTTTCTATTTCATCATTGGAAGAGAGCTTCATAAGCTCACGTGTATAAATGAGTGGTGAGGGAGATACATATTTTTTCCCCAAAAACAGCTATGCATACCATTGGATTCAAATATAAATTTTTATGCTTATAGCTATGACATATTGATGAACCTAACCCATGCAGCCACTCTCAACTCAACACCACTCCCAACAACAACACATGCGTACCATTGGATTGAAATATAATATTGTTATGCTTATAGCTATGAAATATTGATGAACCTAACCCATGAAACCACCCTCAACTCAACCATGTTCATTACCCAAAAATCTAAGTTTGTCTGATAGCCTTGGATCTTAAGTGGTACATTCTTGAGTATCCCACACTTTAGCATTGCGGCCATTGATCATAGATACATTGTAGGGGTGGGAAGTATGTGTCTAAGGCAGATTGAGACATTTCACTAATTTATAGTTAATGAAATTGTGAGAAGTGCCATCATTGACAATGATTCTCACCTTGTGAGCTTGAATGTAGCCATGTATTCTCACAAGCTCATGTGGGCCAAATGTCGATTGCCACATAGTGGTACTTGTACATCACTCTTGAATTGCTTGTGTTTGTGTTACTTCCACACTAGAATAACGAGAAGATCATTCCATTTGAAGCAATTGCACCATGTGCACCACGTTTTTTAACCATCGGCAACATACTTCTCCTTGGGAAAATGCTTTTTGCCAGACCGCTTCCCATACCATTGAAACATAGTTTCTCTTTTTTGCCTTTTCAACTTCCTTAGCTGAGAGATGGCCTCTAGGATTCTTGGATGCATCACATGAGGTAGAGATTATTTGCTTGATTGTTGCAAAATGAGATGCATGCGTGCAAACTATCAGGCATATACGTGTTATGCAATGTTTTATCATTATAGGATCATCATGAATATGTTCTTATACTATGGCTTCCTCAAGTGTTGTGGGGTGCTTGGTTTCAACATGCTTCTTCAACTCATGACTTAACCCACAATAAACCCTCGTACCTGCTAGAAGTAATGTAAATCCTCTTATTTGAGGATAACATCTCTATAGTGGGACATATATTCTAGAAGCGTCTTATAGTGTCTTATAGAACATTTATCCCATGTTGTCCAGTTCCTACCCTTCTCATTAGTAGGAAGGAATTCTTTTTGGAACATATTCTTGAAAGCATCCCATGTGGGTACAATGCCCTTCTTCTTGAGGGACATCCACCATTTATAGGCTTTGCCTTCCAGTGACAAGTTGGTTTGTAGTGCCTTGACCGCATCACGATCATGACAAAGTTGGTGAATACTGTAATGGAAATGGCCTATGAACTTTGAGAGTAGTGGACTTAGGAAATTAGGTGAAGCACTTTTGAGAGAATACTTTGTGAGCATAGCGGGTGAACTTAATGGATGGTAGCAACATAAACATGGTACTTAGTTAACTTGGCATGAACAATACTTTTGCAAGAGAGAGAGTTTAGAGAACATGACAATAGTTGAGGACCTGATTCATATGGAGCCGGTCCCCCCTCCAATAGGCATTTGTATTATAGTTTCTCCCGTCAAAAGAGACTTGGTACAATACAATCTTTGTGTTCCTTGTGACCTACGTGATGCAATGAAGATGGAAAGCTTCATGCATCACAAGCATAGCATAAACTTGTAGAAAGCATTAACTATCCCAAGGCCTCAAACACCTTCAAAGGTGGAGAGAGATAGCGGGGAATGAGGGTAGGGAAGAGGAAGAAGAAACATTCCATAGGAAAAAGAAATAGTTCCTCACTTATCATTACTCTTCTTGCTAGCATACATAATAGCATAGTAATGGAGATGGATAAGATGGCAAGCTTAAGCATTGAAGCATGGCTCTTGGTTGGATTTGCATTCCATAGCCAAGAGTGTTGATTTAGGCTCTCACTTCTCACAAGCTTGGAGAAGGAGGTGGTGTTCCTCAACTTTCACCAAGTGAGAATGGTGCCCAAAATGAGTGTGTGTGTGTGTTGTATATCCCCCTAGCACCCCCCTTGCTTGCTTGGGGCGAGTTACAACTTTTCCACATGCTGCAAGCTCATTGGACCCCTCTCCCCCCTAGCCAATCACATGCAGCATGCAGTCAAGTACATGGGTAGTCTTTTGACAAGTGTCCTCCTTACCTCTTAGAGAGAGAGAGAGAGAGAGAGAGAGAGAGAGAGCTTGAAAATATCTAGATATTTATTGGATGGAAGTAGAAGCTCATTGGACCCCTCTGTAGCCCAACCAATAGCATTCAAGCACACCATGTGGTTAAGCTTAGTGAGAGTCTGACATGTGTCCCATGTGCCCTTTTTGAAAAGGGTACCCCTTGGGTGAGTGGAAGGTTAGGTCAAAGATTCCCCTAACTTTGGGACTTTTATGCATAGGAAGCTTCTCAAGCAACTTCCTCATTAAGTGTGTACGGTCTCTTTTTGACTCAAGCATCTTACCCCCCATGCATAGGAATCTTCTCAAGCAACTTTCTCATTAAGTGCGTAGGGTCTCTTTTTAACTCAAGAATCTTACCCCCCATGCATAGGAAGCTTTTCAAGAAAATTCCTCTGTTAAGGCGGTTACGCCGCTAGCGGAAGCTAAATAGCGAGAACTCAACCAACAACATAATTTGTCAGACGAGGACGGAGCTTGACCCACAGGCGCATGGAAACAACTAGGTGGGTGTCAAATCACCTACTCGACCTTCTAATGACAATCACTACTAAGGAAATCAAATCTAAGTTCTAAAATACGCAAGTGACTGAAATCCGTACTACGAACGAATGCTATACGAAACAGGATCAAGAATCATTGAATCGATCTCAAACTCAAGGGGAAGTCTATACACTAGGTAAGAACAACACCCTAAAGACTTGAACTGCAAAATCAACCTATAACCACTCCGTGCGGTAAACGCGTATGAAGACAGGCCGAAAAATACAGGTGATCGAAACTTGACCCCGATGGTACTAATGTGTAGCTCTACTCGTTGTGGTTCTATAGATATGCTGCACGCTCCATTCCGACACACGAGTTGGAAGAAAACTCACACCGAAGCTCGTAGGAACTTACCACACATAGAAGCCGATAGCGCGCACTCTTGGTATCTGTGCGTAGCTCTCGCCGTTGCTAACACAATGGCGGTGTCGCTTCTCCAATGGCGGCTCTGTAGCTCGTGTAGCAAGTAGATAAGACTCTCTCTCTCTCTCTCTCTCTCTCTCTCTCTCTCTCTCTCTCTCTCTCTCTCTCTCTCTCTCTCTCTCTCAGACACAGTCACGGCGCTCCAAAAAACTCACTTTGATTAATAATCTCCTTCTTTAGGTTACAAAAACTTTGGCTTATATACCTCAGCCTTGGAGGTGAGAACATCTCTAACTAATTACATCAGCAAGTGGAATTACTTCGGGATTACAAGCTGGAAACTCAATTGAGTCCCGTTACTTAATGAATGGCTCAAATCAAAATTAATGTCGGAAAGACATTTGTGGGTGTGATCCTCTGCTGGCTCAACACTCCCCCTCTCCGCGTTCATGTCGTCCCTGACATGACTTTTATGCTTGGTCAATAAAGTCATGTTGTCTTCAGCATCTGCAAATGTGATTCGTATCGTAGGTTGCCGATGGTCAAGGTTGGGCCGAATATTTTTCTTTGGTGGGTGAAAAAGCCGGTGTAGAAAGGTTCTTCGAATGTTTGCATGTGGAAGCTAGGCAAAAACATAATCCTTTGGTATAGGAGGTGTAACACTTTTGGAGAAGGCTGCAATGAAAGATCGTACATCATATCAGTCACTGTGTCGGCCGTCGATAGTAGACTCGAGGTCGTGGCTTTATCTGGCGCGAACACATCAATGCAAGCTAAGAGAGTCCTGCAGATTTTCTTGAGCATCTGACATGAAAGGTCAGGAGAGCCAGTAAAGAGCTTGATGGTGCCCGTTAGGGTTTTCACCATGTAGGCTTTACCTATTCTCTCTCCTGCCTTTGGTCCTGGCATCCTGGGATAATTAAGCCAATTTGGCTTCTTTTCTGCAATCCTGCCATGCTCTTTCCAGTTTCTGACTCTTGGCACCGGGCAGAAGGTTGCATCCTCCCGAATCTCCTTTAGTGCCTCCACCAAGTAGATGAGGTAGGCTGGGTATTTGTTCAGCCAACCTTTCCTCCATCTAGGTTGTGAATCTACTATCTTCTTTGATTGTTCCTCCTTTGTGATGTCGCCTTCGTAAAGAGCAACATACTGCTCCTCCTCTATTGTCTTTTTCGTCTTTAGCACTTCAAATTTCATCAAAGGGAAAGGCAGGCTGGGTTGCATCCACTGTTCATGGAGCACTTTTGTGTCTAGTCCTTGAAGTCTAATGGAGATTAGGAGTCTCCTCTCCCATTCCATTTCCGCCTTGGCACTCTCCTCTGCTGACTTTTCTATTTGGTCATGGAGCTTTTGTTCTTCTTCTTCAGAGATTCTTGAAGTTGAGGCCACCTCTTGAGCTGGGGCTGGATCTTCAATTGTGGTTGCCTCTCCAGTTTCTGGTAGCTCTATGGCTGCTCAACCCGATTCTTCTTGTGGTGTCTCTGTCTCTCTTCTTTGTTGCTCTTGTAGATCTTGGAGCTGTTTGCGAAGAGCCTCATTCTCTGTCCGTAGTGTTTGATTTTCTAATGTGAGCCTCTCCTCTGCGGCCAATGATCCCTCCGCAATGTGCAACCTTTGCACTTGCTCTAATCTCAGCTCTCTTTGTAAGCTTCGGACCTGGTCTTCCAAAGCTGGTATGATAGCTCCCTCTTGTTCGGTTCCTGCTCTGCTAGCTCTAGGGGTAGTCCTGAGTCTAGTGATTGTTCTTTCTTGGAGCTCGACTCTCTCCCTTAGCTCAATGAGCTCATCCTTGGCCGCCTCCAACTCATCCTCTATCCGCTCCCTTGCTTCCTGTGCACTTGTTACTTCTCTTGAAGCCTCATCTAGCTAGAGTATCAAGCCGTCTCTCTCGTTTTCCGCGTCAGAGAGTGATGCTTTATGACTTTCAGATTCAGTCATAGCATTCTCTAATTTTCTCTGCAACTCCGCTTCCCTTTGTTTGGCTGTCTCAATCTCTACTTCCTTTGCCTTGGACCTTTCTTTTATCTTGCTGAGCAGTTCATGCACCATGTGCATGTCTTTTTCATCATCATCTGTCAACTCTAAAGCTCTTTCCGCCACCACCTCCACTGGCTTTGGCTCTTCTAGTACTTTCGGTTCGTCCAGTTTCTCTTCACTTTCTTTTTTACTCTTTGTTTTTTCCTCCGTTCATCTTGTTTTTGTAGGGTGATCCCATAAACTGCCTCAAGGGCCTCTTCTTCGGTGTATTCTATCTCTACCAGATCCTCATAATCATTTCTCTTTTGTTGAACTGGATCTATCTTCTTTTCTTTGGTCTCGGCCTCTGGCTTTTTCAAATCATCTGTGTCCACCTCTATAGACTGTGGTCTCCTCCACAATTTTTTCCGTCTTCTTAGGGCTTGGTACATCAGTCATAGAGGGATATCTGTCCTCAGCTTCCTTGGCTTTCCCTTTGTCGGCTTGCCCATCTTTCTCTTGAGGCTTAGTAGACTCATCTACTTTCCTTTTCCCCTTGTCGTCTTTTTTCAGCTCAGCTTTTAATTGCTGTACCTCTTCTTCAGTGTATGGCTTGACAGGTTTCTGCTCCTGAATAGCCTCTGACTCCTCATAAGCTTTAATATATTGATCGTATTGATCAATATGTGGCCTGGCTGAGCTAGTTCCAACTTTAGTGGGGTCTGGCACCCACTTTTCTTCAAAGTCACCCTTTAGAGCTCTTTCCGCTCTAAACTGCTCCACTAGTCTTTCCATTCTTGCCGCTTTCTGACTTTTGGTTTGCTTGGGAGCAACCTTCTTCTTTACTTTCTTCTTAAGCGGCTCGTCCACATCCTCTGCAGGTTCTGAAACTACTTCTAGTTTCCGGCGTGCTCTTGTGGATGCCCTCTTGGATACTTCGGGCTGTTCTTCCTTCTCGTCGGCTTCTCTAAGCCACTCATTCTGGGAGGGAACCTTTGGCCACTGATCTCTAGCTCCAATAGCTTCATAAGCTATTCTTGTCAGAATTTCTGCTCCTCCTATGTACTTTGGCTTCTCGTTGTGCATGGCAATTACTTGCTCGTGGATGTGTTGAGCGTAATTCACCTCTTTTGGCATATTGCTCTTTAATGCCCATGTGATGGTGGTCGCAATGGCATGGGGTGGTGTCGTATACTTTTGTGGTCTTTTACTGCAAACATGAAGAAATTGGTTGTACAGTCGGCAAAGGGTTGCCGCTCTTGGGTCCGCCATATCTCCATAGGTTGCATTTTGCTTCTTGGGCCCATAGACCTCTATGGCCTCCCTTCTTTCCCTGACCGAGCTTCCTTTGTTGTGCAGCTTCAATGCGTCTGCAATGAGCTGTGGAGTGATATGTACTTCTACTTTCTCTCCATCCATGGCTGTCAATGTGGCTTTTCCATCCTTCTGAATGGATGTTGCCAACTCGTACACTCTTCTTGTATCCACACCTGATGGTCTCGAGGTGAAGAAACTGTGCAAGTCTGCCCTTTCCAGGTACCTGCTGATGTCTTCTGACCTGCTATAATCTACCAATTCCTGTGGGATCATCGGTACATCCACCGCTTGCCCTTGAGGATCTTTGAAAGTCCCCTGGTAGATCTTTATTCCCTCTTTCTCCAATACTGCTTCCTCCACCCAAGTTTTGGTTGGCTTGAGGGTTTCTGCTGGAATGTCAAAGGGTTCCGCTTCTGCAAGAGCATCTTTGATTGTCGGTCTTTTTCTCTTCGTTGCCGATGACTTGGCGGAATCCATGGATCCTGTAACTCCAATTTCAGAAGTTAGCATCTTTTTAGTACTGAAAGCCGAAGTGAAGCTTTTAACTATCCAAATGACTTGAAAATTGAAACATGAGCTATTCAGGGCCTAAGGATGCAACGTAGGTGAAAAAATATGCAAAATGGGCTCAAAATCATGCTGGAGACATCATACGCGTATGATGTCTTTTGTGTCAAAATGACTTCATATTGGTTGTGCTTGTAGCTGAAAGTGTATACATGAGTATCATATGCTTGGATTTGAGTTTGGATCCCATTTGGTCAAGTTTTGGCCAGTTTAGTCCAGTTCCGGCTCTTGGCAAAATTTTGAAAGGGATTTGGATTTTATGATCCAAATTGGATAAAACTTGGTGGTTCACTTTCAAATGGCATGTAGATCACTTCTGTTTGGTGGTTGAAGCCCTGAGGTGCCAAAATCACATAGTGAGACATCATACGCGTATGATGTCTTTTAGTGTATTTTTGGATCAAATTTCTCTATAAGCTTGGATTTGGCTTTAGATAGGCTTATTCAATGGATTTATGAAGTTTGGATAGATTTTGGGCTAAAAATGGCTCTGGAGACATCATACGCGTATGATGTCTTTTTCATCAATTTTGCATGGGATTGGTTCTGTGGACTCCCCATGTACTAGTGAAGGACTGTTTCTACTCAAATCTTGGTTTGGACTTGAGTATGTTGGATTTGGGCCAAAAATAGGCTTTAGGTGAAGGATTTTCCCTCAATTGGGCTAATGGGGTGATCCTCTTGACCAAATGGTTCCAAATTTCATATGTAGCATGTATTAGATATATATAATGGATGTATGATGACAAATGAGCAGTTTTGGCTCTGTAAGTGCAAATAGACATCATACGCGTATGATGTCTTTTGTGTCAAAATGGTGCTTTTTGGTTCCAGATAGCTTGTAGATGCGTTAATCAACAATCCTACAAAGTTTCATTGAGTTTGGAGTTATTTTGACAAAATTAGGACCAAAAATCAATTTTATGGCCTACTTTGCGTCTTTTTGGTTTTCCTTGGGTTTTCTAACTCCAATTCTCATGATACTTCGTTCATAGGATGTGATTAACATGTGGAATGAGGCTATGCACTCAAGTGTTGAAATGGATGTGAAATTCATGCTGTGAGACATCATACGCGTATGATGTCTTTTCTTGAAATGTTGGTCTTTTTGTGCAAAGAATGCTTTGTGCTAGTGCCCTAAGCCCTGCTAACTAGTTTTCAACTTAAAAAGTCATCAGTTTAGCTAAAAGGCCCCCTTATAGGCATTTCAGTCTCCGAAGTCGTCTTTTTGCCTTGGAGTTGAATTTCTTCAACTTTTCTTCTCGAGAGTTGCATTTCCAGCTCATTGGATATGTTGTGAAGCCATCTATTTGGTTGAACTTGACTTTGGCTCCCCGTTCTCCATCTTTCTCCTTTTGGTTGCCCGAAAGCGTCTTTTTCACCATCGGTAAGTGAATCAGCTTTCTTTTGGGTTTTTCTTGCAAACATAAGTCATCCATGTATATTTGAAGCTACTTGTGAAGTTTCATTTCATTCGGTCGTCAATTTCAGCCGTTATGCCAAAATGACGCTTTGTGTGTCCGCAGCCGAATCGGTTGTTCCGACCTGCTTTTGGTGGTCCAAACCTGGAGATACTCCATGGTTGCATTGCCTTCGATGTTGTTAAGCTTCCTGAGAAGTTTTGTGTCGTTTCGACAACTTTTTCCTGTTTGCCTCTTGCAGGCTCTGTTGACTTAGGGTTTTTCCAGTCGTTCTTTCTCGAGCTTTGAGTGTTAGAAACCCATATTCTATACTAGGGTTACCCACCTATAAGTTCTTGCAAGGTTTGGTTAGGCGGTTGTGCTACTACCTAGCATTCTACCGCATTCCCCGTCTGCTCTTGTTTCTTGGTTTTGGTCAGTTTTCGCGACAAAAGTTAATGATAAGCATCAAAAGCTTATGGAAACGAGTCTACCTCTCATGTATGGTGTCCTCTGAGCTCTCGTAGCAGTCGTAGAAGGCTGTAGAAGGTTGGATGCTCCTGTGTGCTCTTTGCTCTCTCCAAGAAGGTAATAGTGGAAATGAGCTTGAAAGTGATGTGAAAAATACTTAACTTCGGACTTCCCGGATCACTTGTTACCAAATTTGACATGTGCTCCTATCTCGTCGTGAAATGCACTTTAGGATTTGAAATTTCTCAATTTGGACTCCGTTTGACCTGTTTCTGAGAAATCTGTCCACTTTGCCAAAATTCTGTCATTTCAGGCTTTCCGTAACTTTTCCTGAATTGTACTCAATTTTTACCATGGGTTGCCCTTGTCATTAGGATCATCACCATCTATTCTTTTCTTTTTTTTGATCTCGTTTCACCTGCTTTTTTATTTTTCTTTTACTTTTATCAAGAAAATCATAAAAAATAAAGGAAAATAGCAAATTGAAGCCAAAATATTCCAAACATACACAATAAATAGTTGGTAACCCTGTGTATATGAATATATACTTATTTGTGATTTCTGGACTTGGATTACCACTTTTTAGCTCCAAAAACACTCTTATTTAGTGATATTTACACGTCTAGAGACCCAAATTCATCATTTGATCTCTTCTTGTTGCAAAACAAGGTATGTAAGGGCATAAATATTATCAATATCCGCAATCAAACATAAAAATTGCGAAATCATGTAAGACACTGCCCTTGTAATATAATTTTTGTTTTTCTTTGTTTTTGTCGCTTGTAGCTGCTTTGTAGCTCCTATATACCTGTATACCTCCCCCCCTCCTAGTCTGAGTCCTCTTGGACGACTATGAAGTGTCTGTGGGTGAAGCATTGTAGTTGTTTTGGTCATAAGTTCCCAATGCAATTGTAGAGCGATGATACAACAGTCTTTCCAATAAAGCTGCTCTTTGTTTGATTGAAGGATTGGTGATCGGGTTTTGGGTTGGTTTTGGCACTTCGATAGTAGAATCAGTAGATGGATTCTTCTTTACCTTGTTGTTCTTTTTCACAATCCAAATCTGCTTCCGCTTCGCTTGTGCTTGCCACAAACTCTTTGCGACCCAAACCTGCTTTGTTCTTTGTGTTGATTTCCTCGCCTTGAAATACCTCGGAGTTTCCGTGGATTGTACTGAAGGGAGTTCCTGTTTACAAATCCTTGGGATCCAAATTTGCTTGCTATAGCTTTGTGCCGTCATGAACTTCTTTGGAATCCAGATCTGTTTCACTGTCCTTGATTGTCTGGAATCACTCTGTTGTCTGGTATTGAAGACTCTGTTTTCCACCTTTGTGTTCTTTGGCACAACCTTTTTTGGTCTCCATACCAACTTTGACTCCAAGGTTGAGTTGTTATACTATTGCTTGTCTTCCTTATCCAATGTTGAGAGTTCCTCGTCAAAGAGCAATCCAGTTGTATAGAAACTTTTGGTTGCCATTGCTTCTTCTTTTTCTCTGGTTGTTGTTTACCTTTGTTCTTGGATTCTTCCTTTGGAGTTGTCTCTGATCCTTTGGTGAACTTAACTGATTGACTTTCACCTTCGTATTTGATAAGCACTGATTTAGAACTCCAGTCAATCATTGCATTGTATTGCTTCTGCCATGGTTGTCCTAGCAATAATGGATGTTGTGTAGCTTGGTCTTCAACCACGTAAAACATATGAGGATACACATACTGGTTAATCTGTATATGTAAAACTGTGCATCTGACACTTTTGATTGAATTCTCAGAGTAACTCTTTAACTCTTGCTTGGCAGTTTGTAATTTAGTGTCATTTGTCAATTGTCTGTACAAACTGAGTGAAAGTAGGTTAGTTTGAGCTCCTGAATCCAATAGTGCTCTGGCTTTGATTTGGTTGGTTCCTACTTTGCATTCAATGATGGGTTCTTCTTTGTCATTATCCATTTCTGTTATACTGACTGCGTTTATTCGTATTGCTCCTTCATTGCGCTGTTTCTGACGTAGTAGTCTTCTTTTCTCCATTCTTTCCTTCGCCTCGGCTTGCGCTTCTTCCACAATCTTTTTCTTTTTCTGGACACGCAGCTTTTCTTGATGTATTTTGAGAAGCATGTCTTGGGTTAGCGGCAAAAGATACTTTTTCACTCTGCATCCACTAATCCAATTGGGCATTTCTTCTCCGTCTAATGTAGCAAGCTTGACGGCCCCACTTGGTGATAGATCTTTAATCACCAGAGGTCCCATCCCTCGCTTTTTAAGCTTCTTAGCATGTTGTTTCAGAGTGTAAACTAGGACATAGTCCCCAACCTTAAACTCTTTAGTCCGCACATGCTTATCAAAAAATTCCTTTTGTCGCCTTTTTTGAGCGTAGATAGAAGCTACTGCTTTTAGGCGAAGCTCGTCTAGCTTTTCCAGGTCATCTATTCTATCAGAAAGCTCGTGCCCTGTCCACTCTAGATCCTTAGCCACCCTTAAGGTTGAAATCAAGAATTCTATTGGTAAGATAGCATTTAGCCCAAAAACCATGTTATATGGGGTCGTTCCTATTGATGTTTTATATGCTACCCTATATGCCCATAATGTTGAATGCAACTTCTGGTCCTAGTCAGTTCTCGACTCAGATACAATCTTCGTAAGGACCGTGCATATGGTTTTTTTTGTTGCTTCAGCTTTTCCGTTTGCTTGTGGATGATACGGGGCTGATTTCCTATGGATTACCATGAATTCATCTAGAAGGATCTCTATCACCTCGATCACGCACAATTTCTATTGGCAATCCATATCGTACAAAGACGTATTCATATAGAAATTGTGTCGTGGTCCTGGCATCTGCTTTTTGAGTTGCCTTTGCTTCGACCCACTTTGTTAGATAGTGTGTAGCCACAACGATGTATTGTGCATGAGTCTTATATGCAGGAGGTGAAATGGGTCCGACATAATCAATCCCCCATTTTGCAAAAGCTCTTGCCCCCATCATTGGTCTAAGCGGTATATCATCTCTTTTAAGTGGTACTTTGGTCCGCTGACAGTCATCACACCGTTTAACGTATTCCTCAGTGTCCATATGTAATGTTGGCCACCATATTCCTGCGGCTAAGAAAAGTTTTGTTGTCTTATCACCTGAGAAATGGCCTCCATCTACTCCTCCATGAGCTTACTCCAGGATTATCATATACTCAGACTCTGATGCGCAAATCCTAAGCTGGTTGTCTTTACCTCTCTTATAGAGTTGATCTCCTATTAAAGCGTAATCTCTAGCTTGTGACGAGCTTTTGACGTTCCTTCTGGGAAAGTTCTATTTGTGAGATATTCAACAATATAGTGACTCCATTTTGGAGCTATCATTATCTGATATAATGTCGAATACTCTGCTGGCGGTTTTGATGAACATACAATACATACAGTGACATATTCATGTACGCTTTCTTTCATTCCTGGCCAATAGACTCCCAATTGTAACAAATTCCTATATGTGTTCCTTCTTGAACAATGAAATGCACATTCCTGAACATGTGCTTCGCGCAGATATATATTATATTCCTCAGGATTGATGCATAGTCGTAAAACATGATCATTTCCCAATTGATACAACCTTCCTGCAACCAATTGAAGATTCTTGGATTGCTGAACAGCAATATGTTTCTGGTTGTATTCTCTTCTATCAAACTCTCCTCCATAGGTTAATAAGCTAACGACATTTTGAGACCACTTCGGTATCATTTCTATGTTGAACAAGTACGCGTCCGGCATGTCGTCATCTACTCCTATAGGGTCTTCCCCATTCGTCAATCGCGAAAGATGATCAGCTCTAAGATGTGTTTTTCCTTTCTTTACTACTACAGTGAAGTCGAATTCCAGTAAGATAATGAACCATCTCACTATTCTCCCGGTATTGCATGGTTTATTCACTAGGTAGAGCAAGGCTTGGTGATCCGTAAAAAACACAAACTTGTTGGCTAGAAGATAATGCCGAAATTTCTTCATAGCATATATCATTCCTAATCCCTCTTGCTCTGTTGTGGTGTAATTCTTCTCTGCATTGTTGAGCTGTCGACTGGCGTAACAGATAGGAAAATCCATGTTTCCTTCTTTTGGCTGAGCCAGAATGCATTCTATTGCATATGCCGAAGCATCTATATGCACATGGAATATCTTCTCCCAATCTGGTGATTTCAAGACTGGAGCAGTAATGAGTGCCTCTTTCAATTTCTTGAATGATTCCTCACACTCCTCTGTCCATTCAAAGTTCACTATTAGCCTGTAAAGTGGTTGGCCTATTATAGCGTACATGTAAATGAATCGTCTATAATATCCGCAATGTCCCATAAAGCTCTGTACTTGTTTCGCATTGGTTGGTCTAAGCATATCCACTATAACTTTTATCTTCTCTAAATCCGTGGATATTCCGTTTTGTGAGACAATATGTCTCAGAATTCTGCCCTGTCGGACCATAAACACACATTTCTCAGGATTGAGACAAATGCGATATGTCCTACATTTCTCAAATACTTTTCTTAGGTGTTCTAGATGCTCATCTCTCAGAAGAGAATGTACACATAAGTCATCCATGTATATTTCTAGAAACAACCTTAAGTATTCTTTGAAAGCATGCGTCATCAGCCTCTGGAAGGTTACGGGAGCATTGGTTAGACCAAAAGGCATAACCCGATAAGCATAAATTCCCCACTCCGTTGCAAAAGCTGTTTTATGTTGATCTGCCGGTGCTATGGCTGGCTGGTTATATCCTGAAAAACCATCAAGAAAGGAGTATGCTGTTTTCCCTGATACACGCTCTAGAACATGATCAGTTATCGGCAGGGGATAATTGTCCCTGATTGTTGCAACATTCACTTTCTTTAAGTTGACACACACTCGGAGTTTTCCGTTCTTCTTGGGTACCACCACAATCGGAGATACCCAATCGGTGTGTTCAATCTCGTATATGAATTCAGCTTCCATTAGCTTATCTATCTCTTCTTTGATTCGCTTAGCAAACGTATCATTATATGTGTATGGTCTCTGTCTGCTAGGCTTTGCATCTTGTTTTAGTGGGATTGTGTGTTTGCATATCGATGGGTCAACTCCCCTTAAGTCCTTATAAGACCATGCAAACACATCCCTGTACTCTCGGAGAAGACTCAAAAGTCTCTCTTCCTCGCTTGGAGACAAATCTGTGGCTATGTACACCGGTCTAGGTGTCTCACCTGGAGCTGCTGAATCAACTTTTTTTGCATCCTCCGGTCCGTCATAAGATTCGTTCGCCTTTCTCTCTCGAATAGGTTGGGTTAATACCACCTTCCTATCCTCTATTGTGAATTTCCTGTAGTGAGAGGAAACATCCATGTTTTCCTTGATTTTTGCGTTTTTGTCCTCTCCACTCTCAATTTCTGTCGTCCAAACTTCTTTCAGAGTTTTCTTGAGCTCTCTGTACTTGTTTCTACGTTCTAACTTGGACTCCGTTTGTTCTCTGTTGCGCTTGTTCTTTTTTGATTTTTTTGTTTCAGTTTTCGTTTCATTCCTTTGAACTTGATTTCTTGAGCTTCTTTTGTCTTTTCGTAAGCTCTTTTGATCATTGCCTCTCATTCTTCCAGAAATCTTGTCCTTAACACAATCTTCCGCCTTTACTAGCATTAGGAATTGATTTTTTCCTCTTATTCTAGGCATCGGATTGGTTCTAACCCCCTTTGTTTTTCTCTTTGCTCTATAGCGTTTCTGGCGTTGTTTAGTTTGGTTCGGAAAATCATAAAATCTGAAATCCGTTATAGTTTCTTCGTTTCCGCTTGAATTGTCGGTTGACTCGTTGTCTGCTTCATTTCCCCACTCTGGATGATCGGGAATGTCGTGAAACACCTCTTCTTCATCTTCCTTTTCCAATGTATCGTTCTTTTCAGTTCCTTTTTCGAGTACAGTTCTCAACATGAAGTACGGAACCACGTCGTACCCGTCCTTGTCGCAAAATTTTGTTGTGGGACCATCCGGAATTGCACAAACATCTAGGGTTGCTAGAATGTGTGTCCATTCTAATGGTTCAAGCGTGTACTCTGGAAAGGGTTCTCCTATATAAGTTTCGTCTTCGATAGCCCTTTTTAAAACATATTCTTCTCGCCTCAGACTTCCACATTTCGAGGCCCCACACATCCATAACTCCTTGGGCTTACCTAACCAAGCTGGAAATTCGGATCCCGCCAAAGTAGATGAATCAAACTCCTCTACCGGTGTTCGGTTCACATCTTTGTAGCTATGGTCTTTCAGGTTCACACGTGTAGTGGTTTCCATATTTCTCAGGTATATGTGATCGTAGCCCCAATCCTGGACCATTTTCAACTGTCTCATGAATGGTCTTCCCAGTATGATATCATAGTTATTCTCCTTGCCAAAATCGACAATAGCAAAAGTATGTTCGTCTTCAATGCCGCAAGAAGTCACTACGACTTTCTCTAATAACCCCATAGGTTTCTCCATGTGTCCATCTGCTAATTGGAGTTTCAACCTAGTCTTCCTTATTGCTGGTTTCCCCCATTTTTTCCAGATTTCTTTTGTAGCAATGGCTACCCCAGCTCCGCTGTCTAGTATTGCCATCGTGTTCACTCCTTGGAATTCAACTGGTAAGGTTGTATTCCCCTCTTCACCTTCGCAATACTCTCCGACCTTGTTTAAGGGTATAGGCTTAGCGTTCTTTTGTGGTTTGCTCAGCTCTTGTATACCCTCTTGCCGTCTCGATGTTGGGTCTTTTATCCCAAATTTCTCCAAGCATTTTCCTACAGTGGTCCACATATGTGGTCTTAGCCTCAAAAGCTCAGCTAGAGTGATAGTGCATGTCACTGGTGTTGACAAGATCTCTATCAATCCTTGAGATTCCATGACTTTTTCTGATGAGATTCTTCGTGAGGGAAGTTCTCTAATCTCGGATTTTGCTTCATACTCTCCTAAGTATGAAGGTAAGGTATTCAGTGAATGAGGTTTGCTCTCCATTGTTCTAACAGAGCCCCCATCTCCCCAGTAAGATTGCAGATCCAAGTCCACTTGAGATCCTACCTCAAATTCCACTATGGGAGGATTCCTGATGTCCTTTTCCCAATTTGTCTGATTAGCTTGGCAACTTAGCTCGTTTGCAAAGTTTGCCTCTCTCACTTGTTTCCAAAATTCATTGTAATCCTCATCTCTTCCGTAAGACCTCTGTATGACTGGATGAAAACTCTCTATCTCCTGATCGGTTGTGTTCAATACTATGCGGTCATCCTTGTGTGTATCTTCAGACTTTTGTGCACTGTGAGTCTTTTCAGCTACCCGTGAAATGATAGTCTCTTGCTGAATTGGGTTTTCCGTTCCACAATTCATTGTTTCTCTTGGTGGTTCTAACAAGGCTTGTGCAGTCTCGATCATTCTCTGGCACATTCAAGTCTCTGCTTTTCCAATTCCGCGTTTGGGTATGTCATCCACCTCTGTTCTTGTGTTTGGTTGTTTTTTAACCTAGCTTCGTAAGCTCTCATCAGTGCGTCCAATGGTTCGTGTACTTTGTCGACTAGCACTGATCCCCCTGAGCTTAAGCTCGTTGTTTCTTTGATACTCTTTTGTTTCGCTCTTTCCGGGCTCATCTCTCGTTTCCCGTTTTGACTCTCAAGTTTTTCTAATCTATCTTTAGTTCTCTTTAGTTCCTCAGCTAGAATAGCATCTTCACGTTCTTTTCTCAACTTCATGCGTGCTTTTCTAGCTTTCCATGTGTTTCTCTGACTCCGCGGTCCTTGACTAACCACTTCAGTCGCTAACTTTCCATTCTCAGGTTCTCTAGTGGTTTTCTTAGCTTGAGCTCTAGTAACAACTTGCGTTGGTATCAGAGTTTCATTTTCAGACCCACTCTGGTAGGAATAGTTTCTAGCATATTCAATGTCGTCTTTTGCACTTTGTTTGGATTCTTTGAACAATCCTCAATGAAGTGAGTAACCCCACACTCAATGCAATAAGCGTTAATTCTAATGATTTCCGTATGTGGACAAACATTCATCAGATGGTCACCTCCACACTTGTAACAGGGTCCTAGTGCTGGTCTTGGTCCCACTTGATTCGTCCTTTGTGGATAGGATGGTCTTTGTCCTGTTAACCCTCCATGAGCTATGAACATCAATGTTCTTGCGTCCAAATTGTATCTCTCTTCATCAGAAGCACTTGTATCTGTTGGTATTCCAACATTCCCAATCATGCCCCATGGTTCTGGTTGTTTGGGTTCTTCTGGTGGGTAATACACAGTTGGAGACATGTGTGCACCAAATTCTTCATAATAGGCTTGAACAGGCACTAAGGCTTGTTCTTCCTGATTCTCTAAGGTTGGTGCATATCTAATGCCCACTGGTCTTGCTCCTGGTAAAGGTGGTTGTTGTCCCAATACCGGTTGTGGTCTTTCTATCCCCATAGGTCCTGGTACATTTCCCGTTGGGTATCGAGGTACTGGATGTACCTGAGGTGGTGCTAATTGAGCAGGAGGTGCATACTGACGCTCCCTTACATACCCTTTGTTGTAATAGCACTCCTCTGTTGGATGGTTTGTCCATTTTTGTTCAATAGCACACCATTTCAGTGGTTTTGGCAATGGTTTTTGGTATGGTGCCATCCTTTTTAGAGCATCTTCTATCATTTGCTCTACATTTGGCATGGTTGTTGTTTGAACATTCTTTTTAGTGGTAGTCTCGCTCGCTATGGAGGAAGAGCTACTGAATGCAAAATCTATATCCGCTGACACCTCTCCATAAACCGTACAGTTATCCACTAAGTACAATGCTACTCTCGTTACTTGCTTGAAACTTGTACAAGCTTTCAAGTGCAAGTCCTTCTTGAGAGTGTCGTTTCTCAATCCTTCAATAAAGAGAACAGATAGTCTGTCATCTTGTGGTCGTTCACGTACTGGACATCTCTCAATGTATTGTTTGAAGCGAAGTGAAGCTTCCTTCACTTTTTCGTGTTCTCTCTGTTTAAAAGCATATATTTGTGAGACCGTATTGTGCTTAATCCCTCGTTTTGAGAATTCCTCAGCAAACTCTCTTAGCAAATGGTCAATGTCATGGAATCCCCCTCTGTTCAGTGGTTGAAACCATGTCAATGCCGTACCTTCTAGAGTAAGACCAAATCCCTCGTATTGTGTATGGAAATCTGTTATCTGCTCAGCTCTTAAGACTTGCTTAAAGAGTGACACATGTGCATACGGATCTCCTGAACCACCATACTTCTTTGGCATACACTTGGCTACTTGAGATGGTCTCATACATCTATGGTCTGCTACCAATCTCATTGCTCCTGTGTCCCGGCTAAAGCTTTCTCTAGCATCATGGACTTCATGGGTTACCCTTGTCGGTTCCCCTGCCCTGAGTCTACTACTAGGAGGTAAATGTGATGGTTCCGCTTCGAACCTTGGACCTGGAGTGGTATACATGGAGATTGTAACTACACTACCTCGATTCGTATCCATTGACTCTCTGGAATGTAATGATCCCATTGGTCCGGGCTTCAAGTACTGAGGTTGACTGAAAGAGTCAGCAGCTTGAGTTCTTTGTCCTCCTGTCGTCATTGGGTTTTGCACTCCATTTGTTGGTGTTGGTCTTTGTGAGCTAGAAGTAACATAATACTGATGTAGTGGTCCCCCAAAGTATGTATATCCTTCTAATTCTTTCTTGCCCATTGTTGAGTATTGCCTCCCATACTTGTCGTAAGCGGCAATTTTCACTTCCGATCCCTCTGTGTAGGTAAAGACATAAAGTCTTTTTTGGTCTGTCAACTCTCCGGTGTAGGGTTCTTCACATCTATAATAGAGATCTTGCTCCCCATTATTATATTTGTATAGCCCCACATAGATGTTATCAGTGTTGATCCTTATAGTTTCATTCTCTCTTCTTAACCTCGCATCAGGGAAGTTCATTATTGGTGCTTTCTCCTCGAGTTCTTCATCTACTTTGGCTTTGGTGCCCATCAATCCCCACTTGTCCACAATGTTAGGGTTTAGGACTACCAAGTACATGGTACCCTCGTCATCTAGATATCTATCTCCGCTATAGCTCACAGGCACTAAGTCCTTGAACTCACTAGGTCTATCTTCTATCTTTACACAATAGCGGTCCATTCCATCTTTGTAGATCTTGGAACCTTGCTCATTGTCGTACTGATATTTATGAACGATAGCTTCATTGTGGCGGAAGGGTTTGATGATCCTGCTGCCATATTTTCTCTGTTGTTCAGGTTCAAGTGTTCCAAGTGTTCGGTGAGAATCTCGTAAGATCTCGTCGAAGAAGTATCAGAAACACTTCCTTCAAAGATCGGCTCTAATGGTTGTACCCAACTTTGGTTTACACTTCCCTCGGTTAATATGACACTTGCTTGTTCCCCTTGTTTTGGTTGGTTATTCTGGAGATTCCTGCCCGATCTCAAATTCATCAATTCCCCTAAAGGACTTTAACTTTTCCGTCTCGGCAATTTGTTTTCCCAAGTTTTTGTGGTCAGAATCGATCCAAACTGATTGATACTTGGTCAATTGTTTAATCTTGTCAGTTGGACAACTTCTGTTTCATCAAGTAAGAATTTTTTTGCAGTTATGCTGAAAAAGACATTATACGCGTATGATGTCTTTTTTCACAGATTTGGACTATTTTGGTTATGCTCACTCTCAGTAGCCCCCTTATGCTCTGTCCACTCACAAAATTCAGTTTGAACTCTGTTTGAGCAAGTTATGGCTAATTTAGGCTTTTCTTGGCAATTTTCCGCTTTTGACTTATTTTGGGTCAATTGTGATCCAAATGGGATGAAACTTAAAATATAACCTCTAGACAGCTATTACAATGGATTTGTGTTGGCAAAGTATCAAAATATGTCCAAAATTAGGTCAAAGACATCATACGCGTATGATGTCTTTTGTCCCAGATTTTGACTATTCTTGGTTTTAAGCCTTCTCTAATGTTTATAATTGAGTTTCAAGTGTTTTTGTCAGGTTTGAATGTAAAAACAAGATTTGAATCCAAAATTTCCTATTCTTTGCGTTTCTTGGATTCCGACTTGTCTTTTTGGGTTTCTTTGAGTGTTAATGCTCTTGTTTTAAGTTGAAATTAGGGTATAACCCCCCTTTTGAACACTCTGGTAAAGTCAAAATTTCTGTTTTGGTCTCTGTTTGGTCATTTAGACATCATACGCGTATGATGTCTAAAGTTACAGATTTCCAGTTTTTTGGCACAGAATCCTTCCTAAAGCTTTCTCAAGTGCTCGGCAGCTCGCAGATACACAGAAAATTTCTCTGACTTTTGTTTATTGCAAGTTTCACTACTAACTCGACGGTTTAGTGATCTATCATGCAATCAACCATATCAAGCAAATACTCCAATGATTACTAGCTCCAGATCAGGATCAAATGAAGTCCTACCTAAGCTATTCCTGATCATAAAATGGGTTTGGTAATTGTGATTTTAAAGAGATCCACTGTCACTCACGGACTAGCAAATTCTTCTTCTATCAACAACTACTCAACACCAACAAAACAACAAACAAATCTAAGCTAAACTAAAAATACTGTCAACACGGAAGACCTAGGAATACCCCACTTCCTAGTATCTCTCGAGATCTTCGGAGTCCACCACTCCTAGATCGTTTCTAACTAAAGTATACAAAGTAGTTTATACGACTCACCTCGTAGGATTAGTCTAAGGTCACCTACTTAGGGCTCTCGTCCCCGGTAGCGGCGCCAAATGTTAAGGCGGTTACGCCGCTAGCGGAAGCTAAATAGCGAGAACTCAACCAACAACAGAATTTGTTAGACGAGGACGGAGCTTGACCCGCAGGCGCATGGAAACAACTAGGTGGGTGTCAAATCACCTACTCGACCTTCTAATGACAATCACTACTAAGGAAATCAAATCTAAGTTCTAAAATACGCAAGTGAATGAAATCCGTACTACGAACGAATGCTATACGAAACAGGATCAAGAATCATTGAATCCATCTCAAACTCAAGGGGAAGTCTATACACTAGGTAAGAACAACACCCTAAAGACTTGAACTGCAAAATCAACCTATAACCACTCCATGCAGTAAACGTGTATGAAGACAGGCCGAAAAATACAGGTGATCGAAACTTGACCCCGATGGTACTAATGTGTAGCTCTACTCGTTGTGGTTCTATAGATATGCTGCACGCTCCATTCCGACACACGAGTTGGAAGAAAACTCACACCGAAGCTCGTAGGAACTTACCACACATAGAAGCCGATAGCGCGCACTCTTGGTATCTGTGCGTAGCTCTCGTCGTTGCTAACACAATGGCGGTGTGGCTTCTCCAATGGCGGCTCCGTAGCTCGCGTAGCAAGTAGATAAGACTCTCTCTCTCTCTCAGACACAGTCACGACGCTCCAAAAAACTCACTTTGATTAATAATCTCCTTCTTTAGGTTACAAAAACTTTGGCTTATATACCTCAGCCTTGGCGGTGAGAACATCTCTAACTAATTACATCAGCAAGTGAAATTACTTCGGGATTACAAGCTGGAAACTCAATTGAGTCCCGTTACTTAATGAATCGCTCAAATCAAATTTAATGTCGGAAAGACATTTATTACAATCAATGGTTACAAAATGATGAGTGTGACCAAAAATGTGGGTGTGATCCTCTGCTGGCTCAACATCCTCTCATCAAGTGTGTAGGGTCTCTTTTTGACTCAAGCATCTTACCCCCCATGCATAGGAAGCTTCTCAAGCAACTTCCTCATTAACGGTGACAAGTACCTCAAGTACCTTAGTCATCAAGCATGACAAGCACCTTAGGTGGAGTTCCCACCTCAAGCTGAGCCCTAGCTTGACTAAGGTCAAAGGCAAGTTTAGGGTTCCCACCTCAAGGACAACCCTAGCTTGCTTAAGGTCAAAGACAAGTTTATGTCAGATTTCCACCTCAATCTCAGCCCTAGATTGCTTAAGGTCAAAGGAATTTTAACACTAACCATTGGAGGTCTTTAATGAAGCTAACCCTAAGGTCTTTTAAGCTCCAACCTTGCTCTTTGATAGACCATCTCTCATTTGGGCCCTTTACCATTGGCCCCGTGTTGAGATAGATCGGTAAGCACATGTCTATATTCTAACCCTTGTTCCCATTTATTATCCCACATTAAATGATCAGTTTAATATGAGAAAATCATTTGGGTTGGTTAGATATTAGATATTTAATGACATTATCTCTCTCTTGAAATCATAGTTATCCTCGACTATGAGGTAAATGAGATAAAGGCATAGTCATTAGTCAATTTGTCTTAGCGGGTAGAGGATCCCTTTTTACCATACGACATCATGCCAAGATGGATGACTAATCCATTTGGTGCTTGGGAGATATAGCTGTCGCAAGCATGTCTGCTCTTTAGTCCATTTTATCTTCCCAAGTAGAGTGAAAAATTCTACATGGTGTTTGAGAGACGTCATCATCCCAAACATGATTCTTAGTATGCAGACTACTTAAATTTGTGCACAATAAAGAGAGAATTAGTCTTATAAGACAAAAAATTGATCATTAAAAGAAACATGTACATTTGCTTACTCTAATGTAGCATTGTAAGTGTTGACAAGGTTCATACTATCCTTAAGCTGGATTCCTTGCATCCATTTAGCATCTTTAAAAGGATAATTCTTTAACTTAATAAGATATCGTCATATAATCTTACCGTTTCCTAATACCTTGTCTTCATGTCATAGGATGGACTTAGATTGAAGTAATTCTTCTTGATCTTCGATATTTGGAGGGTCTGCAACGATTGCTTCTTTTGATGACGCTGCTTTGTAAGGCTTATGTAGGTTCTCATGGAAAACATTGTGCATGAGCCAATGGTTGGGCAACTTCAATTGATAAGCCATCTCATTGACTAGCTTAAGAATTTTAAGGACCATAGTATCTTTTTGCTAGTTTAGCATCATACTCTTGGTGGTCCGTAGGACTCTTGCCCGTAGTATGCCTCAGATGAGCCTTGAGGAACTTTAGCAAGACCCAATCATTTTCCTTAAAGGCTAAGGCTCTTCTGTGCTTATTAGCAGTAGTCCTTTTTGCCTTTCCTGTGAGATGGATATAACCCCTTTAATCTTTGGAAAAGATTCTTGTAGGTCTCCGCTTTATTCATCAGAAAACGAAGATCTTCCCATGTACTTTAAGTAGTAAGGGACTTTTGGATCTTCTTCCTTTAACCTCAAATGGTATTTTTCCCATAGAAGTATGTACAATATCATTATACGCATACTCTATAAGAGGTAGGTACTTCTATCATTAAGAACATTGATCTACTTCCATGACACAGGCTTTTAGTAGATAAAAAATTGTTAGATTAATTATTTCACTTGGTCATCCATTTGTGGATGATAGACTGAAAGAGAAATTTAATCTACTTCCTAGATTCTCAAAGAGACCCTTCTAGAAATTATTGATCATTCTAGGATCTTTGTCCGACACTATGGGTGTTGGAAACCCATGATGCTTGAAAATTTGAGATCTGAAGAGGGTTGCCATTTGATGTGCTTTAATAGTCTTTTTGACAGGCATAGAGCGTGTTTTCTTGTTAAGCCTATCGACTGAAACAATCCAAGTTGCTTCTCTCGATCAAATTTCAACTTTTGGTATACCACGCATTTTGAAACATACGCTTGTATGTTTAGTTTTCATGGTAGACCAACATAAATACATTTCTACTCCTAAAAGAGTAGACTATGGAATCCCTCTTTGCCCCACATAAGGAGAAGTATGGGATTCATACATGACTTTCTTATTTTATTGGTGATTAACACATAGCCTATTGCCATTTGGAAGATAACCATCCTTCAAGGTGAATGGTTCTTTTTATTCTTCCCTAATGCAAAGGCTGTAATTACAACTTAAAGTCTCCGCCAGTAGCATACTCATCTATCATAAAAGATAGATCGTTGTGAGTTTCTATAAACACCATATTTACCCTTGGTCGTTGTGAAAGTGCATCGACTACTTGATTGTGCTTTCCAACAATGTGAGCAATATGAAATTTGAATTGCAAAAGAGAATTTGCCCACCTCATTTGTTTATCGGAGATCTTAGTTTGCGTCATGAAGTTCTTGAGGCTTTGTGATCCATTCGTAGGATGAATGGAGTCCCCAAGATATAGTGTTTCCAAGTGTTTAGGGCATATAGAATAGCTAGTAGCTCTTTTTCATATTTGCCCAATATTCACTTATCGAAGTTGAGTCTTTGACTCTCATATGCTATGGCATGCTCTTCTTGAAGCAAAATAGCTCCAAGTCAATTACCACAAGCATCTCATTGGACCTCAAATGGCTTTGAGAGATCTAATAGTGTGAGCACATGTTGAGAGATAAGATTCTCCTTAAGCTTCTTGCACTTTTGCAGTCCATGAATACCTATGAAGCTTTGTACCTCCTGTAGATTCCTTGGATTAGGCCATCTTTTTATTATCTCCAACTTTATTGGATCCAACGGGTGCCATCATTAGAGATAATGTGACCTAAATATTGAGTCTTTTGTAGGAAAAATTCACTTTTCTTTTAATGAAAAGCTTATTCTCTCTGACAACTTGAAAGATTACCTGGAGGTGTCACTGTACTCCTCAAGAGAATTTGAATGGCCTGAGGATTTTTGTCCATCATGAGTTTGAATGCGTCTGGAGCATTTGTCAGGCCAAAACTTGTAAATTATCAAGTAGATCTTCTACCCGCTGTACAAGAAATCTATTTTTGATAGTGATCTTATTTAGTGCTCTATAGTTGACACACATGTGATATGTGTCATCTTTCTTTTGCACTAAAAGCAATGGTGAACAAAATGGAGAGGAGCTAGACCTCACCATCCCCTTTTTCACCAATTCATGCACTTGCCTCATGATCTCCTCTTGTTAAGCTTGTGAAACTCGATAAGGAGGCTTGTTAGGCGGTGAGCTTCTTGGTAGGAGCTCAATTGCATGGTTATCATCCCTCATTTTAGAGGTAGCTCACTAGGGATGTCATCAATGAAAACATCTTGGAATCCATTCAGAAAATTAGACAACTCTAATTACTCTTGATTCCCTTGCAGGGATATGGTGTTCCCCAACTCATTAGCATCTATATACATGCTCTCTTCCATGTAGGTGAAGTAGATTCTCCTTTTAGGGAGCTTCATGTTGGAAGCCATGCGGTTAAACCATGGAGCCCCAACGATAACATTCTCATGTTTGAGAGGGGAGATGAAGAAATCCTTTTTGTCCACATAGCTTTGGACATGAAGCCTTAATTTTTTAATTAAGGAATTAATTGAGACATCTTATCCCTTGATAGCTCCATTGGATTTCAATGCATCTCCCATCTTGTGGGCTTGTATGCCTAGCTTAGTGGTCAACTCCGTGGATATGAAGTTGTGAGTTGAACCAGGGTTAAACAAAATAAAGGCATCATGCTCTTGCATCTTTCCCCAAGCATAGGAAAGGAGAAATCCTTGGCAATGAGCATCCTCTTTTGGAGCTTCAAACATAGAGGCTCTAAAAGTCTCATTGCGGGCAATTCTCTTGGAACAAGGATGATAATCATGGCCTTACTTCCCACACTTAAAACATTTGTGGTCCTTACGAAAAGCTTCTAGCTCTTTAGCAGAGAGTTTATATTTACCTTTGTAATCTCCCTTCTCCTTGGACCGATTGTTGTTGTTGTTGGAATAGCCTTGGTAAGAATTTTGGGCATTGGTTTTCCTCTTGGCATCACTTTTGTCTTTATTTTCCACGGGCTTGACATTTCGTCTAGCCCCTTGTTGGAAATTGATGTGCAAAGCAACCATGGTGTGGTGGATTACTTCGATGATAGAACCAGGCCGTTGAGAGTTGACATACTCGGCCATCTCTTTGGGTAATCCCGCACATAAGTTTTTCTTTTGCGCGGCAAAGTCTATCTTTTGAAAGATAGTAGTCTTGAGATGTAAATCCCAAAACTTGTCCACATATTTGTGGATAGACTCATGAGAGAGAAGCTTTAAACTTCACCATTTGGTAAGCACTTTGTCCTTTGCATCACTTGCAAGGAACTGCTTCATGATGGAAACTCATAGAGTTTTCCATGTCTTTGGGGCTTCGTTGTTGCCACGACAGCTAGCCCTCCATTTACGAGTCAATTTTTGGAAGTGCATAGCTACATGGCATAGCTTGAGGACCCGTGAAGCCCTCGTCTCCAAAGGCCGTATCAAATTGTTGGATGAAGGCCAATACTTTGTCGGTAGCACCAAAGGTGCCACCATAGGTAAGGAAAGAGATACTCTTTCCTCCCTCTTTGACCTTCTTGAGCTTTTGGGACCTTCGCCATGTAGGGTAAGATTTGTGATGTCCTCCCCTCTTTTATTCTCTAGGAGAATAGCCATAGATTTCATCGATAGAGGAGGAAGGTGAAGAAGAAGGAGAAGAGGGTGACCTCTTTCTTGCCCTTTTCTTCCTTTGTTTCCTCTCTTCCTTTTTGAAGTGATGAGGAGAAGGACTACGGGTTAATTGTTTCCTCTTGGGAGGAGTTGGCGATCGTTTAGTCCGCCTTCTTCGTGGAGCCACATCTTTGGAGGAGTTTAGGGATGTACTACTCTTCTTGATCTTTGGATTCCTCCTTTCGTATGGGGGAGAGTCTTCTTTTGGGGTCTCATCAAGAGGCCTCCTAAGCTCTCTCTCCTCTTGGAGAGGAAGGGAAATCCATAAGCACGAAGTTGTTGAGTAACTTCGGCTTGCAAAGCGGGGTTGCCCATAGCTTGTTGCAACCTAGTAACAAGATAATTAACAAACATGGGGGCATCATCATTAGCACCTTGATGTGCAAAATCAAAGTCATCATTGTTCATTTTACTCTCTTGGTTATTGTCAGTCATTTAATTAAACTTATGTGTTTACTTAGTGTATGCTTTGGCAATTCAAAACCTTAGTTGCTACTCCTCTTAGCCTTTGAAAATAGGCACTTAAGTATCTACACCCACGGCTCGAATTGGTTAATTATAGAGAGTAATGGAGTGAGTCTAACGTAGCGAAGTTGCCAAGGGAAAGCTCCTTTCGAGCTTCTTATGGCTCAATAATGGTAAAGCTGTAGGCAAGTCTAAAAAGACTCCATTATTAAGACCAAAGCTCCCAAGGTGTGCACCATATCCCACATAGTGGGCTTAACAAAACCGATAATAGATCCCAAACCCATTTACCCTAATATAATTAACAAAAATGACCATTAATAGGCTACTTAAGGACCTCTCTTCTTAAGAAAGAAAAGAGAAACCAAATGCTCTGATACCAATGTAATAGAAATGGACTATGAACTTTGAGAGTAGTGGACTTAGGAAATTAGGTGAAGCACTTTTGAGAGAATACATTTGTGAGCATAGCGAGTGAACTTAATGGATGGTAGCAACATAAACATGGTACTTAGTTACCTTGGCATGAACAATACTTTTGCAAGAGAGAGAGAGTTTAGAGAACATGACAATAGTTGAGGACCAGATTCATATGGAGCCGGTCGCCCCTCCAATAGGCATTTGTATTATAGTTTCTCCCATCAAGAGAGACTTGCTACAATACAATCTTTGGGTTCCGGGTGACCTACGTGATGCAATGAAGATGGAAAGCTTCATGCATCACAAGCATAACATAAACTTGTAGAAAGCATTAACTATCCCAAGCCTCGGTCCCAAGGCCTCAAACACCTTCAAAGGTGGAGAGAGCTAGCGGGGAATGAGGGTAGGTAAGAGGAAGAAGAAACATTCCATAGGAGAAAGAAATAGTTCCTCACTTGTCATTACTCTTCTTGCTAGCATACATAATAGCCTAGTAATGGAGATGGATAAGATGGCAAGCTTAAGCATTGAAGCATGGCTCTTGGTTGGATTTGCATTCCATAGCCAAGAGTGTTGAGGTAGGCTCTCACTTCTCACAAGCTTGGAGAAGAAGGTGGTGTTCCTCAACTTTCACCAAGTGAGAATGGTGCCCAAAATGAGTGTGTGTGTGTGTGTGTGTGTGTGTGTGTGTGTGTGTGTGTGTGTGTGTGTGTGTGTGTGTGTGTGTGTGTATATCCCCCTAGCACCCCCCTTGCTTGCTTGGGGCGAGTTGCAACTTTTCCACATGCTGCAAGCTCATTGGACCCCTCTCCCCCCTAGCCAATCACATACAGCATGGAGTCAAGTACATGGGTAGTCTTTTGACAAGTGTCCTCCTTACCCCTGAGAGAGAGAGAGAGAGAGAGAGAGAGAGAGAGAGAGAGAGAGAGAGAGATTGAAAATATCTAGATATTTGCTGGATGGAAGTAGAAACTCATTGGACCCCTCTGTAGCCCAACCAATAGCAATTAAGCACACAATGTGGTTAAGCTTAGTGAGAGTCTGACATGTGTCCCATGTGCCCTTTTTGAAAAGGGGTGCCCCTCGGGTGAGTGGAAGGTTAGGTCAAATATTTCCCTAACTTTGGAACTTTTATGCATAGGAAGCTTCTCAATCAACTTCCTCATTAAGTGTGTAGGGTCTCTTTTTGGACTCAAGAATCTTACCCCCCATGCATAGGAAGCTTCTCAAGCAACTTCCTCATTAAGTGTGTAGGGTCTCTTTTCTACTCAAGCATCTTACCCCCCATGCATAGGAAGCTTCTCAAGCAACTTCCTCATTAAGTGTGTAGGGTCTCTTTTTGACTCAAGCATCTTACCCCCCATGCATAGGAAGCTTCTCAAGCAACTTCCTCATTAAGTGTGACAAGTACCTCAAGTACCTTAGTCATCAAGCATGACAAGCACCTTAGGTGGAGTTCCCACCTCAAGCTGAGCCCTAGCTGGCCTAAGTTCAAAGGCAAGTTAAGGTCCGGTTCCCACCTCAAGCACAACCCTAGCTTGCTTAAGGTCAAAGACAAGTTTAGGTCGGGTTCCCACCTCAAGCTCAACCCTAGCTTGCTTAAAGTCAAAGGACTTTTAACACTAACCATTGGAGGTCTTTAATGAAGCTGACTCTAAGGTCTTTTAAGCTCCATTAGTTAACCTTGCTCTTTGACATACCACCTCTCATTTGGGCCCCTTTACCATTGGCCCCGTGTTCAGATAGATCCGTAAGCACATGCCTATATTCTAACCCTTGTTCCCGTTTATTATCCCACATCAAATGATCAGTTTAATATGAGAAAATAATTTGGGTTGGTTAGATGTTAGACAATACCTTCCCATTTACTAAGGAAAATATTGACCATGTCTTTGTTGTGTTATTTCTCGTCACCCCAGAAGATTGGTGATTCTGTGTTTTTCAACAACTCATCCACCTCTTTCTAACTAAGCAATTTCAATGGGTCCAGATTGGAATCTTGTCTCACTGTGCCTTGGTGAGAATTTCAGGCCCCGAGCCATAAAATTCTTGGGTGGCTCACTTGCAATGCCCTTGGCTTGTTGATTGATGAACTGCACTACTAAATTAGACAATTTTATGACATTTTCATTCAGATGCACAAAATTTACTTCTAAGATAGGTCATGCAAGATTGCAGTGCCTTAAATTCCTGAATTTCATGCAATTCATTTTGGTTGCCCATTGTGAAGGCTAGGGACTTGCTACGCGCCGTGTGCGAGCCACAAGGCTCCTAGCACACAGTCATACAACAGACAAGCTCACAAGGAAGAATGGTGTGTCACTCACCTTCCCGCGCCGCGAAGAAGAGGGAGACGCCACTACGCCGCGCTCAACCGCCTCGCCGCCGTTGTGCCGCCGCAACGCTCGATCACACACACACTCTCACACTCTCTCACACATGTACACACACACACACACACACACAAGGAGATAGTGAAGGAGAAGGTGGAGATGGAGCAAGAGAGCCTTCTATTGCACAATGAGAGAATGAGTAAAAATTAGGTTTAGTGGCTTTTATATGAGCTCACCCCATTCACACTTGGGCGCCCATACTTAGCCAACTAACTCCTTGAATATTCCAGTTAGAGTGCGCCTGTCATCAGCGATCACCCTTACCCTGTTCCTATTGGTCCGACAAGCCCGGTACCTGACTCTAAATAATACAACGTTTATAGATCATAGGGTGTCCGTGTGCCGTGAGGGTTAACATGCCCCCTTTCCTGATGTAGATTTCGTCCTCGGAATCTATCCAGTTGAAGCTCGTTCGTCGAGATGGAAGAGCAGTCGACATGGATGTGCGTAGCCTTCTTCAATCACTGCAAAATCAAACAACATTGCCACAGTAATTGCATTCTCATATACAATTAAAAATCATATGCAATTTTAGACAGACAAATTGATTGGTAACAGAATTTTAGACAATTTGTCAGCAATAAACATTAAATTGCAATATAATCAAATGCAGAAATAGATGTAAAGGTAAAAAATTAAACAAGTCCGGGGTCGCTAATTTAACGGTCAAAAGGCACTAGAGCTCGACTATTAATACCATGGGTAACTTCTCAATTTTCTCTGGTTAAGTTGTTTAATCGCGAGAGCGAAGTATTTGATGTTCGAGGGCTGACTAGAGGCTATACCTAGAAGACCTTGTAGTTAAGCTACGATAAAAGGAATTTCTCATGAAATCATCGTTTAACTGATTACCTTTTCTTTGACCCCCCAAAGTCTTTTCACATTGATTCAATTTTGATGTGTGTGCTTATTTTGTATGCCTTGGGTTTTTTGCTTTTCAAGGAAAAGCGCCCACACTGGGAACCTCTAGGGCTCTAGTACCATAGGCGATACATGTGAGTGAAGTACCAATTTAAGCAGGGATTTCTCTTCCAGCTTAAAATTTTACATTGTGGCACTTTGATTTTTTGTTTGTTCATTTTCAGCATTTTAATTTTGTAACTTTGGGGGGTCATATAACATTGTTACCCTCCCCAGGCTCATCACATTAGTAAACTCCCTTTATAATACTTAAGCTAAAGGTCAATAGGGTTAAGCCCACTAGAAAGCCATAGTACATTTCACACAATGCTGCCTAAATCTGATTAAGAACCTAAGTAACCATTGCTTATTAGGAAGGCATTCACCATGGTATTAAGAGAAGATTTCTAATACCTAGCTTGGTCAAACTAGCTTAGTCGGACTACTTGATTTTTAAACCTAGACAAGTGATTATGACAAAACATTACATTGAATTAAATGTTTGATACTAAGCAAATGCGCTGAATATTATGCTACCAATCACAATCAAAGCAGACAAACATGGATGCAAAAAGATAAGGGCAATGCTAATGGACATAAAACACCTGTTTGTGTTGATGGTCGTGCTTGATTTGAAGTGTGAACAAGAGAAAGGTTCCATGAAGGTCCAAATCCTATCAATAGCAACACGCTCCTGTACACACTAGGAAACAAAAGGAATACCTCCAGGAGGCACATTAGTGGGAAAAGGTACCAACACTTATTGAACACAACAAAAAACATAAGGAACCCTAACCTAATTATTTTCACTCCCCCTAAAGAGTCAAGGGAATAGGATATTGTAGAGGTTGGGGGGAAACCCTAAGGCTAAACCCCTATCCTCGTCGTCGAGATAAACAAAGTCATCATCCATGAGACCATATGTGCCATCCGTGTAGTCATGTAAATTTTCTTCTTCATCATAGGTGCCCATGTTTACTAAGAAGGTCACTAGACGCCTATAGTCATCTTGGTCAAAAGGGTAGGCTTGTGCAATGGGAGAAATGCTCTCTACTAAGTATGGATAAGACGTGGTCAAGAGACGTATCAGCCATTCTAACTCCTCAAAATTCCTCTCACATGCTAGCGTACCTATCAAATCCCATTCACATGCAAGCACTGGAAAGACCATGTGAAACATTTGTGAAAAGTAACGAGGGTACCTCTCACCCAAGGCAGGAGTGGATGACTCTAGCGTACTAGCCATATCTGTACACGCAAATAGATGATGGTTAGAGTGCAAATATTACAAGGGTCGTGTTCTTGTGCATAATTTGTTTTTATTATTTTGTGTTATGGCTCTTGCTCTTTTACTTTTTTATCTTGTTTTTGTGAGTATAAGGCTTTATATATACATTCCCTAAGATTGGAGATTGAGAGGTCAGGGAGGAAGGTTGAGAGGGAAGCAAGTGAATGACGGATGTCAGCAAACACTCCCCCCTTCCTTGGGTAGATCATACCTTTTGGAATGATGTCGTCACCTTTTGAAACCAATTGTTCCAAGTTGTTATGGGTAAAGGCTTTAACCAATAGTTTTCGATCACCCTATGTGTTTCATCTAGTTGCAAGGGTGGTAAGGTACTCTCCCATGATTTTATTTGCAACATTGTTGGAGGTGGTGAATCTACAACGGGAGGTGCAAACTCTTTCTTGCTTGTATGGATGTGTACAATGGTAGGTGGAGGTTGTGTCGAAGCTTCTATTTCCGTATAGGAACTACATGAAGAGCAAGAAGCTTCATTTGCTTTTCCTGTTCCTGAGCTAGGTGGAACAAATCGTTCTTTCTTTGGTACCCAAACTAGCTCTGGAGCAGGTGTGTTGCATTCCGTGATTTTTTCCTTTCCACGATTTTCAATTTGTTTTGGAGCCACAGGATTGGGTTTACATGGGCCAGGTGACAGGTAAGAGTACAATTTACGTTTGGGCACCCAGATTTGATCATTTCCTTTATAGTATCCTTGGGCTTTTAATAGTCGTTTAGGAATCCAGCGCCACGTTTTCTTACATTTCTTGGAGCGAGTGGGACGTTTCTTACGAGGCTTCTGTTTTTTAGCATCAGCCATGGTTACTAAAGAAGCTTTAGGGACCCACTTGTATGCTTTCTTTGTTATATTAGGATGGTTCTTGTGTGTCTCAAGCTTTCTTTCAACTACATCAGTTGAAGATCTAGAGAGTTGGGCTATAGGGACGTATGGTTCAACCTCCTGGACATGCAATGTCTTGGGTTTTATTTCCTTAGGCAATATCTCAGGGACTATGGCTTGAGTGGTAGGGATAAGAGTTGGTTTTTGTGTTGTGATACCCCCAATCCCCCAATCAATAGTGCATTTGGTGGCTATCATCCACGTGCGTCCTAGGTTTATATTACCCTCCATAGTTCCAGTAGGCATGACCAAAAAGTCTTGAGCTACAATTCCATTGTCATAACTGACAGAAGTGTGCCAGATTCCAAAAACCGTAGTTTTTTTCTTGTTGACACCCTTGACTTGGATAATACTCTCAGATAGAGGTGGCTTCCCTAACTGACACCACACCCCATAGGATAGCAGATTATATTTAGCACCCGTGTCCAATAAGGCGTTATATAGCACTTTTCCATAGGCACTATTTAACTCAATAGGGTATCGTAGAGGTGTGTCAGAGTCCAACCAATCCTCTTCGATTTCCATGTGGAATGCATTTGTGACTCCAAGGTTAGCCTCTCGTTTTTGTCTTATATGTTGTTGTCGCTCCTTAGCCTCAGCTTGAGCTTGTATCTTCTTTAACTCGGTTTGTGCTTTGGCGGCCTTCTTTTGATGAATGGCCCGTAGTTCTTCTTGGCTTAAAGGATCATAATATCTTTTGAATTTACTCCCATTGAGGAATCCAATGGTTTCAACTCCATCAAGAGTTTCCACACGAAGGGTACCTTGTGGGGTAATTTCATATACTCTATATGGTCCTTTACCAACATATTTCAACTTTTTCTTCTCTTTACGTACTCCATACATAAGGACTTTATCACCAACTTTGATGTCCTTGTCCTTCACATGGCGATCAAACCACTTCTTTCTCCTATCCTTTTCCACAAGAGCATTTTGCACAGCCAATTGTCTCTCTTCGTCTAGTTTTTCTAAGATATACAAACGCTCGGTTAAGGGGTTACCATTCCATCCTTCTTGCGAAGCTACCCTAAGACTAGGAATGACAAACTCCCAAGGCATAACCGCTTCTTGGCCGTATACCATTTTGAATGGCGTACAATTAATAGCCACTTTATAAGCAGTACGGTAAGCCCATAGAGCAGATGTCAACTTCAAATCCCAATCAGTGCGATGAGCTTCTACCGTCTTGGTTAAAATAGAGATTAGAGTCTTGTTGGTGCTCTCGGCTTGTCCATTAGCTTGCGGGTAATAAGGTGTAGACTTATGGTGGGATATCATAAAGGTCGTGGTAAGCTCTCTTATTACCTCATTTATAAAATGGGTACCATTATCACTAACAATTTCAAAAGGGCAACCAAATCTTGTGATAATGTTCTCAAAAAGAAACTTAGTTGTTGTCCTCGCGTCAGCTTTTTGTGAAGCCTTAGCTTCAGCCCACTTTGTTACGTAGTCCGTAGCAACTAGAATATATCGAGATTGAGTGTTGCGAGCTGTGGGACTAATTGGACCTACAAAGTCTAAGCCCCATTTTTCAAATGGTTGGGTTACTTTAATAGGATGTAAGGGCATTCTGTCTTTGCGCTGTGTGGTCTTGTAACGTTGGCACTCATCACACCCTTTTGTAAAAAGTGATGCATCCTTAAATAAAGTTGGCCACCAATAGCCTGATTGCAGCACCTTTCTAGCAGTCAGGTCTCCTGAAAAATGTCCTCCTTCTATGCCCATATGTGCTTCTTGCAAGATATACAAAGATTCATCCTCGCGGGCACAACGCCTAAGAATATCGTCCTTGCCTAGTCTATACAGAGTTCCGGCAATCAAACAATAGGGTTCACATTCTTTTACTAGCCTTCGAGCGATATCCTTACGAAGTTCCTTGGGTGGAAAACCATTAACTAAAAAGTTAACAATGTTCTCACTCCATTCAGACATAGTCTCAACTATGAATAGGGAAGTATCGGGTAATTCATCATCAACTCCTGTAGGGGCTTCACCATTGGGTATGCGAGACAAATGATCATCCATGACGTGCCTTTTACCGGGTCTCACTACAATCGTGAAATCAAACTCCAGAAGAATTAACAACCATCGTGTGATTCTTCCTGTGGAGCATGGCTTGTTTACCAGATACAGCAACGCTTGATGATCCACATAAAATACAAACTTGTTTGCCAGAAGGTAGTAGAGAAATTTCTTTACTGCATAAACCATTGCTAAACCTTCTCGCTCTGTAGTGGTGTAGTTCCTTTCAGCATCGTTCAATTGACGGCTTGCAAAGCTAATGGGATAGTCCAATTTATGTTCTCCTGGTTGAGTGAGAACACACCCAATAGCAAAGTTTGATGCATCAATATGCACATGGAAAATGACATCCCAGTTAGGTGTCCTTGAAATTGGAGCACTTGCTAGTGTTTTCTTCAATTGTTCATAGGCCTGGTCACACTCTTCAGTCCATTTAAATTCAATGAGAAGCTTGTACAAAGGACGTGCTATCTCAGCGAAAAATAAAATAAACCGTCGATAATAACCCACGTGTCCCATGAACCTTTGAACTCCCTTGTAATTGGTTGGTGGTGGTAACTCTAGAATCACTTTAATTTTGCTCTCATCGGTTGAGATACCATTCTTAGATATTATATGCCCTAAAATAACTCCATGCTTGACCCAAAATTGGCATTTGAACGGGTTCAATGAGATACGATATAACCTACACTTTTCAAACACCTTCCGCAAACATGATAGATGTTCTTTCCAAGAAGAGTAAACACAAAGGTCGTCTAAGAAAGCTTCACAAAACTCTCTCAAATATTCTTTAAAAGCAGTGTTTATTAATCGTTGGAATGTAGCAAGGGCATTTGTTAAGCCAAAAGCCATCACACGAAATGCAAACACGCCAAATTCTGTGATGAAGGCAGTTTTAGCTTGGTCCTCTAGCACTATCGTGATTTGGTTGTAGCCTGAGTACCCATCTAGAAAGCTATAAGCTTCCTTGCCTACAACTCTTTCGAGTACATGTTCGGAATATGGTAGGGGGTAATGGTCTCTTCTAGTAGCTGCATTAACTTTTTTGAGGTCCACGCACACCCTGAGTTTCCCATTCTTTTTTGGCACGATAACTATTGGAGACACCCATTCAGAGTGTTCAATAGGATATATGAACCCACATTTGATAAGCTTTTCTAGTTCTTCTTGAATGATCTTTGCGTACTTAGGATTCATCCGGTAGGGTCTTTGTTGTACGGGCTTCGCAGTGCTAATCATAGGGATTGTATGTTGGACCACAGAAGGTGGAACACCTTTCATATCATGGTATGTCAAAGCGAATATGTCCTTGAATTCCTTGAGAAGCTCTTTGAGGACCGCCTCTTCAACTTCTGTGAGGTCTTGGGCAATAAAAACAGGTTTTGATTCTTCACCGGGGTCGGCTAATTCTATTTCTTTAACTATTGCCGGACCATCATAGATTCCATTATTCCCATTGATAGGTATTCTTTGGGCTTTTGTGTACACAACCTTTGCTTCCCCTGTGGTGTAAGATTTGAAATGTTCTGGTGCAGGATGCAAGTCTGTGGATTCTGGTTGTGCTTTGGTCTGTGCTTCTATTTCTGCTTTCTTGTGTTGTCGAGCTAACTCTTGGTTTTGACGCCTCCTTGCAGTGCGGCTCAACTTTGGCTTGTCTATGATCTCTAATTAGGCTATGTCATGGGGTCGTGGTCTACACCACATAACATTTTGGAGATATTCACCCCAATCGTCTACCAATTTTCGATGAGCATCACAGGCTCCTATATAACTGAGCCATTCTGCTGAGGATCTCTTCTTTTTTATCCTAGCACGTACATTGGCTCGATATCGACGCCTCTTAAAGTTTTTCTTTTTCTTATCTGAGACCTGCTTTTGATTTGCATTTAGATCTGGCTCACTAAAGGAGTCCTCGTTGGTGTCCTCTTCACTCTCGGAGGAGCTATCATCGGTTGATGTGCTCGGTCCTTCCGAATGTTTTGACTCTGAACTTGCTCCACTCTCTAATTCATGAGATTCAGAATTCGTTTCACTCTGGGAGTCAGTGTCTGAGTCGTGTTGGTCAAAGTCTTCTATTGAGCTATCGGTGTCACTGTCAGATTGGTCTACAATTGCCTTGCCCTTAGAAGATGCATGTATGGAACTTATCATGTTCAGAGGTGAAATTTGTGGTACCTCTTCCCCCTCTGGTGTGACCCAAGTGGTTCCTCTATTTCCCCAGGTATCTATGGTTGCAGCTAGGTGTACCCAGTCTATGTTGTCTGATTCCGTCATACCCGGTAACACATCCATGTAAGGAGAATCTTGGCCAATGTCTGTATCCTTCTTACAAGTGTAACAATATTGTAGTGGGGCCGAGTGAACTGTGGTGTCAGAGCGATGATCAATAATGGTTTTACTCCCTAAGGGGTGTACCTTACCAGTCACCAAATCCACTCTAAGGACAGAGTCTTGGAATTGCAAATAGACATGATTTTTAGACCAATCATGAACCATTTGTGCTTCCCTCATGAATGGTCGTCCTAAAATCATTTCATATGACATAAGGTGTTTAGAGAAATCCATTACAATGAACGTATGTCGTACCTTGTGTCCTAGAACTTTGATCTTAAGATCCTTGAGCATCCCCATAGGTTTGGCTATGGTACCATTTGCCATCTTTACCACAATGTTAGTAACACTGAGGCGGGGTTTTCCCATGGATTCCCAACAATCTTTTGTAACGATGCTAACTCCCGCACCACCATCAAGAATTCCCTTTATAGTTAATCCCTTGGTAGTGATGGGTAGGGTCGCATTAGACTCGTCGCCTTCAAAATACTGCCCTAATTCGTTAATGGGTACCTCGATCACAGACTCGTGTCCATCTAAGTCAAGTGATTGCACATGATTTTCCTCATCAATCATAATCGAGTCAGGCCTATTTGGTTGCGCAAACTGCGGTAATCTCGTTTGTAGCTCTCCGTTAAGGAATGCTCGAAGTGCAAAGAATAACTCAGGATCTCCATACAGCTTTGCTATGATCGTGGTTCGGACCTCAGAAGACATGAAGTCCACTAGTTTGGCAACATTCATTGGCATTTTGCAGGGTGTAGGTCCTTGACTAGGAACTAGTGAGGATGGAATCTCATATTCCTCAATGGGATCAGGTATCCTTCGTTAAACATCCTTTCCAACAAGAAAGGTGTATGCTCACTTTCTGATGTCCCGTCCTCACTCCCTTCTTGGATGATACTAGGTATGGCTAACGGTCTATGGTTCATGTGGGGTGGATGAACTTGCGTGGGAAACACTGTGTCATGAATTTTGACATGCATGGGTTCTGGTTCTAGTTTCCTTTGAGTCTCCTCCACTAAACCTCTTAGATGTTTCACCTGCTCAATCTCGTCTACTGGGTTTGGGTACGTCCCAATCTTCTTTTTACAATTTTTCCCTTTTTGCCCCTGCGGTTTATCTTGGGGGTCTTGGATTGGATTTGGAAACACTTGTGGTGTTTTCAGAGGCTCTTTATGGTTTTCTCTTATTCGGTTTTCATTTGGTTCCATGTTACGGGTTTCTTTGTCGGTCTTTCCCTTTGTGGTATTGGTTCTAGTCTCCATTGTCTCGATTGAATCTGAATCATCCTCGAGGTCATTCATATACACGGGGTCATCTCCTGTTCCTATGTTTGTTTTGGAACTTGGCTTTGAATTTCCCGTATTCTGCGACCTCTTCCTTCGTGTCTTGTTTTTCTTTGCTTGGATAACTGACGCAGTATCTCTCTCTTCGAGGATATGGCCTGGCCCTTGAAGCATGGACCGTGTAATCGCATAAGCGGGTGCGACGGGTGGTATTGGCGATGTCACACTAGCAATTTCGACCAAATTTAGGGGTGTGATTTTAGGCGCATTTGGGTTATAGGGGCATTGGGCAATCAAGTGATCTATGCCACAACGATTACATGTGAGTATTGGCATTGCAGACGTGCTCCCTTGATTCATTTGCATCTGTGCAGCATTCTTTTGCAGCCTAATAGGGCACTCCGCTGCCCGATGTGGTCCACCACACTCGTAGCATTGAAGAGGTGTCCTCCTAGCCTGGGTGTTGATATTTTGACCTCTGGATGCGAGAGCAGCAGCTTGATAAACCGGCTTGACTTGCCCCCAACAATCTTCCATGTAGTATATAGGACACTCTTCCAATGTATCAAGTCCGTAGGAAATACTAGTGTCTATTTCCTCCTCACAGCCATCTGCATAAGCATTAGATGGCTCGCAACCCACTTGGTTCATAGGGGCGACTCTTGGATGCGGGGGCTGCGGTCCTAGCACAGGAGGTGGTAGCGGTGTAGCTTGTACAACATTTTGAGATCTAGGGACCATGTGTTGCGGTAGTTGCTCAACAGGTGGAGCAGGCATCAATACAGGAGCGCGAGGCACATTCGTCCAGACTACAGGTGGTCTATTTGCCATCATACGTTTGATCATTAAACAATCCTTAGCTTGGTGACCATACCTACCACATGCGTTGCAAGTTCCATTAAATTTTACTCTAAACGTAGGGCACTCACTAGTGCTATGTGGACCTAAGCAAATGGAACACCATTGTTGCTCCCTTTTTGGATACATGTGACTATTTTGAGGGGGTCAATTATCCTTAAGAGACTCTTGGATTGCCTTGGTGAGGTCTATCAAGAATGTCTCAAATACCTTTGGCTCATTGGCAATGGGCTTTGCAGTCATGGGTTCATACTCAATGGCTTGTGAGCTAGTGGATCTCGTGTCAGTAGACATCCTCATGCCTGCTATCATCAAGTTGTCCTCTAATTGGATTGCATTGGCAGTGACATCTTCCCAGGTTGTGATACCTCTAATCACTAGTCCATTATAGATTCCTTCATTCCTCAACCCTCGAATGAATCGATCAAGCAGTTGGTTATTGTTGAAGTGCTCATTTACAGGGCAGCGAGAGTTTAAGTGCTTTAGACGACTAATGAAGTCCCTTACTGACTCTCCTTCCTTACGTTCGGCCTTCTGTAGCTGAGATGCTACACCCCAAAGCACACCTTCTCGTATGTACTCCTTTAGAAACAACCTTCGAAGGGTAGGGTAGATTGTTTTCTCGTCCACCCTTAGGGTTCTATACCAATCTCGAGCCTTCCCACTTAATGTCAAGCTTAAGGCATTGCATTTATGTAGTTCGTTGCGTTCCCCTAAGGAATCACATACTTGTTCAAACACTTCAATGTGTTTTCTAGCATCTTCGTCCCCATTGAATTTTTGCGTGAGTTTGGCAATTTGTACTGCCTTACTTCTAGGCTCTCTATCAGATGCATGACGCATATTTTCCGCGATAGATCGACCTATGGTTTGAGCAAACGCTGCCAAGTCACCTATGTGAGGAGACAGGACCGGTGGAGGTACTCTTGGACTCATATGTGGGAGAGGGACGGGTACCGGTCTTGGCATATGTGTGGATGATGCAGGATATGGAACATAACCGGACATAGGTCCACTCGGATAAGGGCTAGGGAGCGGCACTCGAGGAGCATAAACAAGTGGTACAATTGGAGGTGTGGGGGCCATGTGTGCATAAGGGGCTAGAGGCACATACAGTCGAGGCCCCATATTAGGTACTATGACACTAGGTAGTGGCACTGCGCTAACCGTAGATGTCATCGGTACATTCTCTGTCAGGCCTATCCTTGGAGTGAGCACTGTGTTTTCCTTAATAGAGGGTTGAGCCAAGTTAGGGAAGCTAAAGTTGTCGCCCGGAGGCTCAGATTGCATAGAGACCCCAGGTGAAATGACGTAAGATGGGTCCATGGGACTCATTAGAGGAGTCTCCATTTGTGATAGAGTAGGCTGTTGAGCCTTGCTCGTATCCACAAATCTCATGGGGCCAGTTGAGAGTATATTTACCCCTTGGTTTTGCCTTTCTGATTGAATAATGCCATGGATAACATTACAGATCGTTTTCTGTTGATCTTCGATGCTCGTGGTACTAGAGGTGGATCGTACAATCTCTATCCATCCTACATGGTAGGCGTGGCCAGAGTGTAGATCCTTCAACACCTCAGTGTGGAGGTCGTATGTCCAATGATCATTAATGAACAATCCTTCTAGAGTCGACGTGTTAACGGTTTCTTGTGAGGTAGAAGCAATGTTGCTCCCCGTGGTTTTACTTGTCACCAACGGTACTCTAGAGGGAACTTCTGTAGGAGGCAGCTTAACAGGGCCTTCTTGGTAAGAAGTTGGTAGGATATCCACATGGACACTCTTTGGGGGTGTGGGGTCCACGTGAGATGTGAAAGGAGAGTCCACTTCCCCACCCCCTTCGTGTGCTTCATTTGCATCAGGTTCCGAGCGAGTAGCTCTACCTAATGTTTCCATGAAACGGCTAAACATACTAGTACTAGGCTGTGGAGCTTCGGGAGGTGCATGGCCTTCTCTCTCAGTGTTTTGGGTAGGGTATGCTTCCATGATTTCTGAGTCGGAGGAGGAATCACTAGCGGCTATTTTAGGGTCTTGGGTGGTGCTACCTTGTGTCCCCGCTGAGGGTCTAGGGCCTATCGTGGATGGGTAATGGGTGTCCGTATGAACAGAGGCACCCTCAATATGCTCGTGTTCTAGCACACGCCCAGAGCGTAAGTGCATGTGCTTTTGATACCCTAAGGTGTCAAAAAGCTGCTCTAGGAGGCCTTGTGACTAGTTTTTTGCGTGTTTTTTGTTTGTTTTTTTGCTAGATTTTTTAGAGCTTGTCGTGGAATGGGCCGTGTGATAGCTCGAAACGAGCGTATCGCTAGGAGGGACGCGTTGTGCTTTACAGCCCACCGTTTGGTTCTATTTTGCTCCAGAAAAGCCCGAAACAGTCTTTTCCTAGCTGGGGAACTAGGCTCCAAATAGCAAGTCCTAGTGTGCAATGAAGGAGAGGAGAGTGTAGGACTTATCCCACATTCCTCACTCCCTTCTTGTGAGTCTAGCCTATATATATAGGAGTGAGACTACCCTATATCACAAGACAGAGACAGAGCCTGGGCCTGGGCTTGGGATTGGGTCTGGGTCTGGGTCAAATGTTCCCGATCCCGATCTCACTTTTATACAAACCAACCCGTCCATTTTTATAACCTCCCCCTCACTCACGTTTTTATTTTTTGATTTTTTTTAAAATTCTTTTTATTTATTTATTTATTGGATATTATTTGGTACGTGTTTTGGTGCGCGTTGACCTCACCTAACTATTTACTGTCTCACCTACCTACTGACCTGCTAATCAGTGGTTCACCTAATTACTAACCTACTTAATTAACTAACTGTGCACCTAACTGTGCACAAACCAGAAAACACAGAAAATGCAGAAAATTGAAACTTGACAGAACTGTGCAGTGCAAACCAGAAAATGCAGAAAACGCAGAAACGCAAGAAATGCTAACTGTGTAAGCTGAAATCTAAGCTTAATAGAACTAGCAAAACAGAGCTTAACAGAACACAGAAAACTTGAATGCAGTCAACAACATTGTGTCTTTCTCTACTGTTTTTGCATAACAACAATAATCAAACTTAAGCCGCGCCTTTCCTACATAAAAAATAGCTTCAATACAATTTACAGGTCGCCATTGGAGCTTCACACGCAGCAGCTCCCGGGCAGCGGCGCCAAAAATGTCAAGGCTAGGGACTTGCTACGCGCCGTGTGCGAGCCACAAGGCTCCTAGCACACAGTCATACAATAGACAAGCTCACAAGGAAGAATGGTGTGTCACTCACCTTCCTGCGTAGTTGCGAATGAAGGATTTCCGCGCCGCGAAGAAGAGGGAGACGCCGCTACGCCGCGCTCAACCGCCTCACCGCCGTCGTGCCGCCGCAACGCTCGATCACACACACACTCTCACACTCTCTCACACACGTACACACACACACAAGGAGATAGTGAAGGAGAAGGTGGAGATGGAGCAAGAGCGGCTTCTATTGCACAATGAGAGAATGAGTAAAAATTAGGTTTAGTGGCTTTTATATGAGCTCACCCCATTCACACTTGGGCGCCCATACTTAGCCAACTAACTCCTTGAATATTCCAGTTAGAGTGCGCCTGTCATCGGCGATCACCCTTACCCTGTTCCTATTGGTCCGACAAGCCCGGTACCTGACTCTAAATAATACAACATTTATAGATCATAGGGTGTCCGTGTGCCGTGAGGGTTAACACCCATCCCAATTTCCATGCAAGTATTCTCCATGAGAGTATCCTCTTGCGGGGAAACTATAGGTTTAATGGATGACATGTGCTCAAAATCAAATGTATGATGCATATTACCATCTGAATCCATGGTAGAGGTGTAGTTGTTAACAAAAAAAATACCTTGTAATCAAATTTCAATAATGCCCTAATCACGGTAGCCCTTTGTAAAATAGCCTCACAAAAAGCATGCATTGTGAAATAGTAAGCGCGTTGTCAACGGCTTGGAAATCCCCTTGGATGAGAACTTAGACTCCTTTAGATACCTAATTGTGGGAGAACCTCACTTGGAGGTTTCAAAAACTACAAATTTTGGGTTGTTGAGGGCTTGAAACTTCAAGCCAAAAATCTCCAAATTGGCGGTAGTGTGAGAGCTTGAAGGTCCAAAAGCTTCAAGTCTCCAAGATTGTAACTTCTTTCAGGGAGAACCAACCTACTTGCATGCAACCTCTTTATGCTTGTGACTCCTTTGAGTGCTTCCACTTGCCATTGTCGAGACTTGGAATGCCATTCCCCTTGTTGAGCTTCAAAATGCCTTGAGAACTTGAAGCCTTGCCAATTCATGGAGTGCCTTAAGAGCGCTAAGCTCCAAGTTTCAATTCCAAAGTTGGAACTCCTTTGCAGAGTGGGAATCACATTTTGTCCACTTAAGGGCCAACCGTTGTTGGTGACCTTGAGTGTGAACCCAAATCTCCAAGCTATATAGCGGTTTATAGGCAACACAGACAAGAGAAAGAGAAGGAGTAGCACCTCATGTAGTGCCCAACTGCACCCGCTACAAAGAAAATCTTGAGAGAGCTTGGCCATTGAGCCCGATAGGGTGATGTTTCATGCTACTCTGAAAGTGTGTGTGTGCGTGTATGTGTGTGTGTGTAGGGGTGAATACTTGCAAGCTCTTCCAAGTGTCTTCTCCCCCTTCACCTCCATGATTTCTTGCATGCAAGGAGGGTTTCATGCAGAAAAACCTCCACGCCCTCCCCTTCTTTTAGCTTTGATACTAGTATGAGGCAAGGGATCAGGAACCCATCCACTCCACCCGACAATCCCCCTCTATTTATAGAGGAGCCCCTATGCTGATTCCCATTGGGTTGTGCCCGGACACTTTTCCTCATAACCTTACGTAAAATGTGATCCTTTATGTCATTGATAGCTCTTCTATATAAGAGCACGTTTTGTACACTCTTATCAAACCAATTTCTAGTTTTATTTTGTTTCCTTGCTCGCATCATTTCTTTAACTTGTGATTAGGTTTTATTCATTTGTTAATTATGAATGGTTCACTATTTTATTCACCATAACGCTTACACATGCTCGGCACCTCGGCAAAGACTTCCCCTGGAAAAGAACCCTTGTCAAGAAGAAAGCTGCCATGATGACTTACTCAGTTTTTCTCAAGGATGGAACCAAGTTGAGCGCCCTAGGTTACGAAAGGGATTTTGACACCACAGTTATGTCTAGTTCGGCCCATATAGCTCGTCACAAAGAAAAATGCCTTCGGTGATACTTTCTCCATGTTGTTGAATAGTTTCTTTTCAAAGCTAGTTTATTTTAATCTTTCACACTACAAAAGTTTTGGCCATGCTTATTTTTGAAATCCTAAGAGGACTTTCACACCAACTTGTTCAAGGCTCTCAAGGCTATAGAATTTTGAGCCCATCAATGAGTTTTTCAAAGTGGAATTTGTTGAGTTATTTAAGTTTTTGACTCCAAAAGGGATAAAGATTTCCTTTATACATCTCATCAAAATTACTTTTTGGCACCTTCTTCATACCAATTACTTCAACAATCGTCAATCTCTAAAATTCTACTCGAGAGCTTCATTTTATTGCTATATTGATTTTCAATATGGTTTTTATATATTCTCTGAATCCTTTTTCTATGAGATTATTATGGCATCTTCAACACACAGTCTTGTATTAAAATCAAATAAATTTGATGGAACTAACTTTCATACTTGGTAAGTAGAATTAATTATGCATGATAATATGTTGAGTATTGTTAGCGAAATAGAGCAGCGATGACAACTCAAGATGTTGAGTTGTACTAAAAGAAAAGCATTTGTGACCATTGTGCTAGCACTTATCGACGACTTCATCCATCATATAGGAGGGATGACCATGTTGGTGCTTGCGTGGCAAGAGTTGGACAAGTTATTTGATGTCGAGATGAAGAAAGAAAAAATTGTTCTGAAGGTTTACTTTTTTTCTCTCGTCATGAAGAAAGATACAAATCTTACAACTCATAGTAATAGAATGCGCAATCTCATGTTGTAATTTGTGAAAATCAAAGCAAGTTTAAATAAGACGACGCGATCACAATACTTCTCAAAAGTGTGCATGATTTATCCAAATATGGAAACATACTCAATACCTTGCAGAATCTTAATGAATTTATATTTGCATGTGTAGTGCTCCATTATAGGAACAAGAACATGTGAATTCTAGCATTATTGAGTCTTTTGAAGAAGTGTCTAAGAGCTCAACTTGGGTGCAACATTAGAGATTTGCTGATGTCAGTAAAGTCAGTTGTGGTCAATGTAAATCTCAAACCAAAAGTTCTATTTGTGATGAAACTAATCATATTGAAAGTAACTGGTTTTATAAGAACAAACCAAGAGTGAATTGGATTAAAGATGAAAAAGATGATGATCCACGTGCTACAGTGCTTGATGGCAATTCTTTCCTATTTATGCACAATTAATTTCTAAGGGTAGACAATGGCTCCATGATGGGCTAAGACCCCCTTCATTGCACATCATAATTGCACAAAATGAATGTTTGTAAACTCAATCCTATGGTGTAATCTTAAAATCTAGACAATCCTTCATAGGGGGATGCAACTAGCATCGGAGACATCAATATAAGGGGGGTTATAGCAAAGCTTGAAAAACCTACAATCTACCTAAAACTTGAGGAAGCCACTAAATTGAAAGTGGATAACACGATAGGGAGGATTGTTTAATAAATCAAGTGAATCCATCATATAAAACACCTCCTAAACCATGCACTAATTTAAAGGTTAGAATTATATGCCGTTAGTGGCTTTTGGTTTTTCAACATATGAAGATACACATTAGAAATATATTCGTCAACACCTTTTGACCCTAAACCATTCAGGATCCTCGAAAGGTGATCCACTCTTTCATGAATAATTTACTTTTCAACCACTACAACAAAGTCAAACGCAAGCACAATCATAAACCGTCGAATCTATGAGAAGGTGATGTGTCAATTGCGCATGTGAAGAGGAATTTCAGAAATTTTTGCAAGCACTATTGTGGTTAAACAAGGATGTCCGTTGTCACTAACTCTCTTTGGTCTATGCATCGATCAATTGGAACAAATGGTACTTGACTTTATGCAAGAAGAAGGCATTGAAGAGGTCACTATTTGCAATGCGGTAATCATGCTTTTGTTGTATGCGGATGATGTAGTGCTTCTTTAGAGGACGCACAAAAGCTTATGGTTGTCCTTGAGAAATTTTTCTTTCATAGTGGACTGATTGTGAATGAATCCAAAACAAAGGTTATGCTTGTGAAAACCAACCATAAGGAGAAGCCATGCATTATATACAACAATGAGACACTTGAAGTTGTTGAGAGCTTTAAGTACCTTGGCCTTGAGGTTCCGGCCAATCACAAGTGGCATGAATGTGCTATGCATCGTTTTGAAGTGGGAAAGAGAGCGTACTATGCATTTGAGAACATGTGTAATGCGAGAAACATCAAGTGTTGGGGTTCTCAAGAAGTACCTTTTTGACACATTGGTGACATCCGTTCTTCTTTATGGAGTTGAAGTGTGGGGCGGGAGCATCTCAAAGTCTATTTGGAAAGATTTTGAGAATGTCCAAAAGTGTTTTCTTACATGCTCCAAGCTAAGACACAAACACCATATATGCTCCTATTTCTTGAGTCGGGATCTCTTCCAATTGAGGTTATGGGCATGGAAAGGGTTGTTGAGTACATGGTAAAGATACATCAAAACCCCTCACACCGACTTCCTACAATTGCATGGGAAGCAAGCAAAAAAGTTTCAAAGACACATAAAAGCAAGATCTTGAGCACGGGATGGATGCAAGACATAAAGAAGCGGTTTGGGAGATGTGATGCATTACACTTGCTACATGATGCCTCGATTGACTCCCAAGTGAATGAAGCTTTTCTACAATGCCAATGTATTACGACTTGGGAGAAATCCGGTGGGTCACTCTTCATATATTACATCACCCATATTGGCCCTAACTACAAAACCATGTTCTTTGTTGAAAGAGGAAACGATACTCACCCTTACATGATTGAGCCTATCCCCTTGTCAACAATACGCACTATTGCAGCCATTCGGCATAGCTCCCACTCCCTTCGATGCAAGACAGGGCCTTGGGGCAATGGAGAAGAGTCAAATCAATTGTGCACATTATGCTCACTACAAGTTCGAGAGAGTACCACACACTACTAGAGTGCTCAGCTTTTGGTCACATCCAAACTTACTTCCCTCACATTTTTAGCCATGACTTAGATCTACACACTTTCCTCTCCCAGCCACAGTATGGGCTCTCCATTGTTTGCAATACTAAAAGTACATCCATAATATTGTTTTCTAAAAAATTTTAATCATTGACCAAGAAATATGGCATATGCATGTGAAAATCATGAGTAATTTCATCCTTTGTGTCCAAAAGACCCTTAAAATTCCTCATTCTAACATGCCAAATCACTAGTGACTGTTTTTACTGAAAGTTCTATTTGAAATTAGAGGGATGTTTTGGAAATTTTGCTAAAATTTAAAGGGCATATTGGGAAGATTTGTCCAAATTTGAGAGGTATTTTGAGCATTTTTTAAAATTACATGGCTAACACGCTTTCTCGAGGGTGTTATGGCGTTGCGACTCCTCGTGGATTCCTTCACAGACAAAGTAAGTTGAGAGAGAGAGAGAGAGAGAGAGAGAGTTCTGTGCGAACACACGCGCGCGCGCGCGCGCACACACACACACACACACACACACACACAGCTCAAAAAAAGAGCCTACAAATGTGTAGTTTTTATTCTCTTTACAGACAATCGCAGAGACGCCTGATTTAATGGTGGAAAGGTCAATGGCTCGATGGCTGGCACCTTCTAAGCTCGGATGCCAGGGCATTTGGAAGCATACAAATCACAAAAAGAAAAAGAGAAAGTGAAGCGTCATACAGCGACGGCAACATCTATTTTGAACAGATGAAGGGATGCCACCCCAGTCCTCCTATGAAGGATTCAGACGCATCTTGGACACATGCAGGAAGGAGAGAATCGCTGTCCATGCGTGCATGTTGTATGCGTACATGTGGCGAAATGGACTGCATTGTCAACAAATGCTGGGCAACCATCTTGTTCGGCTGTTTGTCCGTGTTGGGAATATCCATGCTGCTTGCCAGGTCTACAACAATGTGGCTCACCCAAAAGCAACCTCTTTGCCTTCCCTTATCAGTGGTTGCATCGAATGTGGTATTCCCCAGCTTGCTCTTACCCTCTACGAAGTATCGCTAAAGCAGCACCCAAGTTATATAAGTGGGCGTACTCTTGTAACCTTGCTTAAAGCATGTGTAAAAGCGAAAGATATGGAAAGTGGTTGTACGTTACACAACCATGCCATCCACACTCAGATGCTGAAAAGAAACCCCTTTGTAGGCTGTGCCTTGGTTGATATGTATTGCAAATTTGGTCTCCTGGCCAAGGCGAAGCAAGTGTTTGTTGGCTTACCTGTGCAAGATGTGGTCACTTGGACCACACTCATATCTGGTTATGCTGAACATGGGCTTAGTGAGGAAGCGTTTGGATGTTTAGTGGGAATGGAACAAGAGGGTGTGCGCCCAAATGGTGCAACTTTTGTATGCATATTAAAGGCATGCACCAACACATGCGATATAGAGAAGGGGCGAGACATACATGTTGAAATCGAAAGGCGACGCTTTTTAGAGGGCGACATACTTGTGGGCAATGCGCTGGTGGACATGTACGCCAGTTGTAACCTGCTTGCTATGGCGGAGCAAGTATTCGAAAAGCTTCCTGAGCGTGACTTGGTCTCATGGACAGCTTTAATTACAGGATATTCTGAGCATGGCAATGGTGAAAAAGCTCTCTACTGCTTTGAGCAGATGCAACTTGAGGGCATCCATCCAGATTCTCTCACTTATGCATCTGTTGTAAAGGCTTGTGGTGCTCTAGGAGCCAGCAAAAGGGGGAGGGAGTTACATGCTGAGCTGAAAAGGAAGGACATGCTTGAGGGCGACATTTTTATCGGCACCGCATTGGTGTACATGTATGCCAAATGTGGCTTCCAAAAACAAGCACAACAACTGTTTGATAAGATAAGTGCGCGAGATGCAATTTCTTGGAATTCTCTTATTTCCGGGTTCGCAGAGAATGGATTTTGTATAGAAGCAATAAGGTGTTTTGAGCAGATGCAACTTGAATGCATCTTGCCAAACTCTGTTTCGTTTGCTTGCACTTTGAAGGCTTGTGGTGATATAGGGGCTACACTGAAAGGCAAAGAAATACACGCCAGAGCAGAGAGAAAGGGGTTACTGGAGAAAGATGCTGTTGTTGTGACTGCATTGGTAGATATGTATGCCAAAGTGGGCTTGCTTGGGAGTGCCCAAGACCTATTTGACAAGCTTCCATCTCGCGATGTAGCTACTTGGAACTCGTTAATTACTGGGTATGCCGAACAGGATCTAGGGGAAGAAGTGTTTGAGTATTTTGAGCAAATGCAACTGGAGGGTGTCCCCCCAAATAACATTACATTCGTTTGCATTTTGAAAGCTTGTAGTATTTTAGGGGCAGCAGATAAAGGTGAAGAGATGCATATGGATATTGAAAGGCGGGGATTTTTTGATAAGGACGTTGTTGGCAATGCCTTGGTTTGCATGTATGCCAAATGTGGCTGGCTAGTCAAGGCACAACAAGTTTTTGACAAGCTGGTCATTAAAGATGCAGTCGCATGGACTGCTCTAATGGCAGGATATGCGCAGCTAGGTCAAGTTGAGCGTGTTATTGATACGTTTGATAGAATGTCAGGAGAAGGTGTGAAGCCAAGTTTGGTAACTTTCATCATTATTCTCAATGCCTTCAGTCTTACAGGGTTATCAAAGGAGAGCGAGACTTACTTTGAGAAGATGAGCAAGGACTATGGTATTGCTCCAGCTCCTCACCACTATACATGCTTAATTGATCTGCATAGCCGTGTGGGGCAGCTAGATGAGGCTCTCTCGAAAATCCAGGAGATGCCTTGGGTCTCTAATCTTGTAACATGGCACACTGTTATTGAAGCTTCCAAGTATTTCGGAAATTTTGACTTTGCCAACAGGGCCTTTGAACTTTCCTTGGGTGATAAGTTTTACATCCAGGCAAGTCCTGCCTTCTTGGATGAAGTGAACACTGCTGAGGCTTTAAGAGTAAACGCAGCGTAACTATCTTCTATGACATTTTGGCGATGGTGACGGTATATTGGTCTTCGGATGTGAATTTCAGAGAAGCTGTGCCAAAAGTGGCAGAGTAGTGATGACTTCTTGAATTGTCTGATTAGGAATTATGAAACGGTATCTGCTTCCTACATATATAGGGTGATAAACGGGCTGTACTGAAAGGTGAAGAAATATACGCCAGAGCAGAGAGAAAGGGGTTACCAGAGAAAGATTACTGTGTAAATGACATATGTGGGTCTACTTAAGAGTCAGTCATTTGAAATTTGAAAAGCTTCCAATGGCTGGCCTGGCTGTAGCATTTATTGAAAGGTAGCTGCAGACTTCCTCATCTCTTGAAGGAGTCCTGAATGGAAGATCTGTATGCTCAATCCACCCTAGGCACTCATTGAAGGGGGGACTCGTTTTGTCCCATCTACCAAAAAACTCGAATATTTTAGGGGGTACTTCACATATCAAATTAAATTCAAATTTGAAAATTACTCAGAATTTCTCATGAAAGGGGCGCATTTAATGAGTCCAATATTGGTATTTCTCTTATTTTGCCGCTATCCTTGACTAGAACATCTTAGTTCAAGGGATCTAGAGAGAGCAAGAGGTACACTTTTTGTGCTAATCACAAAAAGACATTCACGATTTTAAGTACATATTTTCCCTATACTCCATTAGGGGTTGCGCTCGTTGTTGCTGCCCGCACCTTCCACCTCGCCATCGCTGCTTCCCTCCCCTCCTCCCCCCCCCCCCCCCCCCCCCCTGCCCCCCAAGCCCTCGTGCACTCCCTGCTGTTGCCACCTGCGCATTCTCGGCACCAGACCTAGCATAGGAGAGCTGCGTGACCTTCTCCAGGCTTGCCTTCTTGCAGATGTGGGCAAGATCTTGGACGTTCAGATCCTCGGACGAGGTTACTATAAGATCGAGTTGGAGAAGGCTTGCCTTCTTGCAGATGTGGGCAAGATCTTGGACGTTCAGATCCTCGGACGAGGTTACTATAAGATCGAGTTTGAGACCTCCGAGATGGCGTCCAAGGTCATTGCCATGAGTCCCTTGATCATCCCAGCAGCTCGAGTCCACTTTCGACAGTGGAGACATGGTTTTGACCCTGCTTCAGATGTTTTGGTAGAGGAGGCAGACATTCCCATTTCCGTCTGCTTTCTTGGTTTGCGGAGGGAGTACCTACCACTTTTGTCCAGGATAGGCTCGGCGATTGGGATTATCCTAGAGACACCTCGCACGGCAGCCTCAGTAGCTGCCAAGGCGGTCGGCATTCTCTCAGTTCGCGTTTTGGTTAGGGACATTCACATTCTCCCTAAGGTGATCCTCCTTCCTCGGGTGAGTGGGGGTTGGTTTAGACAGAGCGTGGAGTACTCGAGCCTCTAAAACCAGTGCTTCATTTGTCAACAGATTGGTCATCTTGCGAAAGCTTGTCCATGGAGGAGGCCCCGACCTATAGCACAGACTTAGTCCTAGCCTGCAAGGACTGGCCAGCAGCCACCACAGGTAGAGATACAGAGCACACAGGCAGAGCCATCCTCCGAGCCTGGGGCTTTAGCGGAGGAGGGATGGCAGTAGGTTCGTGGTCGATGACGGCAGGGGCCACAACAACAGCCTGATACTCAGGGTGGTCCTCAGGTCCCTGTCCAACAGCAGTGGGTTTCCACGGGGAACCGATTCGATCCTCTTGAGCAAGACGAGGTCCTTGCTCGAGCCCCCACCTCAGCTTCACCCTCGATAGCCCCCCCTCCCCCGAGTTCCTCCCCTCCTCATCAGCCCCTCCCCCCCCTTTCTGCTCCCACCACCTCTCCTCCTCGCCCCTCTACCTTTGCCAATCCCCCTCGCCCGTCTTCTCCCCCACTTCCCCCTCCCCCATCTCCCCCTGCTCCTACCTCCCCCCCCCCCCCCCCGCTCCAGTTCCACAGTCGCCCTAGGGGGCAGGGCCATCCCCGACTGCTAGGAGATCTCTTGGTAGCGCCTTTGCTACGAGTCGCTTGGCGAGAGAGGGACAATCTTTCTTGCGATCCCCTTTACAGGTTCAGACGTCTCCCTTTGTAGCAGTCCCTCGTGGTCTGACGAGCTTTGACATTCGGCGTCGATAGGACTTCTTTGACTATGATTTTATACGCTTTCTCGGCGACTCTTCAGGCAGATTGCTTCAGGGTTCATGTTCTGTTCCTTGCAGCTAGGGGGATAGAGGCCTTGGACTCGGCGGTTGGCTTCTCTTTTCCCCTTTGCGGCAGGGACCAGACTGAGTGGATTCTCGACTCAGTGTTGGAGTGGCTGTATACATAGGCCCTAGAGCTCTCTCACCACATGGAAGACCTAGGAGTTACAGACATGCTTCAGACTCTGTGGCCGTTGGCCAAGTTTACGGTGACTCCCCAAATGCAGCAGGATGTAGACACATTGTGGTTCACTTCTTTGCTGATACGCAGTGCTTGCCATGCTATGTACACACTCATGAGGACTCTTGGACAGAGGAGGTTGCTTTACGTACGGCTCGGTCTACTTGGGCTTGGGCCAGGCACTCTCTGCAGTCACGCCTATCTAGAAGACGCTCGGATGCGGATTACTCCCCATCTAAGCCAGCCTCGAAGATAGCACGTTTAACTACTGCGGCAGCATCTGTTCTCTCTCGCTCCCCATGAGGATCATCTCATGGAACGTGCAGGGTCTAGGTGGGCCCCGGTTTCAGCTTCAAAAGGGCCGACTGCGTCAGGAGCTTCAGCGTTGCCTTGTGGGAGGCGAGATTGATCTCCTTATGCTACAGGAGCATCATCTGTGTGAGCTGCATTAGACGTTGTGGTCAGCTCTTGCGTGGACGATATGATACTTTTTGGTCAGCTGCTTTTGGACCTGGAGGCATCCACGGTGGGGTATGTATGACTCTTGCAGATTCTTTGCAGCAGGCCATTGTGGGCAGAGGGATTATTGTGCTAGGCAGGGCTCAGTGGATCACTATGCAGGTTCAGGGTTGCCTTGTGGGCTTCGTGAACATATATGCGCCCAATGTGGCGACTGCACGAGCAGAGTTTTGGTCACAGATTGTTGAGTCTCTGCCCCGAGGCAGTCACTTTTTAGAATGTGTATGCTATCACGTGAGTTAACCGGAGAGGATTATTAAAAGATCAAAATGTATCAAAATGTATGCATACAGAGGGGGGTGGGGGTTTTTTAAATAGGCACGTAGTGTAAATACAGTATGTATATTGAGGTATTATTAATAACCTCTTGAACGTACGTGATATAGGAAGCTTTTGATAAGTGACCGCCCCGGGGTCTCTGTCGCCGCAGGCAGAGCAGTGGTGCATAGGGGGTGACTTCAACATGTTGGAGGACCCTTCTGACAGGATTGGTGGTAGCCATGCTATTGTGCATGGAGTTGAGCTAGCAGCTTGGGAGAGGTTTTGTATGACTGAGGGTTTTGGATGTGTGGCAGCACTCTAGCTTTGTAAGGCCCCCAGACAGCGTGGCCTTCTCTCGATTCGGACCGCAAAGTGGGAGGAGTGAATCTATTGCGGATAGATCGCTTCTACACTAGTGACCATTTCTGTGACTTGGGTGGGACAGTTGGCATTTTGGTAGGGACTTCCTTCTCTGACCATGCACGAGTGATCCTCACAGTGGTAGATAGATAGAGGAGGGGGAGCATGATGCTTCACATCCCTGAGAGCATGGATAACCGCCAAAAGCTCTTTCTCATAAATCTGTGCTATCAATTCCGGCCTTGAAAACAATCCGCTCTCATAGGCAATGATATGGCCTTCTTGCAGTAAGACCGCACCCAGACTACGATCACAAGCATCACAATATACTTTGAATGACTTTTGCAAATCCGGCAAAGTCAAAACTAGTCCCGTAGTCTATTTCTCTTTCAAAGTCTAAAAGGGAGTCACCTCTATGGGTCCCCACGAGAAGGGACTCCTTTATGTGTCGAGATATGCAAAGGAGAAGCAACCTCTGCAAACTTTCTTATGAGCCGCCGGTAGTAAGAACATAAGCCCAAGAAGCTTCTAACTTTATGGACATTCTTCAAATCGGGCCAATCACTTATAGTCTCAATCTTGGCCAGGTCTCATTCACTCTTCTTGGCATTGATCACCAACTTGTGATCTCGCAATGCCTGAAAGACCTGTAGCAAATGTCGTCTATATTCTATCTCATCCTTCTTGGAGAAGACTATAATGTCATCAAAGAAAGTGCCAACAAAAGATCTGTACTCTCTGAAAATCCTTTCCATCATTTGGTTAAAAGTCGCTAGAGCATTGGAAAGGCCAAAAGGCATCACCAAAATTCATATAAACCGAAGCTCGTCCGAAAAGCTGTCTTGTAGACATCTCCCGGCCCAATTCGGATCTAATGATATCCGCTCTTCAAATCGATCCTGCTGAAACAGGAGTATTCCTGTAGTTGGTCAAGAATATCATCGATCCTCGGAATCGGAAATCTATTCTTGATGGTGATTTTATTGAGAGCTCTATAATCAATGCACATTCTCCAAGATCCATCTTTCTTTAGAACCAACAACACCAGAGAGCAGTAGGGTGAAGTACTCGGCTGGATAAGACCCTTTTCCAAGAGGTCTTTCACTGGTTCATAATCTTTTCATTCTGGGCTCGGCTCACACGGTAAGGTGGCTTTTCAAGTGGCTTCTTCAAGTTCGATGGTGTGCTTTCAAGTATCAGATCAATAGTCTGATCCTTAGGACGAGCTGGTGGCAACTCGCCTGACAAAACCTCAGAAAAGCAATTGGCATGAGTGTGGAGAAAATCCTGGCATTCTATATCAAGTTCATACGTTCATCATTTAACTCTTTCAAAAAGATCGAGTAAACAAATATACTGGATTTCATTAATTTCAAAACGGCCGAAGCCAATACAATAGGGACAGATTCGTCCTTCAATTTCATATCAAGTACAATTTTTTGGCCCTTTTCATTTGTCAATGTCGCTTCCTTCGCCCGATTATCGACAACGGCGTTGTTCTTATGGTACCAAGGGACTTCCCCCAAATACCCCTGACAATGCAACCGAAGTTTGCCAATGACAGGTGTAATGGCCACGTCCCATTCAGGTACCGCTAGAACTGCCTCTGCTTGTGGTCCCATCCTATCGGGTGTAATCTCGAGCCACGCCACCAATTCAGGTGAAATGAAGTTGGCCTTGGATCCTCCATCAAAGAAAATAAGGGCTTCTTGATCTTTCACTTTGCCCCAAGCTTGACAAAGTTCTGTACTTTCATCAATCGTGCTTGGGTCAGTACCCATGCAATCTGAAACTAGTCCTGCTTTCATCTTGCCTTTTGTGCCGCATTCCTCAGCTGCTCTCGAACTCTCTGGCCTGTTTTCATTCTGTTCTTGCTGTGCCTTTTTAGGGCACTTTGCAGAGACGTGCCCATGTTCCCCGCATCCGAAACACTTCCCCTCTTTGATGTAGTTGGGCCTCTCTCGAAGAGTGAGCCGGGTCGTGAATCCTTCTCTTTCTTTTCTTGGGAACTCTTTCTCTTTCTACTTTCATTATTAGAAGTTTGTTGGGTTCTCTGAGTCAAGATCTCATCGGTGGGGTATGTCAAATTGCCTGAGTGTATGGCAAAACCCCGTTTCGCATGACCCATCAATTCTTGAATAGAATTTGACTTTTGCTCCAAGCAGTAGTCTCGGATCTCTGTAGGAAGTCTGCAACAAAACCACTTGATCTGTTCTTTAAACGAGACCTTCTTAAATGAAGAGGCTGGTAGAAAAGAGCTCCAAAATCTCTCGCAATAAGCGTCTAGAGAATCTCCCTTGGTCGTCCGAAAATAAAAAGCCTTCTGAATTTCAACCATTTAACCGGAGCTTCCTTTCTCAGTAGAAGGGTGGACCACCATGTTCGAGCATTTCCCTTGAAGAAAGATGTATCCCTCCGAATCTTGGAGTGGTCTGAGTAATGCACTCTAGAGAAAGGTATGTCAAACTGCTGTATGTAGGCTAAAGCCCTCGGAGCATCTCGAAATCCATAAAAAGAGTCAAACTTAATTATTGACTGTCTACCTTCTTTGACTTCTCTTACTTTCTTACTTTTATCTTCGAGGAAGTCATATTGATTGTCATTATAAAAATGCTTCTTCTTTGCGTAAAACATGTGATCGTCAGAGTCCGAACTATCTAAGGATGAGTGCTCTGTAGAACTGTCAGAAAGTGGTCGAAATTTAGGCTTCTTTGCCTTTTTCTTGCCCTTTCCGAAGCTTTGCTTTGCTTCGCTTTTTCCCTTTTCTGTCTTCTTCACTCGAGTCAGAAGAGCTAGAAGAACTGTCAGAAGATGATGAAGAAGAAAAACTGGGTAGTCCTTCAAATCGTACACGCTTCTTGTGCTTTCTTGCTGATGCAAAAGTAGATTGACGACCCAAATAACCCGGGAAGTCAGTTCCTTTCTTATGCTTTTTATCGTGCTTTTTGGATTTATTGTTTGTGTCCAAAAGGCGGCTGATCTGTTTTTGAACCACCTCTTGGAATTCTTGCTCTGTAAACATCCTGCGAGAAGGAGGTTTCTTGAGTGCCGGTTTGATGGGTGGCTCTATGGACTTCTGCCACTCAGTGTGCACTTCTACGAGGGATTGCCGAGTCAAAATTTTTGCAAATTTTGGATCCTTCGTAATTTTAATCATTTGCTTTGTTGCCTCATCAACCAATTGTCGACGCTCCATATCGAGGTGGGCCGTACTCTTCTGATTGCTCTTCTCCTTGATCTCCTCCCGGATTCTCGGTATCCATAAGTGTCGCGAGAAAAGGATCGGATTTTCCGGTAGAAGAGAAATCGGCCGCGCTCTGATATCACTATAACAAACTTGGACACCCTAAGTCAACTTCAAAACAGTTCACAATTCACAATTAGGTCGACACAGCCCGACGTAGTACCGTGCCAAGAGGTATTGGCCCCAAAGAGTGGCGTCCCTTTCGGTATTTCTTTTTGTATTAATCTGTGTTCAAAGTACAAGAGAGTGGGTAGATGCTCACTCTCAGACTCTACGTCCAGATGCTCTGAGAAGTGAGGCCTTGTCCACTTATTTATTAATACAAGGGATGCCCAAAAGCAGAGTCACAAAAGCATTGAAGTGAAACGTTTCTCTTTCAAAAGCAACTATCCCCAAAAGCTACGAATTCAGCCCAGCGGATTTTCATACGCAATGCCACATCAGCAGCTCCGTAATTGCCGGCGCAAGATCCGAAAAATCTGTACAGAGGCCATGTCAGCCTGCGAGCACATTGTGCGGGGGTCCGTACTACCACATCACCCATTTGTGACACCGTTCATTATGTGTTTCCTAAGGGTCTGTGTAATCCTTATAGACCTTGTAACATAGCTACTTAATAGTCAAGCCCTCTTTTTGTCGCGGGCAGAAGAGAGCTCGAGCTCGAGCTCGAGCTCCTATAGCAGAGGAGAAGAGGCGCTTCACAATGAATGTAATTATCGTCTAATTACGCAAATGGATTTCTCTTAATTACCCAAATGGATGTCTCTTAATCTCTGAAACTTTCTCACACACACTTTTTTTTTTTTGTAAATCGATTGATTAATTTACTAGTGGGAAACCTCAAAGTGAGGAAAACCCATTGAAAAGATCATATACAAGGGGAAGAGCACAGAACTCCTCAACTATAGAGCGTAGCTAAAAACATTCATATGAAAGCTGATGCATCTCTAAGGTGATATCAACAACTTCCAAAGCAAACCGTAACGATTGCCTAAGAGAGAGCCTGAAGAGAGGGAATGGATCCGCATGAGTACGATGAAACATGTAAGCATTACGCTGACTCCACACGGTCCAGAAAGCCCAGTATCTGACCCACATGAAGAAGATCGCAAAACGCTGTAATGTTGGTGAGAAAATGCCAAATGCCCAGAACCTTTTGTGAAAGACAACCCCAGGAAAACGGAGTCACAAACACGCCAATACATGGCGAAGGAAGTCTCTAGTAACGCAACAATCCCACAACAAGTGACAAATATCCTCGTCTGCAGTCGAGCAACGAACGCAAGAAGAAGGACGAATATGACGTGCCCGAAGAAAAGTGCCAATGGGAAGCACTCCAAGCAAACAACGCCAAAGAAACAGACGCTCCTTCAAAGGCAAATGGCTTTGCCACAAGGCAGAGAGGAGCCTCCTCCACCAGAGATCAGATTTGTGCATGCGCCAAATGTCATTACAATGACCATCAAGCCATGGTCGTGGTAGAAGAATAGCATAAATTCGACCTGCAGAAATAGCTCGAAAAGGCGTTTCCCGAAAGGCCCAATCAAACATGCGATCACCATCAGGCAAAGGTGAAACAGGCAAAAAGTCGAGCAACACGCTTTGAAGCTCTCTCCAAAACTGACGATAATGCATGCCCAACCCAAAACGACGAACAGCAAAGCAAAACTCAAAAGTATATCCAGCCTCATCGACCACATCCTCAACCACAGGAATGCCACGACTAGAGAGAAAGTAAGCCTGACGGGGTGAGCGGTCGACCAAAGTAAGAGAGAATGCCCGGCTCCAATGGAGGCTTTCCAATCGGATCAAATCACCTTCCTGCCGAGGATTCCATATAAATGCATCGTAACCTCTTTCCAAGCAGATACTAGAGAGGAAGCAAGTGGACATCCAGGAATGTGCCCTTCCGTCTTGCCAAAAACCACCTCCTAGAGAGAGGGTTGCCAATGGCCAAAAGCAGAAGTAACAACGTGCTGACCGAGGAATGCAAACATCAAAGTCCAAGGCTGAATTTGTTGCACAAGAGTGGGCAACAACATAGCTTTCCGCGCATACACATGCCTGCGCAAATCCAAGATATTAAGTCCACCAAAACGTTTAGGAGTGCAAATCTTCTTCATCGACAGCAAGCGTAAGCCTTTTTTGGTAGCATGAGTCCGCCACAAATGGGACATAATGTCCGACATAAGAAAATCAAGACATCGGCGAGGCCAATGCATCAGTGGCAAAAAGAACTGAACATATGTCAACAGGATACTCTGAACAATTCGCAGACGAACATGCAAGGGCCAAGTAGAAAGCTTCCAATAATGCAATTTGACATTCAAGCGTTGCATAACCCAATCGACTTTCTGAGAGTGAGTAACATTCCATCCAATTGGATAACCCAAATGCCTAGTGATCACATTTGAAGACACAATCTCACCTGGCCACAACATACTATGCCAATCACAAGAACGAAGAGGCAGAAGCTTCGATTTACAAAAGTTGACTTTAAGCCCAGCCGCAATGCCAAACAGTTCCAAGGATTCCATAATCACCTTGACATCCTCCTGCTGATTACGAGGCATAAACAACGAATCATCAGCGTAAGCCTGGCCAACGAATGTACGACCCGAAGGTAACCGTAGACCATGCAGACTTTGAACAGAGGTCAAATGATCAAGATAAATCAACAACGGGTGAGTAGCAACAGCATACAACATAGCACTAAGGGCTAGCCCTGCCTGACCGAACAACCAAGAGGCAAAGATTCAATTAATTCACCTTCTAATATCCCTGAAGACGTGCTACATGCATACAAAAAATAAACCACATTGGCGAATTTAGGACCAAACCCTAAACACGTCATGGTTGCGGCAATGAAGTCCCAATGTACAGTGTCAAAGGCCTTTTCAATGTCAACTTGCATAACCAACACATCTTGTTGAGTGTACTTAGCGTACTCCATGCCAATCAAAACATTAGCCAGATTATCCATAATCTGGCGACGTGGAATGAAACCATATTGAGCCTGATGGAGTCCTGCAAAAAGATGGTCCTTAATGCCGTGCATCAGCATCTTAGCCAAAATCTTATAAACCACCAACATCAAAGTAGTCGGACGCCAATGAGAGAATCACTCACAAAACGCTTGCTTAGGCAAAAATTTAAGTAAACCTTCTTTCCAAGATATCGGCAAATCTTGTTTCTTCCATGCCTCATTAATCATGTAAAGCAGTGGATACTCAAGATCCTCCCAGAAGGAGAGGAAAAATTCCACAGTAAACCCATCCCAGTCGAGAGACCGCCAACGGCCCAAAGCAAGCAACGCACTATGCAATTCTGAAGCAGTGAAGGGGTCCTCAAGACCACATGCATCTTGCGGGGATATAATCGGAGTAACAAAGGAAAGCATCAATTGACGTGCATGGCGAGCAGCCAAAGATGTCTGAGAAGGAGCAGTAAACACTTGTCGATAATGCAAAACCATGGCATCCGCAAGTTCTTGCTTTGAAGAAGTCCAAACACTCGAGGAAAGCATAACACGCTTGATTGCACATGAGATTCTCGAATAATGTAAATGCTTAAAAAATTGCTTTGAAGCACAACCTTTGTCCATGAAAGCCTACTGGCGAGCACGCGTCTGCCATTTAGCAAGCTTTCGCTTGTCATTACACTGAATACACACAGAGGCTTCACATAGCTCCGACATCTCAGAATTAGACAAAGGCTACAAATCAGCCAACTCTTGCAGTCGTTGACAAGCATGCTTCGCATCTTTGACTTCCCCTCGAGTGCACTGTATGTAATGCTTGTCATAGTCACAAATAACACTTTGCATCCTCATAACAAAGCGATACCAAGCGGCATCAAGATCAAGATGCATATGAACCAGCATAGGGGGAATAACCTCAGAGATCATTCCCCGAAAAACCTCATGTGTGAGATAAGCATTATTGACAAGTAGCAGACATTTCTTGGGAAGAGCCCGATCACAACGAGTCTGCCCAAAACTCACATCCAACAAAACAGGGTAATGATCCGATAACTGCAAGGTGTAATCAATGTTGACCTCACATACAAATTCCTCATATTGTTGCAAATTAAGCAAATACCATCTGTCCAACCGTGCTCGATAAGAAGAATAGGCAACATGCTGAAAAGTAAAACCAGATGCATTTGGATGCAAAAGCCGCCATATATCAGTAATTTGAGTAACAGCAAAGAGATTATCCTATTCTTGCCTTTCCGCAAACAACATATGTGAATTGCCAGTGGTACTATCATCCATCTCAGGGGTATTGTTAAAATCACCGCAAAGGAATGCACTTGAGGTCCATGAGCGAGAAGAGATGTCTCGCCATAGAGCAGCCCTTTGTCCAGATGATGTATACGCATAAACACCTCCAAATTCATACATTTGACCATTCAACAAGCATTGAATCACCA